>NC_041392.1:348477054-348535992 GCF_002162155.2 Triticum dicoccoides
ATCACAGGAGTCCCTTTGGGCCACGGCGCGAGAGGGGTCGGCGGCGGGTGAGGGGATCCCGGGTTGGTGGTGCAAGCCAAGATAGCCACCTCATCCGCAAGCGGCCCGGCGGGTGCCAACATGGCCAGGGGTGCGAGGGAGAGCTCAGGCGCATCGACAAGGTCCACCAAGCCGGTGGAGGGAGGGAGGGGCACTTCAAGGTGAGCACTGGAGTCGCGGGCTGGGGCAGCAAGGGCCGAAGAGGAGGCACTGTCGGTGTCAAAACCGGCCGATCTCGGGTAGGGAGTCCCGAACTGTGCGTCTAAGGATTGATGGTAACAAGGGACATGGGGAACACGATGTTTACCCAGGTTCGGGTCCTCTTAATGGAGGTAAAACCCTATGTCCTGCTTGATTGTATTTGATGCGTATAGGGGTTACAAGAGTCGATCTACCTCAAGATCGTAATGGCTAAACCCTAGATGTCTAGCCTATGTGAATTCTGATGAACCCTACAGACTAAACCCTCCAATCTATATATACACCGGAGGGGAACAGAGTCGGTTTACAAGGGAAGGAAACAACACATCCGGACTCCAATCTTGTCGTCCACACATCCAGGAGTCCTACCCGAACACGGGGAATGATCTTCTGGTTTATCTTCACGACCCGCCAGCCCGGCCCATATTGAGTGGGCCGAACACCTGAGGACTCCTAAATCCAGGTCTCCCTCAGTAGCCCTAGAACTTGCCGTCAATGACGACGTAGTATCCGACTTATATCTTCGGCTTTGCAAGGCGGGTTCTTCATATACTTCGGATAGATGACAGTTCGGTTTTGACCTCTGTGTTCTGCCTTTATGAATCCTTCCTGTTGTCGCCTCGATTTGAACGCGTCGAGCGAATGCGAACGGTCCACCATTTTTTATTAAAAATAAAACACCCAACCATGTAGGGATGGCGTCTATATAAAGAGATCGAATCCTCTAAGTGCCATCGACATCGAGCAGAAGAAACACCAAAGATCAGCCACAAAAAGCCTCCAAACATGGCCAGCGCCACAGGATCTTCCTCGCTTCCCCATGGTCCTCAAGAGGGTGATTGGCAGAGCTGCTCAGTGCCTCACCTTCAACTGAGTCGGCTCCAGACGCAGGGATATCTTCCCCCCGCAGATCTAGTCTCTGTTCGAGCGGGTTTGGCCTCAATAGGCAACAACGTGCTGACTAAAAATTACCCCAACCCCAATAGGGAGGAGAGAGTGTGCTTTGTCCCATTCCTTTTACGGGGCTTAGGTTTTCCAATCCATCCCTTTCTCAGGAGTCTATTCGAATTTTACAGCATCCAGCTGCACAACCTCACCCCAGGTTCGATTCTGCACATCTCAGGTTTCGTTGCCCTCTGCGAGTTGTTCTTGGGCATTGAGGCCCATTTCGAATTATAGAAAAAGTTCTTCTTTCTTGTCCCCCGCCATCGAGGAGGTTCCATATTTGAAGTGGGCGGCACCAAAGTATGGCGTATAGCCGGATCCAGATATCCCATGGTGTGACGCCCCCGATTCAATCGTACACTAATCATACACGCAAATGTGTACGATCAAGATCAGGGACTCATGGGAAGATATCACAACACAACTGTACAAATAAAATAAGTCATACAAGCATCATATTACAAGCCAGGGGCCTCGAAGGCTCGAATACAAGAGCTCGATCATAGACGAGTCAGCGGAAGCAACAATATCTGAGTACAGACATAAGTTAAACAAGTTTGCCTTAAGAAGGCTAGCACAAACTGGGATACAGATCGAAAGAGGCGCAGGCCTCCTGCCTGGGATCCTCCTAAACTACTCCTGGACGTCGTCAGCGGGCTGCACGTAGTAGTAGGCACCTCCTGAGTAGTGGTAGTCATCGTCAACGGTGGCGTCTGGCTCCTGGGCTCCAACGTCTGGTCGCAGCAATCGAGTATAGAAAGGGGGAAAAGAGGGAGCAAAGCAACCGTGAGTACTCATCCAGAGTACTCGCAAGCAAGGAGCTACACTACATATGTATGCATTGGTATCAAATGGAATAAGGGTATCATATGTGGACTGAACTGCAGAAAGCTGGAATAAGAGGGGGGTAACTAGTCCTGTCGAAGACTACGCTTCTGGTAACCTCCATCTTGTAGCAGGAGAAGAGAGTAGATGGTAAGTTCACCAAGTAGCATCGCATAGCATAACCCTAACCGATGATCCTCCCCTCGACGCCCTGTGAGAGAGCGATCACCGGTTGTATCTGGCACTTGGAAGGGTGTGTTTTATTAAGTATCCGGTTCTAGTTGTCATAAGGTCAAGGTACAACTCCAAGTCGTCCTATTACCGAAGATCACGACTATTCGAATAGATTAACTTCCCTGCAGGGGTGCACCACATAACCCAACATGCTCGATCTCATTTGGTCGGACACACTTTCCTGGGTCATGCCCGGCCTCGGAAGATCAACACGTTGCATCGCTACCTAGGCACAACAGAGAAGTCAGCACGCCGGTCTAAATCCTATGGCGCAGGGGTCTGGGCCCATCGCCCATTGCACACCTGCACGTTGCGAGGGCAGCCAGAAGCAGAACTAGCCCCCTTAATACAAGAGCAGGCTTACATTCCAATCCAGCGCGCGCCGCTCAGTCGCTGGCATCACGAAGGCTTCGGCTGATACCACGACGTCGAGTGCCCATAACTGTCCCCGCATAGATGGTTAGTGCGTATAGGCCAGTAGCCAGACTCAGATCAAATACCAAGAACTCGTTAAGCGTGTTATTTTGAAATAACCGCGAAAGCCGACCAGGGCCAGGCCCACCTCTCTCCTAGGTGGTCTCAACCTGCCCTGTCGCTTTGCCACAAAGATCCACTCAGAGGGCCGTTGGGACAAAGGTCCTTTCAGCCCCCAATCCGTGAATCACTCGCGGGTGCTCCACAAGCCGACTCGTCTTTAGTCACCACATGTATCATGTATAAAGTATAGTATATACTCGTGATCACCTCCCGAGTGATCACGGACCGATAGTATAGCATGGCAGACGGACAAGAATGTAGGGCCACTGATGATAAACTAGCATCCTATACTAAGCATTAGGATTGCAGGTAAAGGTAACAACAGTAGTAGCAAGGACAGGCTATGCATCAGGATAGGATTAACGGAAAGCAGTAACATGCTACACTACTCTAATGCATGCAGTATAGAGAGTAGACTAGGCGATATCTGGTGATCAAGGGGGGGTGGCTTGCCTGGTTGCTCTGGCAAGAGAGAGGGGTCATTAACTCCGTAGTCGTACTGGGTACAGCGGCGTCGGTCTCGGCGTCTAGTCGAAGAAGAGGGGGAAGAAACAATGCAAATAGATGCATGACGATGCATGACAAAGCAAAGTGTGATGCTAGGCGTGCCCTAACGCGGTATGAGGTGATATCGGTGAAGGGGGGAACATCCGGGAAAGTATCCCCGGTGTTTCGTGTTTTCGGGCAGAGGAGCCGGAGGGGAAAAGTTGCGAGTTTGATAGGTTAGGGATGCGTGGCGGATGAACGGGCTGTGTATCCCGGTTTGTCTCGTCGTTCTGAGCAACTTTCATGTATAAAGTATTTTCATCCGAGCTACGGTTTATTTTCTATGATTTATCAAAGTTTTATGCATTTTTGAAATTTATTTTATTATTTAAATCGAACATTATCCAGAACAGTGAAAGGTGATGTCAGCATGACATCACCATGACGTCAGCAGGTCAAACCCAGCTGACCAGAGTCAAACCTGGACTCACCTGTCATTGACTAACATGTTAATTAGGGTTTTATTAAGCAGGATTAAATAAGTTTAATTAGATTAGGTTAATCTAACCAAATTAATTAAGTTAATTAATTAATTAACTTTTTATTATTATTATTATTATTATTTGGATTCCTTTTTTTATCTATTTTCGTTCTGGGGCTAGGCCCACTTGTCATATGCTCACAGGGGCCTAACGGGCGCTGGGTGCGGGCGTAGCCCGAATGGGCGCGTGCCTGAGAGGGCGCGCACGACGCTCGGGCAACTGGACCCGGGCGAGCGCGGGCTGGCCGGCGGCCACGGCAGGGCAGCCGCAGCCGACCGGAGCAGGTCAGTGAGGTGAGGGGGCGGCTACCAAGCGTAGCGCAGGGGGAATTGCGCGCGGGAGCGCACAACAGGCGGCGGGTGCGACGGATGCAGCAGGGGCTGCGGCGACGGGGTTTGCCACGGGGAGCAAGGGCGACGGCTGGACAGCGTGAGGCGCGGTCGCGCGAGCGGGGGGGGTCTATGCTGGTGAGAGCTGCGGGAGGCCGGGGTCTGGGGCGCGGCCAGTACGGCGAGGCGTGGAGCGGGACCAGCATGGGCAACGGCGAGTGTGCGATGGCCGTGGTGGGCGCAGGACGGCGCAGATGGGCGGGGGTAGCACAGGGGGTGCGGCGAGTTACTGGGGAGGACGAGCGCGCGCGTGCGGGCACGACGACGGATCCGCTAGGGAGAAAAGGGGATGGGAAGAGGGCTCACAGAGCCCTGTAGTTGAGCGAGGTGTGCTCGGGGATGATCGGGCAAGCGCTCGGGGTGGCCGAAGTTGGTGGCGGCATGCGGCGGCCCGAGGAGGAAGCCCAGCATGAGGTGGCGTCGTGGGGGCGTCCTGGCTCGTACGCGTGGTCGGGGGCGAGGAAGTGGTCAACGACGAGGCATGCGACGAGCTCCTAGGCGGCGGGGCAAATGGTGGCCGCGGTGGGACAAGGAACGTCGGGGGCGGGTGCGTGGTCGCTGTCGGCGCGGCGAGGGGCGCCGTCGAGGGAGAGGTGGCGGGCCGCGAGGACGAGGGGGCGGGGCCGGCGAGGCGGCACCGGGCAACGACCGCGGTGTCGGCCCCGATCCGATCTAGATCGGGGGAGAGGGCGAGACAAGGGAGTGAGGGGGAGTGGGTTGGTTCGGTTAGGGTTTCGGGCAGAGTGAGGGTTATGGGGAGTGGGGGTGGGCCGGCTAGGTTAGTGGGCTGGCCGGTTAGCTGGGCCGTGGCCCAGGGGGGGTGGCCCTTGTTTTATTTTTGTTAGTTTGTTTTTCTCCTTTTTTATATTTATACTTTCATGTTTTATTTTAGTTACATTTATTTTAGTTTTAGCAAAATATACACTTAGCACCTAAATTAGTATTTCAACTTAGACCACGGTCACAAAAAGGTTTAACCCCCAAATAAAATAGTTTAGTATTTTATAAAATTCAAAAGGCATTTATCTAGTTGTTTTAGCTACTTCTTAAACCATTTTAGTGCATTCAAACATTTTATAAAAGTGTGGTTTCTTCACCTTAATTACCTGTGCATTATTTGTCACCATTTGTACTTTTTAGTTTTGACATTTGAAAACTTTACTAGTTTGACTTTATTTTAAATTTGAATTCCGAATCGGTTTTGAACTACGCGTGATTAACAACAATAATCGATGTGACGTGGCATCATTTGGTGAGAGTTACTGTAGCTTAATTATCGGGCGTCACAATTCTCCTCCACTACAAGAAATCTTGTCCCGAGATTTAAGAGGTAGTGTAAGGGGGAAATTTTGGTAATGAATCTAGCGAATCTTTTCGGTTTTGGTTGCTCTTCTCGAAGAGGTCGATCCATTACATTGAGTTCTTCATTCCACTGCTTCGGGTCATCATTATGAAGTCTTCATCCTTTCTTCAGGGGTTCCATCGTTCTTACGAATAGGTAACGGGGCAGATTGGCAACGACAGAATGCTATAAGGGTAATAATCTGGGATTAACCCATGAATGATCATACGAGTACCTCTCGAGTTGAACAAATAAAACACATCGAGAGTAAAGTTCGAAGGTACAATAAGAAGTTTTAAGCATCCAGGCAATCGTTCAATGTCTAGCCAGAAGATGAAACGGTTTCAGGGCAATGCGAATAAATATTGCGTCTGATACTAGAATAGGTCATCTCTAGGAAGGTGACCTGTGGATGCATACGGAGTCAAGCGCGAGGAATAACCTTGGAAACCGGGGTTACAGGAGAGTCAGGTTTCGATCATGTGGAACTATGGGTTAAGGGCCCACCATGTGGTTCAAAAGTAGGAAGGACGGTGATATTTTGCACAGTCATGATAACAAGGCATGTCAGAGGATAGACTATCAATTATGTCGGCAACGTTGGTACCAAGGGCGAGGGACGAAGAGAACCATTTTCCTGCTGGTTGAACGAGGCGGACCAATAGGCAAAGTTCTCGTCCATCGGTGGCTACCGGAATGTCATCAACATAGTAACAGGGTCTTGCTGACAGAACTGTACACCGAGGGGTTTACATAAGTAGGATAATATTACTGCTTAGAACATATAGATTACAAGAAAGTTTAATCCAAATAATGGAAAGTAAAATGTGTTTAAACACATATATCAGGGGTATATCCTTCCCAAGGACAAGCAGAGCATGATATCCTTGGCAGGATATAATGTAGAAAACTCTTTAGTAAAGGGGAGAGAAATTTCATGACATTACCCATGCAACGGTGTTTGGATAATTGAGCAAGTAACATTTAGCATTGGGCTTCAAATGTTCTTGTTGAAAATCGGAGCACCACAGACATGCTTCGAGATAGCATTGACAAGGTCTACAAGTGAAGATCAGACTTTGGAAACAAAAAGGATCCATCGGGAACAACTTATGGAATAACTCTTACAATTTCCTCACGGAAGAATGACTAACCTTGACAAAAAGGAAACTATAACAAAGGGTCCTCTGGCTAGGGGTGCTAAGCAAAGACACCACCTTACCGGGTTATGTAGAGACCAATGTTATAACTTTTGGAAATATGTCCCAACCATCATATCTAACCAAGATTCAGATCTGATCGGTGTTAGGATACCTCAGACTCAAGATGTCTGGGAAGAAAAGGTGTGGCACAAATTGGTGATACAACATCTTAAGGTTCTCGGGAAATGAACTATGGAAGCGAGTTCCAAAACAAGAGTTCATCATTAAACCAAGGAGAGGATGAGGAGGTGGCTGATTGACTCAGCGACAATTCATTGAGAGTTTCAAAAGATATTGGAACCATGGGTACGACACAAACTCGAAATCAAGATTGCTGTCCAAGGACAAACAATATGACGAGGAAGATCGATTGTAAGATTAGCTCACCGTCGAAATTTGTGCTCCGGGAAGAAGGACCCGGTAGCACAGTTTAAGCTTTAACATGACGATGATGATGTGGCCAATCAGTTGGGAATGACATCAGCGAGTACAACTCGCAGGTATTAAGGATTACAAAGAGTAGTTGAACCATAGAAATAACTTGATTCAGTTATCGGTGTTTCGAGTAACAAACAACTCAAAACGCGTGGAAAATTGGAATCGGTGAGAATGTAGTACTTGATGGAGAACTCATAAGAAGATATGATGTTCCACAATAACCTCGAGATACCAGGGGGTAATACTCGACGATAGATCAAAGTAGAGGTTGGACTGGGGTATTGCTCTATAGAAGACAAGTGCTTACACTTGCTCCGAAAATGGTATTTAAAGGAGAACATAGTCGGAACCACGATTGCAAAAGGCCAGATCCCAGATATAAGATGAACTTATACCAAGGGAATAATTAATTTTAAAAGAAGCTTCGATGAGAAGATGTACATCGTGTCCATGGGCATGAACACAAAGTTCAAGGTCGACTCCCACTTATCCAATGCATAACCTTTCATTCACTTCTCATTTTTGAAGAAGTTGTAGTATTGAAATTTTATCTAGCAAAATACCAGAAGAGTATGACTCGTGAAAACTTTCGAGTTCACCCATACTAAGGAAGGCATAGGTTCAACCCATCGGGGCATCGTGGAAACATATACCACAAGCTTCAATAGTAAATACCACCAGCTCGAGAGCAGAGCATGGTTGAGAAAACAGAGGATACAATTTAGCCAAGGCTTTATATATCCGTGGAAAGACTCACAAGGTTATTTGAATATGAAGGACACTGTCGGATAATAATCCAACAAGAGGTCCGGTGGTCTAGAACGGAGTTGATGTGAGTATCGTTACTCTATCAAAGGAAGAAGGAATGCAAGTGCATCGGATTATAGAAACAACTGACTAACTCAAAGCTTAAATGCAAAGGAATTATGAATTCCAGGACAAGGGATCAGAAGCAATGCTCTGATTAGGGATGGATAAGCTGAATAAACTTAGGGATACAATCAATGACAATTTGTTTGGTCGAGATCCAGCTCATGTTTAAAATGATGTCTGAGCCGGAAGGGTGAATTCTACGATTCGGTTGAGGATTGTAAGCAACCGCAACATATTGAGTCAACGGACTCAAAATGATAATGACAAAGGATGTCAATAACATTACTAGACTTATGGGATTAACCATAATGCAAGTAAGCAAGGACTTCAAGAGAAAAAGGCTCCTGAGGATATTTGGAAGGTCGAATGGCACTTCGAATACTTTTGTGAAACACCTGAACAACTGGGGATGAGCGGATACTCGATAAGTGCGAGAAAATATCTGTGGGGGGTATTCATTAGGCAAGAACTGCAGGGCAGCAAGCTCAAAGGATTCTCGGAACAACTGAGAGCAGTTCGGGGCATCTTGTAATAACAAGATCAATGGGATTGAATGTAGGCAAGTGTGTTCACTTATCCAGACAGATAATAGTGGTAGGGAATTTGCAAAAGCGGTCGGCACAAGCGTCTCGGGAAAATAACGAATAGCATCTTCGGAACCTTCTGGTGTAGCAGGCGATCATTGTAATAAGGGGCTCTTCGGGAGGAAGTAGTTATGAGAACCTAGAGTCAGATTTAGTAAAATCATTTAACCCGAATAGAAGAGAGATCAGAATCCCAGAGCATAGATGAGGAATAAAAGATCCTAATACCACCCAATGGCAACGTGGGCCCATTGGCCGCACAGCCATGTTAGTAAAACAGTTTTCATCGACTAGACTCAACTTCGGCCAAGGATTATGGAAGGGGGATTCCTACAGGCAGTCGGCTCTGATACCAACTTGTGACGCCCCCGATTCAATCGTACACTAATCATACATGCAAATGTGTACGATCAAGATCAGAGACTCACGGGAAGATATCACAACACAACTCTAAAATAAGTCATACAAGCATCATCTTACAAGCCAGGGGCCTCGAAGGCTCAAATACAATAGCTCGATCATAGACGAGTCAGCGGAAGCAACAATATCTGAGTATAGACATAAGTTAAACAAGTTTGCCTTAAGAAGGCTAGCACAAACTAGGATACAGATCGAAAGAGGCGTAGGCCTCCTACCTGGGATCATCCTAAACTACTCCTGGTCATTGTCAGCGGGCTGCACGTAGTAGTAGGCACCTCCCGAGTAGTAGTCGTCGTCGTCGACGGTGGCGTCTAGCTCCTGGGCTCCAATGTCTGGTCGTAGCAATCGAGTATAGAAAGGGGGAAAAGAGGGAGCAAAGCAACCGTGAGTACTCATCCAAAGTACTCGCAAGCAAGGAGCTACACTACATATGTATGCATTGGTATCAAATGGAATAAGGGTATCATATGTGGACTGGACTGCAGAAAGCCGGAATAAAATGGGGTAACTAGTCCTGTCGAAGACTACGCTTCTGGTAACCTCCATCTTGCAGCAGGAGAAGAGAGTAGATGGTAAGTTCACCAAGTAGCATCGCATAGCATAACCCTAACCGATGATCCTCCCCTCGACGCCCTATGAGAGAGCGATCACCGGTTGTATCTGGCACTTGGAAGGGTGTGTTTTATTAAGTATCCGGTTCTAGTTGTCATAAGGTCAAGGTACAACTCCAAGTCGTCCTATTGCCGAAGATCACGGCTATTCGAATAGATTAACTTCCCTGCAGGGGTGCACCACATAACCCAACACGCTCGATCTCATTTGGCCGGACACACTTTCCTGGGTCATGCCCAGCCTCGGAAGGTCAACACGTCACAGCCCTACCTAGGCACAACAGAGAGGTCAGCACGCCGGTCTAAATCCTATGGCGCAGGGGTCTGGGCCCATCGCCCATTGCACACCTTCACATTGCGAGGGCGGCCAGAAGCAGAACTAGCCCCCTTAATACAAGAGCAGGCTTACGTTCCAATCCGGCGCGCGTCTCTCAGTCGCTAGCGTCACGAAGGCTTCGGCTGATACCACGACGTCGAGTGCCCATAACTGTCCCCGCGTAGATGGTTAGTGCGTATGGGCCAGTAGCCAGACTCAGATAAAATACCAAGAACTCGTTAAGCGTGTTATTTTGAAATAACCACGAATGCCGACCAGGGCTAGGACCACCTCTCTCCTAGGTGGTCTCAACCTGCCCTGTCACTTCACACAAAGATCCACTCAGAGGGCCGTTGGGACAAAGGTCCTTTCAGCCCCCAATCCATGAATCACTCGCGGGTGCTCCACAAGCTGACCCTTCTTTAGTCACCACATGTATCATGTATAAAGTATAGTATATACCCGTGATCACCTCCCAAGTGATCACGGCCCGATAGTATAGCATGGCAGACGGACAAGAATGTAGGGCCACTGATGATAAACTATCATCCTATACTAAGCATTAGGATTGCCGGTAAAGGTAACAACAGTAGTAGCAAGGACAAGCTATGCATCAGGATAGGATTAACGGAAAGCAGTAACATGCTACACTACTCTAATGCAAGCAGTATAGAGAGTAGAGTAGGCGATATCTAGTGATCAAGGGGGGGGGCTTGCCTGGTTGCTCTGGCAAGAGAGAGGGGTCGTCAACTCCGTAGTCGTACTGGGTAGCAGCGGCGTCGGTCTCGGTGTCTAGCGGAAGAAGAGGGGGAAGAAACAATGAATACAATGCAAACAGATGCATGGCGATGCTTGACAAAGAAAAGCGTGATGCTACGTGTGCCCTAACGCGGTATGAGGTGATACCGGTGAAGGGGGAAACATCCGGGGAAGTATCCCCGGTGTTTCGTGTTTTCGGGCAGAGGAGCCAGAGGGGGAAAGTTGCGAGTTCGATAGGTTAGGGATGCGTTGCGGATGAACGGGCTGCGTATCCGGGTTCGTCTTGTCGTTCTGAGCAACTTTCATGTATAAAGTATTTTCATCCGAGCTACGGTTTATTTTCTATGATTTATCAAAGTATTATTTATTTTTGAAATTTATTTTATTATTTAAATCGAACATTATCCAGAACAGTGAAAGGTGATGTCAGCATGACATCACCATGACGTCAGCGGGTCAAAGCCAGCTGACCAGAGTCAAACCTAGACTGTGGGTCCAGTGGGACCCACCTGTCATTGACTAACATGTTAATTAGGGTTTTATTAAGCCAGCTCACACGGGCCTAACAGGCGCTGAGTGCGGGCGTAGCCCGAATGGGCCCGTGCCCGAGAGGGCGCGCACGACGCGCGGGCAACTGGACCCGGGCGAGGGCGGGCTGGCCGGCGGCCACGGCAGGGCAGCCGCAGCCGACCGGAGCAGGTCAGCGAGATGAGGGGGCGACTACGAAGCGCGGTCCAGTGGGAATTGCGCGCGGGCGTGCACAGCAGGCGGAGGGCGCGGCGGATGCAGCAGGGGCTGCAGCAACGGGGTTTGCCACGGGGAGCAAGGGCGACGGCTGGACTACGCGAGGCACGGTCGCGCGAGAGGGGGGGTCTGTGCTGGTGAGAGCTGCGGGAGGCCGGGGTCTGGGGCGCGTCTGGGGCGCGGCCAGTGCAGCAAGGCGTGGAGCAGGAGCAGCACGGGCGACGGCGAGTGCGCGATGGCCGTGGTAGGCGCAGGACGGTGCAGATGCACGCGGGCAGCACAGGGGGGTGCGGCGAGTTACTGGGGAGGACGAGCGCGCGCGTGCGGGCACGACGGCGGATCCGCTAGGGAGAAGAGGGGATGGGAAGAGGGCTCACAGAGCCCTGTAGTTGAGCGAGGCGTGCTCGGGGAGGAGTCGGGGAAGCGCTCGGGGTGGCCGGAGTTGGTGGCGGCATGCGGCGGCCCGAGCAGGAAGCCCAGCACGAGGCGGCATCGTGGGGGCGTCCTGGCTCGTGCGTGTGGTCGGGGGCGAGGAAGTGGTCGACGATGAGGCGTGCGACAAGCTCCTAGGCGGCGGGGCAAATGGTGGCCGCGATGGGACTAGGGACGTCGGGGGCGGGTGCGTGGTCGCCGTCAGCGCGGCGAGGGGCGCCGTCAAGGGAGAGGTGGCGGGCCGCGAGGACGAGGGGGCGGGGCCGGCGAGGCGGCACCGGGCGACGACCGCGGGGTCGGCCCCAATCCAATCTGGATCGGGGGAGAGGGAGAGACGAGGGAGTGAGGGCGGAGTGGGTTGGTTCGGTTAGGGTTTCGGGGTGGAGTGAGGGTTATGGGGAGTGGGGGTGGGCCGTCTAGGTTAGTGGGCTGGCCGGTTAGCTGGGCCGTGGCCTGGGGGGTGGCCCTTGTTTTATTTTTGTTAGTTTGTTTTTCTGTTTTTTTATATTTATACTTTCATGTTTTATTTTAGTTACATTTATTTTAGTTTTAGCAAAATATACACTTACCACCTAAATTAGTATTTCAACTTAGACCATGGTCACAAAAAGGTTTAACCCCCAAATAAAATAGTTTAGTATTTTATAAAATTCAAAAGGCATTTATCTAGTTGTTTTAGCTACTTCTTAAACCATTTTAGTGCATTCAAACATTTTATAAAAGTGTGGTTTCTTCACCTTAATTACATGTGCATTATTTGTCACCATTTGTACTTTTTAGTTTTGACATTTGAAAACTTTACTAGTTTGACTTTATTTTAAATTTGAATTCCGAATCGGTTTTGAACTATGCGTGATTAACAACAATAATTGATGTGACGTGGCATCGTTTGGTGAGAGTTACTGTAGCTTAATTATCCGGGTGTCACACGTGGGAACTCCCAAAGAGACATATCCACAATGGTCTTCGGAGTGGTTTTACATGGATGACGTCCCACTGCCGGAACCACTTCGGCGCGGCCATCCAGAATTCTCCAGGGCTCCCCTAAAGAAGCGCCTCAACTGGCGTCCCTGAAGCCCCAAGGAGGAGGACAATGCAGAAATAAAAAGGCTGGTCAGCAAGGTCAGATTATTATCCCATACTGGGCTCTTGATAATTGAGGTCATGGCCATTCCAATAAAAAGATGCATCCAGCCCCTCCAATCCAGAGTAACTCCCTTATGGTGCTACCACGGAGAAGACGATGCGTCTCGTTACAAACGCAAAGGTCCGGATACCCCAACCGAACTGGCCGATCCTGATCGATCTATAAAAGGGCGAAAAGGAAGATTTCCTCCGCTTAAACTGTCGGGAAGGTTATTCCATGTACAACCCCATTGAATGGGTAAGATCTCGATTACCTGAGTCGCTTTATTTCTATCGCGGCATGCTAATCCAGTTGTTTTTTATCGTTACAAAACAGTCATGGAAGAAGATGATCGAGGATGTTCACAATCTTGCCCCACAGCCAGAGGACCAAAATCACGATGAAGACCCTGGTTTCTGCGAGGATCCAGATATATATAGAGAGTTTGACGACCTGGTATTTTATCAAGCGAGTCCTGATGGCTCGGAAGTGGCTATTACAGCAGACTACCCCTGCCCCTATCCTTTCTCCATCGTGAGTATTTGAAGAGCTTTCAGAAAGAAATCCCCACCTGCGCCTTCATCCCTTATATCAAACCATACTTTTATAGGATCGGTGCACGGCAGGCCACATCCTTTCAAGGGCGCCCCCGGTGCAGGGTAATTGCTCAAAACGGAAAAAGCCCGGGAGCGTCGTAGAGGCCTCACAATCTTCCAAGAGGTATGTCCGCTTGATACATGCCTGAGCACGAGTTCGGATTGCTAAAGTCCTTTTTTATTCTTAATTCAGGAGAAGCACGCGACAGATTGGGAAAATGCCCTATTAGCCGAATGTCGGCCAATCCGGCGCCGGACTCGTCAACTAGGACGAGGGCCCATGCAACGTCGGTTCCCTCGCCTCATGAGGATTCGAATGACGTATTTGTCACAAATTCCGAGGTGTAGAGCATAATAAATCACCGTCGACTGAAAGAGTCCATGCGCGCTCCAGCCTTTTCCGAGTAGGAATTTACCGCACTTAGTTCGGTGGATGCATATATCCGGGCCGCTCGAGACGGACTTGCCAGAGTCACTCAGCTGTTCTCAAAGGACATACAGGTAAAAGTTTGCGAAATTTTGATAGTCATATGCCACTATCCCCCAAGACTTGAAGCGGCGAGAATAACCGATTTAAGGATCGATTTATCCCGCAAGTTCTTAAGGAAAAGAATATTGCACTATCCCAGGAGCTGAAAACAAACCAGACGCAGTTGAACGCTGTCACCGCCGAACTGGCGAAAATGAAAAAAGGCCGCAATGAGCACGTCCGAGAAGAACAAACACGAGGATGAAAAAGACAAACAATCAGAAGAGATAGAGAGCTTGAAGGCTCAGCTATCGGCCACCCGGAAGGAAAATGAAAAGTTGAAGGGAGGCATGTTCAGTATGATTTGTAAAAACCACCATAGTGACTCATGCCTAGTCCATAATTCGGAATGTCATAATGTTATTACTGCAGGTATATTAACTGGTCGGCCAAAACAAGAAGTATCCGGATTTCAAGGCGACGTGCTGAAGGAGCTGTCTGTGGCACATGCACGGGCCCGGAAAGCCATGAGAGTATGGTCAAGGCTTTATGGCCATCCGACACCCCTCCAGAAAGTATGGAGGGTTTGGCAAACCTATTCAAAGGTGCCTGGCGCCGCTTTGAGCTATGGAAGACGTATGCCTGCCATGAAGGCGCACGAGAATCCTGGGCGATGGTGAAAACATGCTTCACCGAGCTAGATCCAAATTATATGGCTCGAGTAGGACCGCAGGGACCAGACAGTAAAGAAATTCCATTGAACTAGGTGTATTAACAAGGTAATGCTAGCTGCAAAATATTCACAGGAAGACTGTAGATTAGACAGTCTAATAGATGGGATAGATAAGGAATAGGTGTTTTGATTCAATCTATTAATGTACTTTGTGATCAACATGTATCTCTAGCCGAACATATGGAAAATTCGTCATCGCAGGCTTTCGGCTTCAACCTCCGAACCAAAATGGTGGAGAGTCTTCGGATACTATTGTGGAATGAAAAGAAACATTCACTATGTCTGGAAACCAGGCAACCCAGTCATTGTGCTCAAACAGACAAAAAAATTAGTCCGGGAGGTATGTTATATTACATGTGCAAGAAACATCTTCCAAGGAGAATAGTTCCATTAAGGGTTCCTTTCCTTGGGTTGACATGCTTTAATTATGCGTGCCTCGGCTTTGGGCCGCAGTATGGAAAAACTGTCCCGTATATTTTAAAGAGTTACCAAAATGTAACAATTTGTCGTTTGATTGCCGACCAATTATTCTCTTAATAACGCTAGCTTTCGGCTTCACCCATCTTAGGTACAGGTCTAGATTACCCGGTTGTAACAATTGCATAGGTGATCCCTTTTTACGCCCTAGATGAACAATCAGGAATGTAGGGCATAAACACAGGAGCAAGGCAACCCAGCTTGGCAAAAACTTAAGTCATAGAGGTGCATATAATGGCAAAAAGGAGTGTACAAAAGACGTATACTTTGTGAGCTTCAGGCTCTGAATGATAATAAGCTTCGGTAAGAGAAGCCTCCGGTCATTTTGGGGTATATACATTTTAGGATATGTACCCTCAAGTGTTCGACATATCCGAACATATGCTGGAAATCGTACAAAAATGAGGAAATAAAAAGAAATGAAGAGAAGAAAAAAAAACAAAAAAAAACATGGCCAAACTTATGCGTAGAATCTTCGGAGGTGAGCAGCGCTCCATGGATTCGGCTCTAGCCAATTATCTGATGCATTATGAAGATGATAGGCCCCTCCTGTGAGAACTTCATCTATAATAAAGGGGCCCTCCCATTTTGGTTTGAGCTTGTCCTTCTTCTTCTCTCGGAGGCATAGAACGAGTTCGCCGACATTATAAGTCTTGGCCCGCACTTCTCTGCTTTGGTATCGCCGAGCATGTTGTTGATAGAATGTGGAACGAGCATTTGCAATGTCACGCTCCTCCTCCAGGCCATCTAGGTCGTCCTGCTGATCTAGCTCGGCCTCTCTCTCTCTCTTCATACATGCACACTCAATGTGAGTCATGAATTATGTTGCAGGGCAGGACAACCTCTGCACCGTACACCATAAAAAAGGGTGTGTATCCGGTCGTGCAATTGGGCATAGTCCGTAGTCCCCAGAGTATGGAATCGAGTTCCTTGACCGATTGTTTATCTGACTCCCGTAGGGATCGCACTAACCTGGGTTTGGTACTGCTCATTATCAGGCCATTAGCCCATTCAACCTGACCATTTATTTGAGGGTGATATACGGAGGCGTAATCGGGCTTAATGCCCAGGTTAGCACACCAATTTTTCACCTCATTGGCTGTGATGTTAGAGCCATTATCTGTGATGATGCTATGCGGGACACCATAACAATGTACAACGTTGGATATAAAGTCGATCACCGGCCCAGCTTCAGCCATTTTTACTAGTTTGGCCTCTATCCACTTAGTGAATTTATCCACCATAACTAGCAAATATTTCTTCTTGTGGCTTCCCCCTTTAAGGGGTCCGGCCATTTCTAGCCCCCAGACCGCAAAAGGCCAAATAATGGGGATTGTTCTTAAGGCGGTGGGCGGCATATGACTTTGATTGGCGAAAAGCTGACATCCTACACAGCATTGTACAAGGGCATGTGCATCTTCTTGGACCGTTGGCCAAAAGAAACATGTACATAGGCCTTGCTTACTAGGGCCCGAGCTGCAGCGTGATGGCCACCAAGACCAGCATGTATTTCGTCCAAGAGCTGTCGTCCCTCCTCTTCGGAGATGCATCTTTGAAGAACTCCAGGAGTACTTTTCTTGTAGAGTTCACCCTCGTGAACTTTGGAGGCTTTAGAGTGTCGGACTATGCGGCGGGCCTCATTATGGTCATCAGGGAGCTCCTGCCTATTAAGGTAAGCCATGAAGGGTTCGGTCCATGGAGCAATGACAGCCATGATTACAAAGGCGGAAGGTGTCATTTTGGTGCCCGATCCCCCGATGATATCAGAATTGTGTTCGGCATCTGGGGGTATCATCGGCTCTGGACTAGTATTTCCGCTCTCGTCCTGCCATACCACGAATGTATTGAAGAGCCTTTCCACAAAGGTGTTAGGCGGGACGGGATCGCGTTTAGCGCCCATTCGAGCAAGGATGTCCGCTGCCTGATTACTGTCTCGAGCAACATGATGGAACTCGAGCCCCTCGAACTGAGTTGATACTTTGAGTACGGCGTTTCGGTATGCCACCATCTTTGGATCTTTCGCATAGAATTCTCCATTTATTTGGGATATTGTGAGGTTTGAGTCCCCATGCACCTCTAGGCGTTGTATGCCCATAGAGACAACCATTCGAAGACCATGTAGTAGTGCCACGTATTCGGACGCATTGTTGGAGTCTGTATACATGATTTGTAACACGTAGCAGACTGTGTCCCCTATAGGGGATGTCAAGATGACACCGGCCCCTAATCCGGCTAACATTTTAGAGTCGTTGAAGTACATTACCCAGTTGGAGTACGTGTTGTACTCTTTAGGGAGTTTGGCTTCCGTCCACTCGGCGACAAAGTCGGCCAACACCTGAGATTTAATAGCTCGGCGTGGCTTGTATGTTATTTCAAATGGTAAGAGCTTGATGGCCCATTTGGCTATGCGGCCAGTGGCGTCCCGATTGTTTATGATGTCATTGAGTGGTACTTCGGATGCCACTGTGATCAAGCACTCTTGAAAGTAGTGTCGCAGCTTCGGGATGCCATGAAGACCGCATATGCTATCTTTTGGTAGTGTGGGTATCGAGATTTGCATGGTGTAAGGACCGCCGATACATAGTACATTGGCTTATGGAGTGGGAATTTGTGTCCCTTTTCCTCTGCTCGACGGCGAGTATGGCACTCACCACCTGGTGGGTAGCAGATATGTAGAGCAACATAGGCTCTCCAACACTTGGTGCGGCAAGGATTGGGTTGCTTGCTAACACAGTTTGTATTTCTTCCAATCCGGTTGTAGCCGCATCCGTCCATTTAAAGTGGTCGGTGCATCGGAGCAGTCGATAAAGTGGTAGTGCCTTTTCTCCCAATCTGGAGATAAAGCGGCTCAAGGCTTCCATGCACCCATCTAGTTTTTGGACCTGCTTTAAGTCTGTTGGCGTTGCCAATTGTGACAGGGTTCGGATTTTGGCTGGGTTCGCTTCGATTCCTCTATTGGAAACAATGACCCCGAGTAGTTTTCTGGCTGGAACGCCAAAGACACATTTTTCCGGTTTGAGCCGTATGTCATATGTTCGGAGGTTTTTGAATGTGAGGAGTAGATCGTCCACCAATGATTCGACATGTTTAGTCTTGATGACTACATCATCCACATATGCCTCCACAGTCTTGACAATTTGCTTTTCCAAGCATGTTTGAATCATGCATTGGTAAGTGGCGCCAGCGTTTTTGAGCACGAAAGGCATAGTGTTGAAGCAGAAAGGCTCGTACGGGGTAATGAATGCCGTTGTGGCCTGGTCAGACTCCTTCATTTTAATTTGATGGTATCCGGAGTATGCATCGAGGAAACACAATGAGTCGTGTCCTGCAGTTGCATCAATGATTTGGTCAATGTGGTGCAGCGGGAAGGGGTCCTTAGGGAAAGCCTTATTGAGATCTTTGAAATCGACACAGAGGCGCTAGGATTTATCCTTCTTCGGTACCATGACCAAGTTGGCTAGCCAGTTCGGGTGCTTGATTTCTCTAATGAACCCGGCCTCAAGTAGCTTGGCTATCTCTTTGCCCATAGCTTGTCGTTTGGGCTTGGAAAAACGATGTAGCGTTTACTTGACTGGTTTGAACCCTTTCATTATGTTGAGGCTGTGTTCGGCCAGTCATCATGGGATTCCGGGCATGTCCAAAGGATGCCAGGCAAAAATGTCCCAATTTTCACGTATGAATGCTTGTAGGGTGGCGTCGATCATCGGCTCCAGCTGTGCTCCAATGGATGTTGTTTTGTTTGGATCCGTCGGCTGCACTTGAAATTTGACTATTTCATCTGCTGGTTTGAAAGATGTGGATTTGGACCTCTTGTCGAGGATTACATCGTCTTTGTCCACTGTGGAGTGCAGAGTCGTTAGCTCCTCGGCCACGAGGGCCTCGGATAGTGCCTCGAGGGCCAAGGATGCGGTTTTGTTTTCGGCGCGGAGTGCTATATCCGGATCACTGGTGATAGTGATTACTCCATTGGGCCCTGGCATTTTAAGCTTCATGTACCCGTAATGGGGAATGGCTTGGAACCATGTGAAGGCTTCCCGCCCCAAAAGGGCGTGATATACGCTATTGAAAGGGGCCACGTGGAAGAGCAACTCTTCGGACCTGTATTTATCAGGCGTGCCGAATACTACGTCGAGTGTAATTTTTCCCGAGCATCACGCTTCTTGACTGGGGATAATACCTCGAAAGGTGGTACTGCTTTGCTTGATGTGACTCTTGTCCATTTGCATTTTATCAAGCGTATCTTCATAGATGAGGTTAAGTATGCTGCCGCCATCCATGAGTACTTTGGAGAGTCGAAAGCCGTCCACAATTGGGTTTAAGACCAAGGCGGCTGGTGCTCGGACTAATCGGGCCCTTGGTTCGTCGTCGGCGGTGAAAGTTATTATCATATCGTTCCAAGGGTTCATTGCGGTTACTTGGTTGACTTAGTGAGGTCACGGAGCGCTCTTTTGCGCTGATTATTTGAAGAAAACGTCTTGAAGACCATAAAGATGTTGAGATCGTCATCCTCAGAAGGGTGCTTCTCTGGTGTAGTATTTGTGAGGATAGCCTCGCTACTCTTAGCCACTTGCCGGAGTACCCAACATGCCTGAAGGCTATGTGTTGGTTCGTTGTTCGGCATCGTATGTATCTGACATGGCTTGTCGAGCAGTTCATCAAGGACGGTTCCATGTCCCGTGAAGGGCTTGTTTTTCTTGTCAGTAGGCTGATGATCGGGTGCCCCGTAAGGGTGCATCCTTTTTGCCCATCCGGGGGGGTTGCTTAAAGGCTGGGGGTTCCCACCGGCCTGTCTGGGCTTTCCAGGCGCTTTCCATTGCGCAGTACTTTTGTACTATGTGTGCCAAATCTGCAAAGTGCGGTATGCGGCGGTGGGTGAGGGCCTTGAGAATTCCCTCATCCGTACAGTTGCGGCAGAAAACTAAAACCGCATCGTCATCGTAGCAATCTTTAATCTTGTTTTTAACAAGGAGGAACCTGGCCCAGAAGTGATGGACAGTTTCCTGAGGTTGCTGCCTTACATACATTAGGTCGCATATGTCTGGAGGACCTATATTACTTGGGGAATATTGATTGTGGTGGGTGGGCGGGCTAAAATCCGCGTCCCGATCCACGATTGAGTCCGGAGCTTGAAGAGTCTCTGAGTTCACCAGTTCAAGATCGGGAAAGTCCTGAGAACTTCCAGGCTCAATGCCTGATCCTGTGTTCGGAGGCCATATAGTCTCTTCCCGAGGATGGGTATCCAGCTCGTAGGGCTCGGAGATCCGAATATAGCTGGTTTTTAACTTGGGGGAAGAATCGTTCTCGGCTCGTTGCTCAACGACCGCTACCAGATGGGTGACTGGTGGGGACTCGATTTCCCTCTCGTCGGGTTTAAGCCCTATCCGATCATAGTCTGTTGCGACCCCCAAGGCGGTGATGCGATCTAGCAGCTCGTTTCAGGACGAGACATCTTCTGAATCCATCTTTTTGGAGTGTTCGAGGCTGATATGGAGATGATGTTTGGCGATCGTGGGGGCCACCGTTGGCTTGACGGCCGAGCGAGCGTCCATGGTAAAACCACCAAGCTGGAGGACCTGTCCTGGAGTTAGGTCCCCTCTAGAAGTGATATCGTCATTAATGACAAGGCAAGCCATCGATCCTTCTATCGACAACACAAAGGAACTCTCAATGAAAGCACCAATGTCGGTGTCAGAACCGGCCGATCTCGGGTAGGGGGCCCGAACTGTGCATCTAAGAATCGAAGGTAACAAGGGACATGGGGAACATGATGTTTACCTAGGTTCGGGCCCTCTTAATGGAGGTAAAACCCTACATCCTCCTTGATTGTATTTGATGAGTATAGGGGTTACAAGAGTCGATCTACCTCGAGATCGTAATGGCTAACCCTAGATGTCTAGCCTATGTGAATTCTGATGAACCCTACAGACTAAACCCTCCAGTTTATATATACACCAGAGGGGTACAAAGTCAGTTTACAAGGGAAGGAAACAGCACATCCGGACTCAAATCTTGCCGTCCACGCATCCAGGAGTCCTACCCAAATACGGGGAATGATCTTCAGGTTTATCTTCATGGCCCACCAGCCCGGCCCATATCGAGTGGGCCGAACACCTGAGGACCCCCGAATCCAGGTCTCCCTCAGCAGGCGAACGAGGCGAGGTGGCCGGGAGAACCACCATGCCCAAATTGGGCGTGTTGTTATCCCCATCTGAAGGGGCCGTAGACGACTCGGGGGCGAAGGGCGCAGAGCACCGTGGGTCGGACCAGCCGGCTGCTGTAGGATCGAAAGTATGTCTAGAAGGGGGTGATTAGACTACTTGACCAAATAAAAATCTAGCCTTTTCCCAATTTTAAGTCTTGGCAGATTTTAGCAACTTAGCACAAGTCAAGCAATCAACCTACACATGCAAGTCTAAGAGTATAGCAGTGGAATGTAAATCATTGCACATGAAGGTAAAGGGAGGAGTTTAAAGGGTGCAAACGCAAGGTAGACACGAAGATTTTTGGTGTGGTTCCGATAGATGGTGCTATCGTACATCCACGTTGATGGAGACTTCAACCCATTAAGGGTAACGGTCGCGCGAGTCCATGGAGGGCTCCACCCACGAAGGGTCCATGAAGAAACAACCTTGTCTATCCCACCATGGCCATCGCCCACGAAGGACTTGCCTCACTTGGCTAGATCTTCACAAAGTAGGTGGCCTCCTTGCCCTTACAAACTCCTTGGTTCAACTCCACAATCTTGACGGAGGCTCCCAAGTGACACCTAACCAATCTAGGAGACATCACTCTCCAAAAGGTAATAGTTGGTGTGTTGATGATGAACTCCTTGCTCTTGTGCTTCAAATGATAGTCTCCCCAACACTCAACTCTCTCTCATGGATTTGGATTTGGTGGAAAGATGATTTGAGTGGAAAGCAACTTGGGGAAGGGTAGAGATCAAGATTCTTGTGGTTGGAATGGAATATCTTGGTCTCAACACATGAGTAGGTGGTTGTCTCTTAGAAAATGTATAGTGGAAGTGTAGGCACGTTCTGATGGCTCTCTCCACGAATGAAGAGTGGGTGGAGGGGCATATATAGCCTCCACACAAATCTAATTGTTACACACAATTCACCAAACTCGATGGGACCGAATCATAAAACTCGGCCACACCGATTTAGTTCAAAATGTGAACGTTAGAATTTTCGGTGGGACCTACATGTCAACTCGATGGGACCGATTTCATTAGGGTTAGGGCATAACGTAATCTCGGTGAGACCAATCACATAAACTCAGTAAGACTGATTTCTGTAATAGGCAAACAAAGAGTTGGTCAGGCAAACTCGGTGGGACCGAATCGCTCATTTCGGTGAGACCGAAATGTTACGAAAGGGAAGCCGAGATTTTGCATTGCGAACTCGGTAGGACCGATCGCTCATCTCGGTTAGACCGAAACGTTATGAATGCAAACAGAGAATTTTGTATCCCATCTTGGTGAGACCGAGATCCCTATCAGTGAGACCGAATTGATTAGGGTTTCTGGTTGTGGCTATGGCAAATGAACTCGGTGGCGCCGGATAGATCAAATCTGTGGGGCCGAGTTTGACTTTTGGTTTGGGACAAATGTAGATATGAGAAAGTGGTTGAGGGTTTTTGGAGCATATCACTAAGCATTTTGAGAAAGCAATCCATTAAGCAACAACTCATCCCCTTTTAATAGTATTGGCTTTTCCTATGGACTCAATGTGATCTTGGATCACTAAAATAAAATGTAGAGTCTTGAGCTTGAGCCAATATGTGTCCTTAACATTTCGAGGGGTCCACATTCCTAGTCCATGCCATGCCAATCATTGAACTTTCTGAAATGATCATCTTGAAAGAGCATTAGTTCAATGATCTATATGTTGTTAGGAATTACCAAAAACCCCCAGGGATAGTTGCACTTTCAATCTCCCCTTTTTGTAATTGATGACAACATATAGATCAAAGCTTTGAGAAATGATAACAAGATTGAAATTCATCGTCGCTTTGAGAAGTATGTGATAAATAAGAGCTCCCCCTAAATTTGTGCATTATTCAAAATTTGCTTTTGAATGCAAATGCACAATCAATTAGGATCATGGATTACTCTTCCTTGTCACATACATCTTGGTGGAGCGCTCAAAATGATGGAGAGTAATAACATGCACTCATCACCAAGGCAAAGTGAATGATCGTATAGAATAGATAAGAGATAACATCATTCAAGCACAAGCATTAATGTAGAATACGATCAAACACATGATCATACAAGTATCTCCCACACATAGACACAAAGTATCAAGCAAGCACACAAAAGTATCAACCAAATGACAAAGAAGGTAAAAGAAGCAAAGCTCTCTCTCTCTCGAAGCCTAAGATCTATACATTTCTCCCCCTTTGGCAACAAATTACCAAAAACTTTGAAAATGCATAGTGTTATGCGTCTCTCTAGGCTTTATCTTCGGGAGGAGGCGTTCAGAGGACTCCAAGGATGAATGCATCTGTGGAAGTTGTTCGAGCTGGTGGAGTGGCAACTAGAGGTCGCACTGATGCTATGGCTGCAGGTGTTGATGTAGTAGCTCTCGCGCCAGTCACTAGCACTGCGGCAGACCTCTGACCTCTTGGCACTCTCTGAAAGGCATCTGTGGTAGCCTGCCCTTTCCTCTCCTCGGCTTCTTCCTAGAGCTACTCAACTGTTGTCTGCATCTCTGTCACTTTTAGATCAAGATCATAGAAATTTGTTTCAATGATCCACTCCAGGCTCTCTTGGTTCTGAGTCAAGGTGGCCAATCCTTTCTAAGTCGTCAAGGTTGCTTGAATCAGATATCCAAGTTGATCTTGTTTGCTCTTGAGAAACACTTGAGATGCCTCTTCGGCACTTGGCATCTTTGCAGCTTTCTCAGCTTTGGCTTTCTCTCTTTTCTCTTGTGCATGTGCAGATGTAGGATCTTCTTTAGTCATGATGACAGTGTTCTCCTCAAAGTTTGGTCTCAAGGGTTGATGCTCCTTATCTAACAAGTAGGTGCATGTGCCCATCTTGGAGTTTATGAGAATCTGAATATGTGGAGCATACCCACATGATCTCTTCTGATTTGCAGTTGTCCTCTTGATTTTTTCCATAATCAGGCTCATGACTTTGAATTTCTGGGGCACAACAAACAATTGCAGCAAGTTGATGGAATAGCCTCTAATCATCTTGTGATCTCTAGATTTGGGCAACAGGGTGTGCCTCAAGATGGTGTTGATTGTGGCCAAACCAGATAACAAATAATGAACAGAGCCCAGCTTATGGGTTTCCAGGGCTTTGTCAGGAATCTCCTCGTACATGTTGTCCATTGAGTTGTGGTCTTTCTTCTTCTTGGCATAGATATCCAAGTCATCCTCATTCTCTTCAGGGGCATTGATCAACTTTGCCCACTCAGCAAATGTTGATCGGTACCTTGTACCCTCAGATATCCACACAATTCTACCATCGGAATAGAAGTATGTTATTTCTCAAAGATTGCGAAACCTATGATGGAGTTGTTGAAGAAGGATACCAAGTTCATATGGACTGAGGAATGTGAGGCTAGTTTTCAGGAGTTGAAGAAACGTTTGGTTACCTCACCAGTGTTGATTTTACTGGATCAGACCAAGGATTATGAGGTGTATTGTGACGCTTCACGTCGAGGACTTGGAGCAGTGCTTATGCAGGAAGGAAGAGTTATTTCATATGCCTCATGATAGCTTAAGCCCCATGAGTTAAATTATGCGACGCATGATTTGGAGTTAGCAGCCGTAGTGCATGCATTAAAGACTTGGAGACATTTTCTCATTGGAAACCATTGCGAGGTGTACACGGATCACAAGAGCTTGAAGTATATTTTCACACAAAAGGAGTTGAATCTCAGGCAAAGGAGATGGTTGGAGCTCATCAAGGATTATGATATGAGATTGCATTATCACCCTGGAAAGGCTAACGTAGTAGCTGACGCGTTGAGCCATAAAAGTCATGTCAACACCTTAATGACGGGAGATTTACCAAGTGAGTTAGCCGAAAATCTTCGAGAGCTATGTTTGGAAATAGTCCCGAAAGGCTATGTAGCAGCATTGGAGATTCAGTCCACGTTGATGGATAAGATTAGAGAAGCCCAAAAGACTGACAAGGAGATTGCCTCTATTAAGGAGAAAATGAGCAAAGGAAAAGCTAAGGGATTTTGTGAGGATGAGCACGACACCCTATGGTTTGAAGACCGTGTTTATGTGCCTAATGACTCGGAGATCAGGAAGTTAATTTTACAAGAGGCCCATGATTCACCATATTTGATTCACCCAGGAAATACCAAGATGTATTTGTATTTTAAGGATATTTTCTGGTGGACCGAAATGAAGAAGGATATTGCAGAATATGTAGCAGTTTGTGATGTATGTCAGAGAGTAAAGGCAGAGCATCAGAAGCCAGCAGGATTGCTACAACCGTTGCCGATACCCGAATGGAAGTGGGATAAGCTAGGCATGGATTTTATCACAGGATTGCCCATAACACGTTCAGGCTATGACTCGATATGGGTTGTAGTCAATCGTTTGACAAAGGTAGCTCATTTCATTCCAGTGAAGACTACCTATACTAGTGCAAAGTTGGCAAAGATATACATGACCAGGATCGTATGTCTGCATGGAGTTCCAAGGAGCATTATATCAGATAGAGGAACCCAGTTTACCTCAAAGTTCTGGAATCAGTTGCATGAAACTTTGGGAACCAGATTGGAGTTTAGCACAGCTTTCCACCCGCAAACAGATGGACAGACTGAGAGAGTCAATCAGATTTTGGAGGATATGCTAAGAGCTTGTGCGCTAGATTACGGATCTAGTTGGGACGAGAATTTGCCATATGTAGAGTTCTCTTACAACAAAAGCTATCAATCCAGTTTTAAGATGGCCCCTTTCGAAGCCTTGTATGAAAGGAGGTGCAGGACCCCATTGACTTGGGATGAAGTTGGAGACCGCCAGTTGTTTGGACCGGATTTGATAAAGGAGTCTAAACAGAAAGTGAAATTGATTCGCGATAGGCTCAAGGTAGCTCAATCTAGGCAGAAGTGTTATGCAGATTCTAAACGCGAGGAGACAGTTTACAAAGTTGGAGACCGATTTTATCTTTGAGTATCACCACTTCGAGGAGTTAAGCAGTTTGGAGTTAAGGGAAAATTAGCACCACGTTTTGTAGGCCCATACAAAGTCTTGGAACGTATGGGAGAAGTAGCCTATAAGTTGGACTTGCCCGAGGGATTGTCAGGAGTTCACGACATGTTCCATGTTTCCCAGTTGAAGAAGTGCCACGCAGAGATGGCTGACATACCGCTGAGAGATACAGTGCCGCTGGAAGCAATCCAGTTGGACAGTGATTTGACCTATGAGGATAAACCAGTTAAGATTCTAGAGTATGCCAGTCGAGTCACCCGCAGCAAGGTTATCAAGTTTTGCAAAGTTCAGTGGAGCCACCACACGGAGGATGAAGCCACCTGGGAGCGAGAGGAAGGTTTGTTGAAGGACCACCCTCACCTATTTTCTAGCCAACCCGAATCTCGAGGGCGAGATTCATCTTAAGGGGGGTAGGTTTGTAACATCCCAAATCTTCAATTTGGAATGTTATACACTAGATCATCATTGCATATCATATTTATTGCATTTTGGTCGATCCTAGAAATTTTACGCAACTAAAGGACCCACGGAGAGAGTTGGGGATTTCGTTATTTTCATATTTGAGTTGTCTCAAATTTTGAAAATAGGATCATTTGATTTTATTTATTTTATCTTCAATTATTTCTATTACAAAAATTATGAGAGAGGGAATAAAATGACTTTTCCAAAATAAAGAAATATTGAGGATTTAATTAAAAAATCATTTAAGATTTTATTTGGTTTTATTTGCTATTTTATTTGAATTTAGGAAAAAATGCGGGTTTTTCAAAATTGCCTTTAGGCCCCAAATAAATGTTCATCCTGTGTGCCTTGATTTTTGAAGCCGGGGAAAATTTATTTCGGGATTTTTGGAGTCCTTTTAGTATTTCTTTTGTTTTTTTCTTCCGAGCGTAATTATTTAAAAAAACGTCTGAACCGACGTACGGGCCGTGCTAGGCCCGGACTCCTCCGGACTCAGCCTTTATAAGCCGCCGGCCCACCCCTGGCCGAAACCCTAGCCGCCGCCCGCCTCGAACCCCGCGCCGCCCCGCCGCCGCCTTTCGCCGCCGCCGCCGTGCCCGACGCCGCCGCCCTCGCCACCGCCCGCCGCCGCCGACGCCGCCGCCTTGCCGGAGCCGCCACCGCCCGTCTTGCCGCCGAGTCGCCGAGGTTGACCCACCGGTTTTCGTTCGGTTTTCGCCGGTTTTCGTTCGGTTTTTTTTAGTTTCCGTTTTTTTCTTTAGATCGGTTTTTTCGGTTTAGGCTAATTAGAGAGCGTTCGCTCGTTCGTTCACTTTAACGAACGCGTTCTTCGTTTAGATCTAGTTAACGAACGTTCGTTCGTTAAACTGTTCGTCGTTTTTTTTTCTCGGATTAAATCCGCGATTTTTCTGATCGCGATTTCTGATCCGATTTTCATTTTAGTTTAACTTTTCGCTCGTTTATCGGAATCAGGCGATTCAAGCGCCTGGAGTTTCGTCTCGAAACCCTCTTTCCGTTTAGCCAGCTTAAATAAGTTTTTGCCATCATAATAATTGCCTTAGATCTAGAATAGTAAACGAAGCCTGTTTCTTTTGCCGTTTGTCTTCCGTTGCTTTGTTCGATTTAATTCTTTTTGCCAACCGGAGTTCTTAAGTTGAACTTTCTGGTTAGATCTCTTACTTGAGTTTTACCTATGCATTAGTTGAGTACTTATTGTATGCTTGTTTGTTTGCGATAGAGTACCCGGAGTGTGCCGCTTGCTACTTCGAATCGCTAGGTTTCCCGGACCATCAGCAAGGCAAGTAACACTTTGATCATGTTTTTCCCTCTACCCACTTTTATTGCATTAGATCAATCCTCACACATTGCATGATTAGGATCTAATTAAATTGTGGGTTTGGGAAGTAGTTGAGGTAGTACCTATTACCTGTTATTATCAAACCTTTGGGAGTTACTTCTACGTTTGCTTATTATGCCATGTTATGCTAGTAGACGTGGATTGGGTGAGTGTATCCATGACAGATGTGAGATTGTTAATTAATGGTTTACTTAAGGTGGCAACTTAAATACACATCTGGGTGGATTGAGGCACCTGGGTATTCTAGTGATTGCCTATTTTTCTTTATGGACCGCCACCCAGGCTCAATGGGATCATGAGATTATTCATGCTAGAAACTTCCGTGTGCAGCCACAAGCTATTATGGGCTCTAGCATAGTTGACTAAGTTGTGCGAACTCTTACAGTGGTAGACTAGAAGATGTAGGGGATGTAGGTTGGTACGGTCTACCTGTTCGTAAGGTGCTAGCGCTTCTGAAAGACTATGTCTCGGTCATCTGTTTCTCAAACACCATGTAGTGCGAGAAATCCAACGGAGGAGATCGAGTCTTGTGGGGAAAAGTGGGCAAACCTCTGCAGAGTGTATAAACTAATCATGGTTAGCCGTGACCCCGGTTATGGACATCTTGAGTATCTAGTACCTGGATTATCATGTGAATCTCAACATGTTACTCTAAATTAAATTTTGATGGGTTTGTTTAATGATGATGCTTAATTGGGATTGAGAATGCTGTCAACCATTCTCAATGTTTAACAACTACCATGATAGTTAAATAAATTTATTCCTTTGTAGTAGGGAAAAATTGGCTTTACACAAAACTGTAACCATAGAGCTTTCCACCAGCCAAATATGCATATAGAATAGCTGTTTCATTCCATTACTCTCTATGTGTTACTTTGCCAGCATATTCCATGTGCTGACCCGTTTCGGCTGCAACGTTAATGTTGTAGACTTTTCAGACGATGATTAAGGAGTTTTAGGTCATGGTTCTATACTTAGTGATGCCATTGGAGTTGATGGACTCACTTATCTTCCAAGCCTTCCGCTGTTATCATTATTAGATGGCCTTACGCCATATTTATTGTAATAAGTTCTCTTTTGAGACACTCGATGTAATAAGTGTGTGATTGCTACTCTGTTATAAATCCTTCAAGTACTGTGTGGTGTCAGCATTACTGATCCAGGGATGACACCTGAGCACAGAGATTGGACCGTTTGAGGTCTGGTCGCTACAAGAGCAACACCCACCAAGAAAGATCTGAGTCATGTTACCTATTTCAAGTGCGGGAAGATTGGGCATTATGCCAATGAATGCCATGAGATAAAGAATGGCAATAGAAATGGAAGCTCTGGAAAGAAGCCCAATCCTTTCACCAGAGGTCAGGTGAACCACATCAACATGGAGGAAGTTGAAGAGCAGCATGGCAGAGTGATTGGTAAGTTTTTGATTAAGTCATTTATCGCTCTCGTTCTTTTTGACACTGGTGCATCGCATTCATAAATATCAAGGGGATTTGTGGACAAGTTTAAATTTCCAACCTTAGCCCTTAGGCCACCCATGTTAGTAAGCTCGCCAGGAGCGGAGTATATGGCCAGCCGACGGTGTGGTCGGTTACCATTAACCATTAGTAGCCATGTTTTTCCCTTAGACCTAATAATTTTGGAGTCACAAGGATTGGATATAATACTTGGTATGCATTGGTTATCGAAGTATGGAGGAAACATAGACTGTGCTAGTAAATTGATACTACTCACCACCCCTTGAGGGAAAGAGGATCAAGTATGTATCTAGGCATGCAGCAAGGAGGACTCAAGTGAATTCACTTCGGGAGTTGTTTAGGAGGAAGTGCTAGTTGTGAAGGATTATCCCGACGTATTCCCTGAGGAACTACCAGGCATGCCACTCGATCTAGAATTTTTGATAGAATTGTTACCAGGCACCTGACCAATATCGAACAGACCGTACCGAATGACTGCGAACGATCTGGAGGAAATCAAGAAACAAATTAAGGAGTTATTGGAGAAAGGTTACATTCGACCAAGATCATCACCGTGGGGAGCCCCGATGCTATTAGTTGAGAAGAAGGATGGATCTTTGAGAATGGTTGTTGATTATCGTGCATTGAATGAAGTGACGATCAAGAACAAGTACCCACTAGCGATGATCAATGATTTGTTTGACCACCTGCAGGGAGCTAAGGTATTCTCCAAGATCGATCTTCGATCAGGAAATCACCAGCTGAAGATCCCAGAACAGGATATACCTAAGACAACTTTTACCACAAGGTATGGGCTATATGAGTACATGGTCATGTCTTTTGGATTGACTAACGCCCTGCCTATTTTATGAGTATGATGAATAAGGTGTTCACGGAGTTCTTGGATAAGTTTGTTGTGGTGTTCATTGATGACATATTGGTGTACTCGAAAAATGAAGAAGAACACAAGGAACATTTGCGCTTAGTTCTCGACAACCTCAGGGAACATCAACTATACGCCAAGTTCAGCAAATGTGAGTTTTGGTTGAAAGAAGTTGGATTTCTTGGACATGTTATATCAGGAGAAGGTATAGCAGTAGACCCCACCAAGGTCCAGTCTATCACTGAGTGGTTGGCACCCATCTCAGTTGGAGAGATACGCAGTTTTCTTGGACTCACGGGAAATTACCGGAGATTCATTGAGAATTTTACCAAGATTGTGAAATCCATGACGGAGTTATTGAAGAAGGACACCAAGTTCAAATGGACCGAGGAATGTGAGGCCAGTTTTCAGGAGTTGAAGAAACATTTAGTTACAGCCCCAATGCTAATTCTTCCGGATATACACAATGATTTCCAAGTTTATTGCGACTCTTCTCGCCTGGGACTTGGAGGTGTACTTATGCAAGACGGAAGAGTTGTTTCATATGCATCACGACAGCTTCAACCTCATGAATTGAATTATGCTACGCATGATTTGGAGTTAGCAGCCGTAGTGCATGCGCTCAAGACCTGGAGACATTTTCTTATTGGAAACCATTGTGATGTGTACACAAATCATAAGAGTTTGAGTACATTTTGACGCAGAAGGAGTTGAACCTCAGGCAAAGGAGATGGTTGGAGCTCATAAAGGATTATGATATGAAGTTACACTATCATACAGGAAAGGCCAATGTTGTAGCAGACGCTTTAAGCTGCAAGAGTTGTGTAAATACTCTAGTAACTGGAGGTTTACCGCAGGAGTTAACAACCGATCTCAAAGAACTACGGATGGAGATAGTTCTGAGAGGTTTTGTTCCAGCTTTGGAAGTACAGTCCATGCTATTGGGAAAGATTCGAGAAGCCCAGAAGACTGATAAGGAGATTGCAGAGATAAAGGAGAAGAGGAGTAAAGGAAAAGCCAAGGGTTTTCGTGAGGTCGAACACGAAACATTATGGTTTGAGGACCGTATTTATGTGCCTAATGACCCAGAGATCAGGAAGTTAATACTTCAGGAAGCTCATGACTCACCATACTCGATTCACCCCAGAAACACCAAGATGTACTTGGATTTGAAGGAACGTTTTTGGTGGACAGGTATGAAGAAGGATATTGCTGAGTATGTAGCTGTGTGCGATGTCTATCAAAGAGTTAAGGCAGAACATTAGAAGCCAGCAGGATTACTTCAGCCTATGTCGATACCCGAATGGAAGTGGGATAAGCCTGGCATGGATTTATCACCGGATTACCCAGTACAAGATCAGGTTATGTGTCCATCTGGGTAGTAGTTGATCGCCTAACCAAAGTGGCAAACTTTATCCCCGTGAAAACCACTTATACGAGCGCGAAGTTGGCCAAGATATATATGACCAGAATCGTATGTCTGCAAGGAGTTCCGAGGACCATCGTATTAGATAGCGGAACACATTTTACCTTGAAGTTTTGGAATCAGTTACACCAGACTTTGGGTACCAGGCTAGAGTTCAATACAACCTTTCATCCGCAGACAGATGGACAGACCGAGAGAGTCAATCAGATTTTGGAGGACATGTTGAGAGCTTGTGCACTACATTATGGATCTAGTTGGGACGATAATTTGCCTTATGCAGAGTTCTCATATAACAACAGTTACCATGATAGTTTGAAGATGGCCCCTTTTGAAGCCTTGTATGGAAGGAGGTGTAGGACACCATTGATGTGGGATGCAGTCGGAGACCATCAGTTGTTCGGACTAGATTTAATTAAAGATTTTGAAGAGAAGGTTAAGTTAATTCGTGATAGACTAAAGGTAGCTCAGTCCAGGCGGAAGAGTTATGCCAATACTAAACGCAAGGAGGTAGCCTATGAAATCGAAAACAGAGCATATCTCCGTGTATCACCACTTCGAGGAGTTAAACGATTTGGAGTCAAGGGAAAGTTAGCCCCTAGATTTGTAGGACCATACTGAGTTTTGGAACATATGGGAGAAGTTGCCTACAAGCTAGAATTACCCGAAGGTTTGTCAGGAGTTCATGATGTGTTTCATGTTTCCGAGTTAAAAAAGTGCCATGCAGAGATGGTCGGTATTCCTCTGAGAGATACAGTGCCCCTAGAAGCAATTTAGTTGGAGAGTGACCTAACCTACGAGGAGAAACTCGTCAAGATTCTCGAGTTTGCCAGCCGAGTTACACGCAACAAGGTCATCAAATTTTGCAAAGTTTAGTGGAGCCACCATACCGAGGAAGAAGCCACCTGGGAGCGAGAAGAAGACCTACGGAAAGACCACCCACACCTATTTGCTAGCCAACCGGAATCTCGAGGGCGAGATTCATCTTAAGGGGGGTAGGTTTGTAACATCCCAATTTTCAATTTGGATGTTAATCATTAGGTCATCATTTGCATCCATGCTATTTGCATTTTTAGTTGGTTTTGTTGGGACATTTTGATCCTAGAGGCCTTAAGCAACTCAAGGACCATTTGAGAGAGTTGGAGGTTTTCCATAAAATTCCATTTTTGAATTTTTCAAAATTTGTGAAATTACTTTTCCGATTATTTTGAAAATAAATAAAATATTGAGAGAAGATAATATGACTTCTTCAAAATAGAGGATCTTGATTTGAATTACATAATGGGGTCATAGCGGCAATGGATGGTGTTTGAATTGCTAGACCTTTTATCTAGAGTGAACATGCAACTATTTGGAATTATTCAGGGTTTGTTTGAACATTTTATACATTAAATTGGGTTTCTAGCCATTTTAGGTGCACAATTCAAAATTAGACCACATGCACATGCTCCGGTGCACCAACATGAGTTGTAAAATCATATATGTGTCCATGGCTTTATGCTTATCTCCCATGCAAGAAATGGGGATGAAATTCGAACACCACAGCATCGTGGCTCTCTGGCAAACGTCGACATACTTGCTTTTGTAAGTCTAGTAAATCCAAAATTCGTCTGAAATTCATGAAACGTGGCATGCTATCATGGAGCGGCATCAACATGTCGTGGTAAATTTTTTGTCCAATTTGGGGCAGGTTTGGGTCATGGTTTCGGTAGGGAACGTTTCATCTTCCTAGATGAAACGATATCCATTGCCTCTTCTCAATTTCCAGTTTTTTCCTAGTGTCAACATAGAACAACAGGAGTGTTGTTGCAATTTTTGGTATTTTTCGGGGTTCGCTTGGACATTTTTACACATTAACTGAGTTTTCTATGCATTCATGTGCATAATTCAAATTTGAACTACAAGCACATGCTCTCATGCATATAAATTAGTTGAAAATTCAAATATGTGTCCTTGGTTGGCTGCTTAGGTCCCATGCAAGAAATGGGAATGAATGTCAAACACCTTGCAACCGTCACTCGGCCGCAAATATTAAGACACCTTGTTTTTAAATTCTAGCAAATCCAAAACTCATCTAAAATTCATGAAACTAGGCATGCAATCATGGAGCGACATCAACATGACGTTTAAAATTTTTGTCCCATTTGGGGCAGGTTCGGGTAGATGCTTCTCACAAACCATAGCTTCTCACAACAAGCATGATGGATTCGGTAGGGAAAATCCCACCTTTGGTGACGAAACGATATCCATTGCCTCGTATTGCTTCCAAAATAATTCTCGTGTCAACATAGAACAACAGGAGTGTTGTTTCAATTTTTTTATTTTTCGGGGTTCGTTTGGACATTTTTATGCATTAACTGAGTTTCCAATGCATTTATATGCCTAATTGAAATTTGAACTACATGCACATGCTCCAGTGCATATAAATTGGTTGAAAAATCAAATCTGTGTCCTCGGATGCATGCTTAGGTCCCATGCAAGAAATGGGAATGAATTTCAAACACAAGGGCACTGTTGATTGCCGGCAAAACATTGAGATGCCTGGTTTTTAAATCCTAGTAAATCCAAAAGAAATTCTTGAAACTTGGCATGCTATCATGGAGCGGCATCAACATGCCATGGTAAATTTTTTGTCCCATTTGGGGCAGGTTTGGGTATATGCTTCTCACAAACCAGAGCTTCTTGCAAGAAGCATGATGGTTTTGGTAGGGAACGTCCCACCTTTGGGGATGAAATGATATCCATTAACTCGTATTGCTTTCAATTTTTTCCCGTGTCAACATATAACAACAGGAGTGTTGTGTCAATTTTTGGGATTTTCGGGGTTCGTTTGGACATTTTTATGCATTAACTGAGTTTTCAATGCATTTATGAGCATAATTCAAATTTGAACTACATGCACATGCTCCAGTGCATATAAATTGGTTGAAAATCAAATATGTGTCCTTGGGTGCATGCTTAGGTCCCATGCAAGAAATGGGAATAAATTTCGAACACCAGGGCACTGTTGATTGCCGGCAAAACATTGAGATGCATCGTTTTTAAATTCTTGTAAATCCAAAACTCGTCTAAAATTCATGAAACTTGGCATGCTATCATGGAGTGGCATCAACATGCCGTGGTAAATTTGTTGTCCCATTTAGGGCAGGTTTGAGTATATGTGTCTCACAAACAAGAGCTTCCCACAACAAGCATGATGGTTTCGGTAGGGAACATCCCACCTTTGGGGACAAAACGATATCCATTGCCTGTTATTGCTTTCAATCTTTTTTCTCGTGTCAACATAGAACAACAGGAGTGTAGTGTCAATTTTGTGATTTTTCGGGGTTCCTTTGGACATTTTTTATGCATTAACTAAGTTTTCAATGCATTTATGTGCATAATTCAAAGTTGAACTACATGCACATACTCCAGTGCATATAAATTGGTTTAAAAATCAAATATGTCTCCTTGGGTGCATGCTTAGGTCCCATGCAAGAAATGGGAATGAATTGCAAACACCACGGCACCGTTGATTGCCTGCAAAATGTTGAGATACTTTATTTTTAAATTCTAGTAAATCTAAAACTAGTCCGAAATTCATGAAACTTGGCATTCTATCATGGAGCGACATCAACATGCCATGGTAAATTTTTTGTCCCAATTGGGGGAGGTTTGGGTATATGCTTCTCACAAACCAGAGCTTCTCACAACAATCATGATGGTTTCGGTAGGGAACGTCCCACCTTTGGGAACGAACGATATCCATTGCCCGTTATTGCTTCCAAAATCTTTCTCGTGTCAACATAGAACAACAGGAGTGTTGTGTCAATTTTTGTGATTTTTCGGGGTTCATTTGGACATTTTTATGCATTAACTAAGTTTTCAATGCATTTATGTGCATAATTCAAATTTGAACTACATGCACATGCTCCAGTGCATATAAATTGGTTGAAAAATCAAATATGTGTCCTCGAGTGCATGCTTAGGTCCCATGCAAGAAATGGGAATGAATTTAGAACACCAAGGCACTGTTGATTGCCAGCAAAACATTGAGATGCCTGGTTTTTAAATTCTAGTAAATCCAAAACTCGTCTGAAATTCATGAAATTTGGCATGCTATCATGGAGCAGCATCAACATGCCATGGTAATTTTTTCCCCATTTGGGGCAGGTTTGGGTATATGGTTCTCACAAACCAGAGCTTCTCACAACAAGCATGATGGTTTCGGTAGGGAACGTCCCACCTTTGGGGACGAAACGATGTCCATTGCCTCTTATTACTTTCAGAATTTTTCTCATGTCAGCATAGAACAACATGAGTGTTGTGTCAATTTTTGTGATTTCCGGGGTTCAATTGGACATTTTATGCATTAACTGAGTTTTCAATGCATTTATGTGCATAATTCAAATTTGAACTACATGCACATGCTCTAGTGCATATAAATTGGTTGAAAATCAAATCTGTGTCCTTGGGTGCATGCTTAGGTCCCATGCAAGAAATGGGAATGAATTTCAAACACCAGGGCACCGTTGATTGCCAGCAAAACATTGAGATACTTTATTTTTAAATTTAGTAAATCCAAAACTCGTCTAAAATTCATGAAACTTGGCATTCTATCATGGAGCGGCATCAACATGTCGTGGTAAATTTTTTGTCCCATTTGGGGCAGGTTTGGGTATATGCTTCTCACAAACCAGAGCTTCTCACAACAATCGTGATGGTTTCAGTAGGGAACCTCCCACCTTTGGGAACGAAACGATATCCATTGCCTCTTATTGCTACAAAAAAATCCCGTGTCAACAGAGAACAACAGAAGTGTTGCGTCATTTTTTGTGATTTTTTGGGGTTCGTTTGGACATTTTTATGCATTAACTAAGTTTTCAATGTATTTATGTGCATAATCCAAATTTGAACTACATGCACATGCTCCAGTGCATATAAATTGGTTGAAAAATCAAATATGTGTCCTTGGGTGCATGCTTAGGTCCCATGCAAGAAATGGGAATGAATTTCAAGCACCAAGGCACCGTTGATTGCCGGCAAAACGTTGAGATAATTTATTTTTAAATTCTAGTAAATCCAAAACTCATCTAAAATTCATGAAACTTGGCATTCTATCATGGAGCAGCATCAACATGCCGTTGTAAAATTTTTGTCCTATTTGGGGTAGGTTTGGGTATATGCTTCTCACAAACCAGAGCTTCTCAGAACAATCATGAAGGTTTGGGTAGGGAAGGTCCCACCTTTGGGGACAAAACGATATCCATTGCCTCTTATTGCTTCCAAATTTTTTTCTCGTGTCAACCTAGAACAACAGGAGTGTTGAGTCAATTTTTGTGATTTTTCGTGGTTCGTTTGGACATTTTATGCATTAATCGAGTTTTCAATGCATTTATGTGTATAATTCAAATTTGCACTACATGCACAAGCTCCAGTGCATATAAATTGGTTGAAAACTCAAATTTGTTTCCCGCCCTTCGGGTAGCAGTGGCGGAGTGGGTGATGACCCTGATGGTCGATGGTGGGCTGGGGGCCACGACCACCACCTCCTGCCTTCGGGAAGCGGTGTCGGAGCGGGTGATGACCACGGTGGCCGGCAGTGGGGTGGCAGCCATGACGGCCACCTCCCGCATTCGGGCCGCGGCGACGGAGCGGGCGATGGCCCTGGCTTTTGACGGTGGTGTGGCGGCAACGGCGGCCGGCAACAGCTGCCGACAGGCACCAGCGGCGGAGCGTGTGGTGGGTGTTCTGCGCACACTCAACAAGGACGCCACGCGCACTACACTACGCCGGGGACTGTGCCGCCGCCGCGGTGTAGCCTCCCAGCTGGAGCTGTCCTCTGATGACGTCGCAGTGGCTAAGAGACGACGACGGACCGGTGCCATTGGAGATTGTAGGAGAAGCACACGAGATAAGCTTACATGAAGGGAGGGGAAAATGCGACGTAGGACTCCCCGACCGTGAGGGTTTTATAGCAGGCCGGTAAGCATCGGGATTTTTGGGGATTTCACTGTGTCGGGCGGGAAGCTTGCGTGGGAACCTGCGAGGTTGCACGGGAACGGGCTCACCGACGATTCATTGGTGCCACCATTCGGCAAAAAGAACGCCCCCGCGCGATGCGCAAGCTTGCGCTGTAAGCCGTCTGCGGCAGCCGGGTGACAAGACGTGCAAGAGGAGGACGAAAGGACACGTACACATAAAGTTAATACAAAAAAAGTTTGCCATTTAATTACCTACTATACCCTCGTCTTGGTTTATAAGTAGTATTTAACTAATAAAATACGAATGCATGTCGCCAAAGATTATATCGTTGGAGTCGTATTTGAACATAGTTTCCAGCTATACAATTTTTGTAACATGCATTAACACTTTTTTGGTTAAATTTAAGGTTATATACCAGCAAGCGTTTGCCCGCAAGTCGCACGGCTTATTCCATCACAAACAGCTCGGATGGATCAACTGTATGCCACATATCGCACACGCAACTCTAATCTGATTCGTGCTTGATGTCTCTGACATCGCTCGCACAGTTCGTCTTATTTTCCACATATCACTGCGCTGGCCTCTACTCACGTCCCTCGGCAAGCTCTGCTCGCCGTTAGGCGCTGCAGCGCACTGTGGTTACCGTTAGGCGCCGTGGCGCGCTCTGCTCGTGTCCGTTGGCGGTCTCTGCTCGCGTCCGTCGGCGCGCTCGGCTTGTGGACAGCTTTTCCTTGCGTGTTCAACTGCTATATGCATATATATATATGGTTGCTCGCCATTGAGGTGATCGTGGAACACTCTGCTCGCGTCCCTCCACGTGCGCTCTCCCAGCGGTTGGGCGTGCGCACGATCACGTCGGGCCCCCATATGCATGCGGTTGCGCCGCGCGTGTTGCCACGCGATGTAGTTACGTGCGGCACGATGGAGTTACACGCTGCAAATTAGAACTGGCATCAGGGCCTGCCGATATTCCTGGTCGTCCGGCTTCCCCTTTAATTCCCGCGACCATTTTAAGCTTAGTCCGTTCAACCTTTCGATCGCGCCCCACAACACAACAAGCACACCCACGATGACATATAGAGAGGGGATCCAGCGGTGCTCCAAAGGAGTTTGGCAAGCATAGAGTGGAGACCCATGCGAGGGAGGCGGATCTCTGGGTGATGTACACCATCGACCCGGCCGTGGTGGACGACTACATCAACAATGTTGAGCAGTTTCTTGCTGGAGACAAGTGCAAAGTGGTCGGTATCGACCTCCAGTACACCGTTGGTAGTCTCGGCAAAGATCAGAAGGTTGTCGTCGCCCAGTTGTGCATGCGCCATCATGTCCTCATCTACCACTACTACATGGCCACAGAGCCTTGCAACCGTTTCAACAGGTTTGTCAACAGCACCGACTACAAGTTCGCCACAGTGGAAACCACGAACGATGTAAAAGCACTCAGTGTTACATGCTTGGCCTGCAAGAACCTTGTCAAAATCAATGACCACTATAGGGTCTGGGGCAGCACGAAGAAGGACTCCCTGGTCGAACTCGCCTCGGCCATCATCGACCGCTACTACGAAAAGATGAAGTAGGATGCCCAGAGAACAAGTCCCCTATCCCAGAACAGGACCTGGATGCGGCAACTGGATGAACCTCACCTCAGGTTCACGGCCAAGAGTGTGTACACATGCTACGAGATGCACAGGCGGATCGTTGACATGAGGAAGTGCCTTGTTACCCAAATCGATGAGCCCAGATCGAGCCACAAGCAGAGCAAGCGTCACAAGAAGTAGATGATGATCAGATGATCATTTATGCTAGTTAATCATGCATGTAATATATAGTTTACTTTATTGGTATGTGGAGAAGTCAAGTGTGTAGTAGACACCTATGTAATTATGCATGTAATAGTTTACTTTGGTTTGTGCAAATGCCATGGTTGTAGTAGCCACCTATGTAAGTGGATGTTTAATTTGGTTATGCAAGCATGTTTAATTTGTGTGTGTGTGTGTGTGTGTTTGTTGTTCTGTATGCAATCCGATCGCACAACACACACATCTTATTAGCAGCAACCGTCTATGTTATTATCGGTCTTCACACACATTTCTGATTACATACATGTTTGCCGCGTATCACACACATCTTGTTAAGTTGAACCATTTCTATTCTCATGTCTCAACGCAAACAATTCATCCGAGTGAACCGCATGCCATATATCGCACACACCTTCATCTGGCTGACCATTTCTTTTGTGTTTTCTAATCACAAACAGTTCATCCGAGTGAACCATATGTTGTATATCGCACACACCTCCATCTGGTGGCCCGTTTCTTTTGTCCCTCCTCATCGCAAACAGTTAATTGAACTGAACCGTATGCCCTGCATCACACACGCAACTAAAATCTGAACCGTGTTTGATGGCTCCGCCATCGCAAACGTTTTTCACCTTTTTGATGGTTTTTTTACACCACCGTTTGCGATTATGGCATCGCACACAGTTTCGTCGAAGGGTCTCTGATCATAGTGTCGCGTTAGCAGCATCCTGCAGTAGTGACTACTCTACACTTGAAGCTGCCACACGAGCGTCCGGGCTACGCTTGGCTCTTCGCCTCTTCGGGAAATCGAACAGCGGAGTACTACTACAGTGGAGGAGTACTACAGTATGCTTCTGGCCATCTGACCGGATGAACTGCTGCATGTCCACCGCGTGCGGGAGGGAGAGCCTAGCGAAAGCTTCTCCTAGTCCTACCAGCCACCACGCTCATGGGCGAGGGAGGGACGCAGCTTCATTGACATACTGCTCCTGCCTTAGCATGTATGACAGGTGGGCCCAACAGGTGGGTGGCCCACCTGTCATACAGCCAAAGGCAGGTGCAGTTAAGGCACCGAAGCTCAGTCCACGAGGGAGAGGGCGTTATAGTAACCAAACTTCTCATTGTTGTATGAGTTGATGCGACACATCAAAGCACTACACTCAATATATTTCAATAATTTGTGTTTACCATTGCATTAATTACATTGCATGCATGCATGCCATGACTCTCCTCTTGATACTTGCATGTGTTGATTTAATGCACCTTGAAGTAGTATGAATATGTGACGGTGAAGCTTTGTAATGCCCCGGCCCTAAAGCGAGAGATGGTTGTGCACGAGGAGGGCAAGATCATGCAGACGGAATAGGACCCGACGGTGGAGCTATCTGTGGTCTCGATGGACCTCACCTTGCTCCATTGCCCCTTGTGCCTCCGCCCCTTGAAGCCTACAGTGTATAAGGTTCGAATACACCTTGTCCATTCGGCTGATCGAGCAAGGTGCAGGTTTCTTCATTGATGTGTTGTTCGATTGATTTGTGTAGTGCAAGGGAGGGCACCTGACCTACGCGGACTGCCGCGTCGAGCGCCCCGAGAACCAGCGGCAGTGCTAGTATTGCGACCGCGGCGGTGGCTTCGATGTGTGGAACACGGCAGTGGACGCGGTCCTCTGCTCGGTGAGGGTGGAGTGCCCGCAAGAAGGATGTGGGCTCTACGTCACTTACCACAAGCTCGCCGATCACCAAAGCGTGTGTCCGCTTGCACCCTGCAAATGCCCCATGCCTGTCTGCGGCTATGAAGGCCCGCCGTCGGCGCTCTCCCACCACATCAGGACCGTGCATCCCATGCTCGTGCACAGGATCCAGTACGGCAAGGTGCTCCAGCTGCAAGTGCCACTGTGGGAGCCACAGCTCTTGCTGTTCACGGAGGACGACGGACGCATGTTTTTCTTGGTCGGCGGCATGATCGACATCGGCGCGCCTATCGCCATGTTGGTCGTCTGCATCAGAGCGGGGGCGTCCCCACTGCAGCACTACATGGCCAAGCTATGGGCGAACGGCCCGCCGGGGGAGCCCAAAGGCAGGACTAACACCGTCAAGGTGGAAATGGAGGTGACAAGCATCAAGGATCTTGGTGACGTAGCCGTGCAGGAGCTGACCTTCTTCACTATTCCGCCCAAGCTGTTGGCCGGTGCTAAGCTGGTGTCCCTCCACATTCAGATTGACAAGCTCATGTCCTAAATGATTCTACAGTGCCTTCTGTTTATCTTAGTAATATGCTAATATAGGGGTTAGCTCGGTCTACTTTAGCTTAAGAGATGGTAGGTTTTGGTGGCAATGCAGCAATTACTTCGACATCAGATCAACATTTAAAGTAATTTCCAATATTCGAACGGATATTTTGTGTCTGTTGGATATAAAGATCCTTCGGGTAAGAAGTATAACGGCAACAACTTATATGCTTGTCTGTTCAGGAAGCGTTGCATACTTGTGCGAGTTGACGCGACACATCAAAGTAGTACTGTACTACTAGTAGTAGTACTCCCTCCGATCCAAATTTCTCTGCGCATAAGTCGAGGCGCAAATACCAAGGAAGGCATGGTTGTGTCTATACTTCGACAACTCACCCGACTGCATGCGCACCAGGCAGATGAAGCTCGTGTCGTGTTGCACTACAAAAAAAAGACACATCCGTGACATTTTGGGCCGAACGGAAAAAAATTCTATCATACTTATGACACTTCTATGACGATAATTGTGACAAAACCCGGTATCATCATAGATGTGGTGGGGTCCTACTTCTATGACAAAAAATGATGACATAAAATGGGCTTTTCGTCCTGGGCGGGCCAGAGATGCAGCTGCATGATATTCTTTGGGCCGTCCATGATGGGAAAAACCCGTGGTAGAAGTGAGAGCGAGGAAAATATCGAGGTGTTCCCGGTTACGGTGGGTGGTCGGGGCCGAGCAATGCGCGTTTCTCTCGTACACGCACGTGCGTGGGTGTGAGGCGTTGGGCTCTAACTAAACCCGAGCGAGGCGTTGGGCTCTAACTGAACCCGAGTGATTGCACTGCAGGCTATGCGTTACTGAACCCGAGTGACCGATCGATGGCTGTTAACTGAACCCGATCGAGCGATTCCTTCGCTACTACTGCTAACTGAAGCCAATCGATGCTGCCTCTAGATGAACAGTGAGAGTTCCGGTGGGGGTGGATGAACAGGACCCCGTGGTGTTGCCTCTGGATGAACAGGACCCCGATCGATCGAGCCGGTTGGGGCTGGATGAACAGGACCTCGTGGAGGGTGGGATGAACAGGACCATCCCGTGGAGGGTAGGATGAATAGGACCACCCCGTGGAGGGCTGGATGAACAGTAGCCCGTGGAGGGGTGGTTGATCAGGAGCCCGTGGAGAGGGCTGGTTGAACAGTAGCCGGTGGAGTAGCGCGTGGTGGAGGCTGGATGAACAGGAGCCCGTGGATGAACAGTCGCGGGTGGAGGCTGGAGGAGGTCGACGGTGGATGAACAGTAGCCCGTGGAGGCTGGAGGGGGTCGACGGTGGAGATGTACAGTATCTCGTGGAATCATGTTTTGCTGTACGCCACACCCCTCCCGATGAATAGGACCCCGATTTCGACTGTAGCGCTCCAACACAAGTCTGTTTCCTCCGTTTTGCGGTACGCCACACCCCTCCCGATCAACAGGACCCCCGTTTCGACCGTAGGAGGTCCGTTTCCTCCGTTTTGCGGTACGCCAGACCCCTCCCGATGAGCAGGATCCCATTTCGAACATGGTCGGTCGAACACAAGGCTGTTTCCTCCATTCTGCGATACGCCAGGCCTCGTTTCCATCAGCTGTTCAGTCCAAGCCCTCCTGATGAACACGATGACGCATTCCGTTCCGACCCAGCCAGTTGGCTCCCCATGAACACGACGACGACGTTGTTTCTCCATTCCGACCCAGCCATGTACACGAGCCCTGCCGTACGTATGCGCGAGTAGGCGTTCGAGACCCTGCCCGTATGTACGTATGTGGTCGTATTTTCTTTCTTGCACACTGGCAGTTGTACGTACGTGTACATGCTACGTGTGCGCCTCTACTATGACACGTGCGCGCCTCTACATCGACCAGTATGTACACACACGTTCGCGACTAGAATGACAACGCTACGTACGCTTCGACCAGGTGGGTCCTGACTGTCAGGCACTTCCTTGCGTGTGAAGATGTAGCTGGTGGGTCCCAGAAGTCAGGGGGCAAATCGTGTTTTTTCAGACGCACTTCCTTGCGTGTGAAGATGTAGCTGGTGGTTCCCAACAGTCAGGGGAAACATTTTTTTCGCGAAATACGGCGTCCCGTCCGGTGGGTCCCTGCTGTCAGGTAGAGGAATATTTATTTTGCGCGTAATAAGGAGGCACTTCCTTGTTGCGGCCGTGGACCCAGCTATCAGCCTCTACACGTACAGTCCACGTCCGATAGAAGCCATTCCTTGACCACGTTGACCACGCCGCGCTGAGAGCACCTGGGCGGTGGACGACGGCTAGGCCTAGGAAGGGGACGATGCGGAGCCAGGGAAGACGCGACAGTGGATGCCCATGCGTAGAGGAGTATGAGGGTTCACTGGTTCGCTGAAGTGTTAGGCTGTCGTCGCCGCAGAATAACAGGGGGTGTGGGTGAGTAGAGGGATGGCCTGGCCAGCGGTGGGAGTAGTAGGGGGCGGTGAGGCCTCCGACGCATCGCAACCGGCCACGGGAGGCAGGAGCACGAGGCATTACCAGGCGCTGGTTTGGGCGGCTAGAGCAAGAAGACCAGAGGTTGAAGAAGCACTACGGCCGTTGGATGGACTCCGTACGGTCAATGGAGCTAGAACGTGCATATTGACTAAGTTGACAAAGCCCTCCATCCCCATCAACTTAGTAGGCCCATAAGTCAGCCTGCCACTATATTGGGTCCCAGCTATCAGGGGGAGTATTCATTTTTTTACGCGTAATAAGGAGGCACTTCCTTGCGTGCGAAGATATAGCTGGTGGGTCCAAGCTGTCAGCGGCGTTAATGTTTTTTCGGGAAATACAGAGGCCCTTTCGGTGGGTCCCAGATGTCAGGTGGAGGAATCATTATTTTGCGCGTAATAAGGAGGCATTTCCTTGCGTGCTGCCGTGGACCCAGCTTTCAGCCTCTCCACGTACAGTCCACTTCAGATGCATGTTGGTCATTGACCACATTGACCAGGCCGCGCCGAGAGCACCAGGGCGGTGGACGACGGCGAGGCCTGGGAAGGGAATGACACGGAGGCAGGGATGACTCGGCAGTTGTTTCCCACGCAGAGGGGAGTATGGCTGTACGAGGGTTTACTGGTTCGTTTGCCGTCGCCAGAGAATAACAGTAGGTGTGGGTGAGTAGAGGGATGGCTAGGCCAGCGATGGGAGTATGGTGGGGCGGTGAGGCCTGCCCGGTAGCACAGCCGGCCGCGGGGAGGAGGGAGCAGGCAGTCCCGCCGGCGCTTGTTTGAGCGGCTGGAGCAGGAAGAGCAGAGATTGAAGAAGCACGACAGCCGTTGGATGGACATCCAACAGTCACTGCTTGTGCATCAACCTTGTTTTAGGAAAGCCTCAAATCTGGGGAAAACATCATACAGCCCATCTTCCATTATTTCTAATAATTTACATCCCATTTGCTAATTCTTAAGGTTTTTCTGGAGCCCATATTCTTTTTGTTAGCATTACAGCCCATATTGTGGCCACGGTTAAAAAAATACGAAATTTTGCATATTTCGGTGCGGTCCGAACTGTTTTTAATCCCGAAATTTTGAGTCACATTCAAACTGATTATAAAAATAAATGTATATCAATATAAAATCCAACAAATTGTCCACGTGTAAAAATCAATGCAATTTAAAATCTCAAAATGAAAAAAAGAAATTTGAAACCAATTGTCAGTTTGATGTGTTTTAAAAATATACAGCCCATTTCTCATTATTGATAGGCCATTTTCTCGGCCAGCCGAATGAAGCTCTCCTCGTCTTGAAAGATTTGCAGTGCAACAGGCCTGACGAAGCGACTTACTTGGCAAATCACAAAAAACTGGGCTATGTCCGTGGACCTAGCTGTCAGCCTCTCCACGTACAGTACTCTTCCGATGGAAGTCGGTCGTTGACCACATTGACCACGCCGCACCGAGAGCACCAAGGCGGTGGACGACGGTGAGGCCTAGGAAGGGGATGACGTGGAGCCGGGGAAGACGCGGCAGTGGATGCCTACGCGGAGAGGAGTACGAGGGTTCACTGGTTCGGCTGTGGTGTGAGGCTGTCATCGCCGCAGAATAACAGGGGGTGTGGGTGACTGGAGGGATGGCCTGGCCAGCGGTGGGAGTAGTATGGGGGCGGTGAGGCCTCCGCAGCAGCACAGCTGGCCACGGGAGGCAGGAGCAGGCAGCACGACCGGCGCTGCTTTGGGCGGCTGGAGCAAGAAGACCAGAGGTTGAAGAAGCACTAAGGCCGTTGGATGGACATCGTACGGTCACTGGAGCTAGAATTGTTCATATTGACTAACTTGACAAAGCCCTCCGTCCCCGTTAACTTAGTAGGCCCACAAGTCAGCCTCCCACTATGGTGAGTCCCAGCTGGCAGGGGGGTATATTTTTTTGTGCGCAATAAGGAGGCACTTCCTTGCGTGCGAAGACATAGTTGGTGGGTCTGACCTGTCAGCATAGTGAACATTTTTTTTTGAAATACAGAGGCCCTTCTGGCGGGTCCCAGATGTCAGGTGGAGGAATCATTATTTTGCGCGTAATAAGGAGGCATTTCCTTGTGTGCGGCCGTGGACCCAGCTGCTAGCCTCTCCACGTACAGTCCACTTCTGATGGATGTCGTTCATTGACCACGTTAACCACACCGCGCCGAGAGCACCAGGGCGGTGGATGACGGTGAGGCCTATGAAGGGAACGACACGTAGCTGGGGAAGACACGGCAGTGGCTGCCCACGCGGTGGAGAGTACGAGGGTTGACTGGTTCGGCTGCCGTCGCCGGAAAATAACAGGAGGTGTGGGTGAGTAGAGGGATAGACAGACCAGGGATGCGAGTATATGACGGGGCCGTGAGGCCTGCCCGGCAGCACAGCCGGCCACGGGAGGCGGGAGCAGGAGGTTCCGACGGCGCTGGTTTGGGCGGCTGGGGAAGGAAGATCAGAGACTGAAGAAGCACGATTGCCGTTAGATTGACATATAACAGTCTGACGCTGGTAGAGTCGATTGTTGACTAAGTTTCTTTTTTGATAAACCTTGTGTACTCATGAACTTAGTAGGCCCACAAGTCAGCCTCCAAATCTGTGGCAGACAACATAGAGCCCATTTGCTATTTTTTTTAATAATTTGCAGCCCATTTTCTAATTCTTAAGTAATTTATTACAGCCCATTTTCTGCCCAGGACCACGGTCAAAAAGTTCAACCTTATTTTGCATATTTCGGTGGAGTCCGAACTTTTGTAATCCCGAAATGATAAACATTTTTTTAAGAACTTACTGATTTGCCAAAAAAATCGTTTTGTTTTTGTAAGCAAATAAGACATGGGACAATTGAGTTGGTTTAAGGGAAACCCAGTGGTAAAAAAAATCAGCGCTGGGAGGGAAAACAACAACAAAAATAAGGATGTAAATATGAAAAGTGAATTTTATGTATTTTCAATATAATGATACGTGTATATGAACTAGTAAAACTATAGGTAGAGATTAGAAAACGGATGTAGGACATGCATTTCAAGAGGAAAATAGAACTGGGCTGTGTGTTTGATTCAGTAAAAAAAAGTGCATGCGGATGTTGTAAGACGAAATATAACTAACGCTGGTGGGCCAGAGGCCAGTAGATACCTGCTAGATCTTTGTGCCTCATTGTCATCATGGGCTGGGCCTGTTAAAAACAAAACCAAGCCTGGGCAGTCTACAGCCCAGTTGAAACTTGCTCGGCCTGAAAAAACAATATATGTGCTCAATAAACGAGAGAATTCTGCAAGTACAGACTGATAACTGGGATGCGGCAGGGATATTTTTTTCATCGTGATAATAAGAGCATGCACTTGTTTCGAAAAATTTGGAGAACTCGGAATTCGAACGGCAGGTGCTTATGCTACCCATCAAATAAATCAGGTGCCTGAAAATTCGTTTCGAAACAAATGATTCAGCTTTATATCCACGTCGACCCTCGGCATGATGGTTGGAAGAAAATGCCAAGTTCATACCAAAAGATTGTTAACAATAATACCAACTTGCGGACGACAAGGTAGTACAAGTACCAATACGAAACTAACCTATAATCTTTTTAGTCCTGGCCCTAGTGTTCGTCTGGTAGAAAATCTTGTAGAGGACCAGCTCCCACTCCTTCTCTTGCTCCAGGTCCCCGAGGTGGTACTGGTGCATCACCCAGTTGGTCCCCTGCTGGTCGAAGTTCTTGTTGGTGTGCAGCACCAGAACCTCTTTGTTGCCCATCTGCCGGCCGTTGACCATCACCGGCAAGGTATTGCCGGTGTTGTGCCACATCGCGTGCATGCCGCACTCCGACTGTATCTTGTGACGCGTCCACGTGCCCCTTTTGAACGCCCTGGAATTGCGCTGGAAGAAATGCTTGCTTAGGCCTCAAGGTGCTCGATCAGCTCCTGATCCGTGGGATCGAACTTGACGCCAGCCGGCAGCACTGGCCAATCCTTCTTCGACTTGCATGGGTTAGTTCCAGTTATATGGTACTCAATGTATGATCAATCGACTGTTTTAAGTGAATGATGAAAGATTTCGATAGATAAGTGGTACTCCAAATCTGAAGTCCAGAATACCCGAACACGCTGTCGGGATTCTTGTGTCACCTCACGCGTAGCGTGTTGTCACGTCAATTCAATGTGTGGACATGATGAATAATTTGATCGACGTATACTAGTACTGCTACTGTACTACTTACTAGTCATATTTAGTGTCACATTTTAACCATAGGTTTAACTAACAAGTACGCACTTGAAGTCTAAGTGATATATATATATATATATATATATATATATATACTGCACGGCATCTCCATCATCATTATCAGTACTTCCTACGCTGGAGAGTTAGGATGCACTTGATCCCAGAAAGGTATCTATCCTTCAAACCAGAGGAGTGCTTCAAACTAACAACAGTACATAATTTCCAACAAAAGAGGGTCGTGCTACAGCAGCAGAATACATGGCTCAGTCTACATATCAGTATGAATTAAGTTGTGCATATTTGTTGTTGGCATGAACCACATCGCCGCATGTCGGGTTTGCAAAAGCCATCCATCGCATGGAAGCTTGATGTCTTTCACACACTGCAGATTATCTGGCAACAAGCTGCGTTGACGAATCTCTGGATATGGTGATTCATGAAACCCATGGTATGATGTGTAAACACAGTCCCCCTGGCGAATGGAAGTTGCATAGCACGGTAATCATCGCTGGTGATATGATTGATGATTGGTTGGATGATCGGATAATTGAGCCCGAGGAACATGGAGTGGTTGCCGAGGCTGTAAACCCGCCTCTAGTTGAATACGCCTGGCCCTACGGAGCTGGGATCTTTCTCGAACATGAAGCAGCCATAGGCAACAATGTCACGAACGCCCCAGGCATTGTACTGCATGTGGTTTGATGAAATGGTTTGGTCAATTTGGTACGTGCAAATGAGCATCAAATGGCCACCATCAGCTGAACGAGCGATAAACCACCACCCATCGGCTGGTATGATTCGAGGTCCTGGAATCATGAAGGCCAGCGCATTTGCGTCTGCTGCATCAATTCAAATTGGAGACCAAAAGGACAAAAATAAACAATCATGTTTAGAGTATGTGTGGAATTAAGATTATTATAACAGTGACACATATCATAGACAGAGAATTGCAATGCCGTTGTCATAATCATACCCCAAGTTATAAAAAAGTAAGCCAATGGCTTTCACATTCTTTTTTTATTTTATTAGAAAAGGAGGATTAATGGCTTTCATATTCTAGCAATATATCATGGTTCAAACATCATGTAACAATGAGAGTAAAACATATATGACAAGGCCTACTCATATTCTACCATAGCACTTACTACAGTTATCATATCAACTCTAAGCAATAACATGCGTTGTTAAAAAAATCTTGGAAATGAGAGTAACATATAGCAATCATGAGGTTATACTCATAATATCTATTAACAATCATTAGATACCAATTGTTCTCATATCAACTCTAACAATAACATGTGTAGTCATAAAAATCTAGGAAATGAGAGGAACATATAGCAATGATGTGGTTATAGACATACTATATATTCTAAATTTGTAATAATGAACAAGCAGTCGTATTCTTAAGGTAAAGATGAGATGAGAAAGAAAAATTACACGATGATAGATTCCACCAGTATAGGCAGACAGAAGTGTTGGGCAAAGAGGATCGACGATGAGCCATAACCATGTATGGCGACCGGATTCCAGATAGACTAATCCCATGTTGAACACGGCAATGTGCTTGTAATCCATGTAGTCTTGTGATGGTGTGGGCACTTCACAGATTACAACCTTCAGCAAACAGAGGTCGAGCCAAAAGCTCGACGCGTCTCGTGCGTAGTAGGCAGGAGTGTCCGGTGGGCCACAAGGCTCGATGGCGGCAGTATCCAAGGATGGAAGGGTGATCTATCACTGGGTGTAGATATCCACGAGACGCCACGGACTACCGGATTGGTGGATGAGGACGATCCAGTTGGCCTTCATGCCCACCCAGTAGCGGCCATGCATGAAGGACAGGTGGACGGGTAGTGGTAGCATGTTGAGGGGCACCACGGCAACCTCTGTAGGATTATCAAGTCGGTGTCTGGGCCACCTGCGAAGATCGGGCATCAGCAAGCAGGGTGTCTTGAAAAGAGCCAGCCGGTTGTAGATGAGTAGATGGTACAAAGACACCAAGCATGCGGCCAGACAGACGGTGCTGAGTAGGTCCATATGATTACAGATCTGCTCCAAGAGAACATCGGGGAGGGAATTCCAATCGCGGCTCTGCGTGTTAGTCGGTTCTGCCATTGGTGTTTTCGGTGCCTGCGAGCCAGCGGGGAAGTGGATTCAGGCGGGCGAGCGAAGAAGCTTCTCCTCGCGTGGCCGAGCTGTGAGCGGGGGAGATATGGTAAATGCGAGCTACCAAGGAAGATAGCGCGGGCGGGCGAGTAGTGAGCGGGGGGAAATGGTGTGCGGCCGACGATGGGGAAGATAGGAGGAAGAAGAGTGGAAGACGGGGAAGAAAGTGCATTAAATCTTAATTCTACTACTACTACCAGGATATACCGCCCTTCAGAGTGTAAATAGTTACACCGATGACATGTGGGTCTACCACAAGAGGGCCCATATGTCAGTTAATGGAGGACAGAAGCATGCTCTACTGGCAAACATGATGGCAGTACTGGGTAAGGCTGATTTAGTAACACCAACATGCTGGTTCAGCTTATTAAGTGTCCCATCTACTGTAGCGTGTATTGTCACTTCACTGCGAAGACTAGTTGAATAGTTCTCTCTGACCGAGATGGGGAATAATGGATCACGAAGACTTCCTTTCTACATTATCCCTATGCCTCTACACTCACTTCACTCATTTTGCTCCGTACGTAGTCACTTGTTGAAATCTCTAGAAAGACAAATACTCCATATTTGGTAACAGAGGGAGGATTTTACTCCGTATTTGGGAACAGAGGGAGTATCACCATATGGAGGGAACAGAGGAAGCTTGAAATATGAACATGTCAATGGGAGGGAGTAAGACCCATGCATGCATGCAACATGCAACACTCACACATACACATGGACACACGCAACACTCACGCACCCATGTGGCACACAGCACACGACGCAACACACACGCTCACGCTCAAGTGCTCAACCTACTCCCTACGTCCGTGAAAGACTGTACATTTAGAGATTTACACATTGACCAGGGCATAATTAACGCCCAAAAGTAGCAGACTTATGTGTGCATGCGACCATTGAGAGAAGAAGATTAAATGAAGGTCGTTGCATGCTGTAATTAAGGATAGACATGTAGCCTATACCTAGAGCACAAGTTGGTGCATTAGTCAATCAATATCGATTTAGATTAAAGGCTAAATGCATTTGAAGTGTAGATGTACTACACTCTTTGTTTTTAGATGATTTCTTTGCTCTGCCAACTAACAGGTGGGACCCAGAAACCAGGTGAAAATTTAACTAGTCAACAAAGTGCCACATCGACTATGTGGTCGGTCAGTAGGGTGCAATACGGTGCTCTATGATGAGCTAGTGATCGTATAATCACCGCAAAACTATATATATAGTGACTGTAAAGAGTGTATTGTTACATACGTTGACCGCCAGTGTATTTTTCTCGTTTCAAATTAAGCCATATTAACCGGAAAGGACGTAGTATGGACTAGTACTAGTACTGCTTTGATGTGTCCCATCAACTCGCCAAACGAGGAGAAGCTTGCTTGCTACGCCTCTCCCTCGCCCACGCGCGCAGTGGTTCGCAGGACGAGGAGAGGGTTTTGACTACAGCGCCCTCTCCCTCTCCCTCTCCCTCGCCCTCGCCCTCGCGGTGGACGTGCAGCAGTTCAATCGGTGTCAGATTTCCAGAAGCATAATGTGTACTGTAGTATCATCATTGTTGGACCTTCCGAAGAGGCGAAGAGCCAAGTGCAAGGTTCACACGAGTACGAACTGTTGAACCTCTCGAAGATGCAAAGAGCCAAGCGCAAGGTTTTATAGGAGTTGTCGTCCTAGTAGGAGCGTATTACAACTATAGTGAACGATGCTACTGTATGATGCCACCACATCACGTATATCCAAAGTTGTGCCACCTTTTTTCTCAAAGAGCGTGTTGGAGCCCGTGCAACAACCACACAAGTTGCACATAAACATAACACATTTACTAGTAATAAATTCTAAAGGACAAATGCCAGTATGCCACACAAGTTCATCTCCAATTCATGTGATAAATTTGTGCATGACTAGTCTACATATATTCACAGCGCTATCGTTCACAATTTACCGTACTCCACATACACGTTATAGATGGGCTACATGTCCTCCTCCAGGTTCCAGTCCCAGGTGTTCTTCATGGATGGCACGATCCATAGAGATGGGCAACGGGAATCATTGTCACAGCTTTCTAGTCCAGTTCCACACGATGGAGACTCATCCAAGCTGAAGCGGCATAAATTAGGGATAGCGTGTCCCAGCATGTCGTTCATCCGGCGGTGCGCACTGAAGACACAACCATGCTTCATGAACGGTAGGCCTTCCGTGTCGTGCACGGAAGGTGGCATCCGCTTCACAATGGGGTAGCTGTCCCCAATGAAAAGCGTGTACTCTCCAAGAGTGTTCCTCGGCACCCACATAGCATCACGGGCGTCGAACTCGGCGCCGTTCATCTGGTACACGCGGCATCTCAGATTTGGACACATGGTGATGTACATAGTCAAGGTCCATGCATAATAATGTTGTGCTCAAATATGGCGGTGAGTAATACTGTGCAGCAAATAGTACTACTCTGGTATAGAGGAAGTAAAATAACCGGCTTATTATATATAGCCACTGTTGGCTACATGGATGAGATAGTAAGACATGGAAAAACAAAAATGGTGGGAGCTAGTGGGTTCAAGTCTTCAAGGGCCTAGCTAGCTATACACGTCCTCCAAGGTAAAAAGTACTCCTACTAGTATGTAAGTAGAGTACTAGTACAACAATGAAAGAGAAGGCGAGAGGGTTAAAAATGGAATACCTGGGTAGATGGTGACGGTCCGATCGTGGTAGATTGTGTGACCATGTTGCACATCAGTGGTACCATGGGTAACGACTGCCAAGATAGTTGGTCCCAATATGCCAAAGTCAACTACAAGGTTCCAGGTTAGACCAAATCGCGGATGCAAATGCACATCCAGGATCGGCGGTCTTATTTTGATCGCGGGATGACTGGTCCCTGCAAAATAATGGAGTATCGTTAGGGATGCAAATGATGGTTTGTGCATTCCGTTTGTAATCTCCTATACCGTAGGATGGCAACCAGATGAAACAAGTCCCCTGGCTTGTCACCGCGAAGATGCGGCCTAGGTAGCGCACGGCGTCTTCGAACGTGTAGGGGTACAAATCTACCGCCGCCAACATGCGCCAGCCTCTACCATTACTGCCCCTTGCATTGATGGCAATCCTTATGTCAAACACCATGATGAGATAGTAATCGTCGTAGTCGCGTCGCTTTGTCGGCGGGTCCGCAATTGCTATCTTCTTCAATCTCATGTAGGCATCATCATACGTATTCAAGCCTAGCCAGTCCGGAAGGCTGATCCCAATGGTGGAGAAGGGGTCTACCGGAACGGACACACTGTTGTGGATGTTGTGCAAAATGATGGTGGTATTCGGCCGGAGGTATGCAAGCCAATCTTCGTTGGCACCGACCCAGACCTATATATAAGACGATGGGCAGCAGAGAAATTACAGGATTGAAATGGAATAACTAAGTACTACATGATCAAACTCCATTACTGATCTGCTCATCGGACAAAATCCGACTACCACTAAACGTCGGCAACTCTAGCGGAGTCAACGTGCAACCATGGCCAGGGAGCAGTGGACTATTTGAAGGATTGTCCCATAGAAGAACCTCCTCCTCGAGGACGCATGGAAGACCAACAAGCATGGCCTTTTCCCAAGCCATTTTAAGCACCGTCTTGAAATAGTTGGTGCAGGAAGCACCAAGTCTTGCAGCGGTGAGGACGTCGGAGCGGCGTGCAATTTCTCCCAGAGGATCATCGTCCAAGGTCTCCCAGCCCCGACGAGGAGGAGAACCGCCTGGCGAATCTATGGGAGCAGCGACGAACTGCCTTCTCTTCGGGGGGAGGGGAACTGGCGAGAAGGAGATAAGAGCGTAGTAACCGCAGGGCCTCGTCCCTTCCAACTGTAGAGCGTAATAAGATAGTAGTTTTTGGCATGGATTAAGAAATTTTGGGTATGTTTTTGCTATTTTTTGTACACGCCAACTAGTGTCAAAAAACATCTTACATTACGTGACGGAGGAGTACCTACTTGTACTGTAGCAGTACTAGTACTACTTTCTCAACTAGTAGTGCGAGGGTACTACTAGTGCTATGTACTGTACTTCTAGTATAGTGCACCAGTTTTGAACTCTTGAATCTCATGGCCAAGGAGCTACAGTTGGAATTGGAGGGTACTACTGTTCTCTAGAACCATCGTTGTACTACCAATGCACGGAAAGTACACCTGCGTAGTGGCCTAGTGGGTACTCTCGGTGCTCTATTCAGTCGCTCCTCTCACGTAGCTGGCCTACTCAGCCGTTCCCCTCACGCACACACTAGCAGCCTGTTTATCAGCGAGGGTTACTGTGGGGCAGAACATTTGAGTTATTTGATACAGCGAGACTAGGCTTTTTGCTTCCATTTGTGGAGGTGTAATGGATCTCGTCGAACTTTGTTAGTAGTTCCTTCTTTATGAATGAGATGAAGCAAAGCTTTTGCCTCCGTTTCAAAAAAACACGTCAAGAGGAATTTCTTTTATAGTAGAGCCGATAATGGAGTGAAGTCCATGCGTGCAACGCCACAAGGTACAGAGTAGTAGTAGAGCACTTTATGTACAGAGTCATATTGCACAGTTCCCAATGCCTCGCCAGGCTTTTTCGGCTCCTCGGGCTTAATTGGGAGGCGCTAGTTTAAATATGCTACTAGCTGACAAGGAAGCTGCAAGCAAGGTGCGGCTAGGGCGAGCACGCGAGCCACGAGATGCTGGGAAGGAAAACCCGTTCACGTGGCTAGGCTATCCAGTCCACCCAGATTGTGGTGCCGCACGTCCGTTTGACTTCAAAACTCAAACTACTCGTGTAAAATATTGGCTTGCAGCAAAGTTACTATTTAAAAAAAAGACGAGGTATACACTCCTGCGACCAGTAGTAGTACTCGTTGGAGTACAATGCAACCTAGAATCTCTTTTTGTCGCTAGTAGTACATTGTTCATTAGGCTGGCCATAGTGGGGGTAACATAAGTGGTAACATGCACTAGGGACTACCAAACATGCTTATGTGGCACATAATTAAAGAAGAGAGAGAGTGTGTTAGAGTAACATAGGTAGATACTGTATCATGTTAAATGCTATGCTACTTTGTGTCATGCATGGCAATAAATATGATCATCTATGATACTAGTTTATGATACTATGCACTATGGAGGTAGTATCATACACTAGTATCATACGCATGTTACTAGCATATGATACTCCCCACCATGAGTAGCCTTGCAAGAAACCCCTAATAATGCAAGAAACCACTAATAATGCCAAGAAACTACTACCACTTGCATACGTGGCAGACTTAAGATAAGACTACATTATCAACCATTGTACATGCTCTTACCAACCAGCCCTACCAAGAAACGACCACTCTACAAAGTGTCGTTATAGGCACGTTTCAACCCATGGGCCTGTTTGGATACATTTGTTTTCAATCTAACCCTGCCATCCAAACACCACTTTGGTTAGAGTTAGTTCAGGGTTAGAATCTAACCTCTGACTTAGAGTATCCAAACAGGGCCCATGTCGCCCATTAAGTCAACGCCTTCTATTCGACCGGGTGTTATGACTTGTGGGACCTACATGTCAGTCTGCACAAAAATCCCCGAGTGACCTCCTACCTCCGGCCCGTCCACCTAGTCATCCTCGGCCACGGGGCGCAGCTATGGCCGCTGGCAGAAGGCGAGGTCAAAACTGCCAGTGGTGCGGAGCCCATCTTGCGACAGCCCGGATGCCAGCTCCGTCCGGCGCTCGCGGTCGCTAGCTAGCCAAGATAGCTCCGTCCAGCTGCTTGTCTGCAAGGTTTGCTAGCTAGATTGGCACGGCGACGTGACGGCTTTCTCGCGCGTGCCGCGCTAAGGCTAGCCATCTGGCTCGAGTGAAGGCCAGCGCGGCGGCTTGCTCGCTCGTGAGTCACGCTCGGGCCAGCCTGCCAACCCATACGGAGGCCAGCACGGCGTCCGACCCGTCCGGCGGAGCGGCGGCCAACTCGCTCATCACCGGCGCCACCGACGAACACGCATCAGTATTGTTTGAAGTAATGTTCAGGAAAAATAATGATTTGAGGGGGAATAACATGATAGAAGGTCAGATGTGGGTCCCTCGTGTCAACGGTCAAACAAAATGTGTTGGTTTAAGTTGCCTCGTCAGCAGGGACGTGTGGGCCAACCCTGTCATAAATGGGTTTAAACTAACCTAATCGGTAGGTAGTAGTTTTTGGCATGGATTAAGAAATTTTGGGTATGTTTTTGCTATTTTTTGTACAATAGATTCTTCCTAGGGCTGGTTGAAAGTGGTAGTTTTTTGTTAAATACTCTACATATTGTAAGTAGGAGTGAAAGTTAAGCTTTGGAACCCAATAAGCAAGGCTAGTTACATAGTGCATATGTGTACATGATTGAAAGTAAATATCAACCATGAGTGACTAATATCTTGATGGAAAACTTGAAACTATGGAATACTAGGGAAAAAATTTGCATGGTTGGAAATACTAGCAATGTTCATGTGCGTTGCAACGAATCATAATTAGAATAATACTTATTCACAAACTTGATGCAAAACACTCTAATTTTGATATACATATATCACTAGAGATATATTATGTTTCAATTAGAATATATTCCTTGGGCTGTTTTGGTGAGGTCAGGGAGGGATGTGGTTGGTTTTAAGATACTAATTATGGGTTTTTCTGCAAATTGGTAGACAAGTGGGATGTTTTTTAGAAAAAGGCAACAACTTACCTCACAGTCGTTAGATGTAGATCTAATGGTCACAAACGACGGATGGCAGACACACCATCATCACTAACTTAGTCTTCTGTAGGAGTACTGGCAAGATCCGTGCATTGCATGGTACATCAAGATGCATTTTTTTATAAAAACACTCGTTTTGATTGACCCATGTGGGAGTAATCCCATGTGTAAAAACTAATGATATCTTGAGAAATAGGAGATAAGGTGAAGAGGAGTGGGGCGTGGTGGTGATTGGTGGTCGGACTGAGCGGAGGCATGGGGATTGATGACGCCGGCAGTGGCCACCAGGCCAGTTTGTTCCAGAGCCTTCCTTTCTTAATTGCTCAACAATGAGATTGTTGGAGATAAGGTTGAACGAGGGAATGCCTTGTTTGCAAATGTGGAGAGGGGTGCAGGTATCTTTTAGTTTAATTTCCATCAGTCAGATATAGATCGGATGGTCTATATTGCAAGATGGCACGCGTACCATCATCACCAACTCGGTTTTTTATAAGAGAAGAAATATAAGTATGGAGATACAAAAGTATTATCGATACTTGTTTCCATAAACTAGCATCTACAATCTATTCAACTCCTCAACATGTGAGGCCTTAGCACAATGACTTCTCGGTTGTGTAAAATAAAGGTTTTCCCGTCGCCAATACCGAGGGGGTGACGGCGGCGCGCTTTTTGGCTTTCTCTAGTCCTAGTAGTCATACTAGGTGGTCTAAGCACATGTAGATTTATTATTTTTCACGTCTCGTGTTCGCCGTACTGCCACGACTGTTGATGAATAGACGGTAAGTTATTCACGGGGAAACCCTTGTTGAGCGTGTTTGCGAGAGAGAGAGAGAGAGAGAGAGAGAGAGAGAGAGATTGCATGTGTGATATGTCTAGAGACTGAGGCAATGATAAAATATTCTTTGTGTCTATGTGTGTGGTGGATAGAGAGAGACATGTACATGGGGCTTTGTGTTGTGTAACATGGAGACACATGTACATAATTAGAGAGTGAGTGTGCGAGATACACATGCGGACATGGGGAGAGATGAGGATCCAGATTAATGGGTGTTTGTGTGTGTCTGTGTGTGTTTGTGCGCGCGTTTGTGTGTGAGAGGGAGTGTGTGTATGTGGAGTAGAGAGACCACTAATGATGTAAACCTAGTATAAGGGAAGGGGGAATGGTGTGACATATGTAGTAGCGGGATAGCATGGGTGCGGGCGAGGGGAGTAGACTATTTGGAAGAGACATCGATTGTGTGGGAGAGGGGTGTGAGAGAGCGCGTGCGAGAGAGAGA
>NC_041392.1:348536283-348582908 GCF_002162155.2 Triticum dicoccoides
GAGAGAGAAAGAGAGCTAGCGACGGAGAGAGAGAGGAAGAGAGGGGGCGAGAGAGGGGTGGTTTGTGTCCATAAATGGCGTATATATAGGGAGACAATGTTGATGTTGTTTGAAATTGGCCTATGTACGGAGACGCATGGGAAGCGAGTTATCGTGTGTGTGATAGGGACTTCATGAGAGATCTAGAATAGATGGTGTAGAGAACAATGTGCGAGATCGAGAACGATGATACATTAGGGAGCTATGGAAAAGAGGCACGACATACATGTATACAGGGAGGAGCTGGGGCAGGTCCGCATGTGGGAGAGATAGAAAGAGGAGAGTGGTGCACAAGGAGACAAAGTGTGCTTGTTTTGCAGTGGGGGTGGTGTGTGAGGTGAGTGTGAGAGAACCACATAACTAGGCAGATAGATGTTTGGGGGCGACGTTTTGTGTGTATGGGAAAGATACACTCTACATAGTGCGTGTGTTTGGGAAAGAGAGATGCCGGGAGACCTAGCTAGAGAGTGGGGGAAGAGATGTGTGCATGCCCAAGAGATAAAGTGATAGAGACCTATATTGGGGTCCGGACTTTAGAAGAGAGAGGGGTGTTAATGTGCTCGTGTGTTGGTGTTTGGGGGAGAGAACGACTTCTCTGTGTGTGGAGGCGACGAGGGGGGGGGGTTGCTTAAGATAAAGAGTGAGGTGTCTATACTTGAGGGACTTTAGCGTAATTGAGATATACATGGTCAATAGTGTGTGCACTCAAGGTTGATCAATTTGTTATACAGTTTGGACTATGAGATAGCGATACTTTTGAACATGCGTGATATACTTTGATGTACCAGAATTACAAACCTAAGATTGGAATTTTGGAATTCAACTCCATCATTAGCTTTTGTAATTCATTTAAACGGAGGTACATTTTTAAGCCGGGATTTCGTGATTTCAAATTCATATATCAAACCTAGAGATATACACATACGGGCATGTTCAAACTTTATAATCATCCACTTTATTCATACACATACACATTTTTGCTTTTGTCATCATATTTAGGATAAACACATTTGGAATTTCATTTGAATTGGACCATATGATGGTATTTGCTTGTAGTAGCTCAATGATCCATATTTGAATTGAATGGACAATCTAAGTTTCTAGTTGGAGACACGGATTTTCAAAACTTGCACTTTTTGCGTGCAAAACAAACAAATTCTTGGCCATGATATCGTAGTCGGTCGTACAAGAGCAGAATATAATTTCAGGTGCCAAAAGCTTTCAAACTTCCCGCTCACATTGAAATATCTCGCGCTCGAAAGTTTAGCCCTGCGATATTCCTGTTTTACCCCTGCCACATGAACGGAAAAGGCTGCTTTGGTAACTCCATTATTTCCCCTCTTTGCCCCCAAAATTCTTCCCCAGAGCCCCTCCCCTTCCCCTCCCCGATCCCCCCAACCACGGCAAGCCGCTGAATCTAGTCCTTCGCCACAGCGGTGGACCTCACACCCTGACAGATCTACCTTCCGCACCTTGGAACCCCCAACTGCCAACTCACCACTTCACCAGAGCCGCTTCAGCGACTAGCTTGTACACCACTCCAGATCTCCTTGACCGCCATCATGGTCCACCGCACCGGATCTGCTTAACCGGCGCCCTCGTCCACCATAGTGTAGTCCCTTCACTAACTCCCTCGTCCGTCCCTTCCCTGGCCCTTCATACATGCCCTCGTCCGCCGCAACAGATCCGCCTCACCGAAAGCACTGTACAACGCGCCCGCCGAAGCCTTCGTCCACTGCACCGGACCCGCTCCACGGACGCCATATTCAACTCCACCAGCCCTGCTTTACCGATGCCGCAGCCTCATCAGGTTATTTCGATCTATACTCCTTCGTTTTTTCCCTTTATCGTGCAACTGTTCACTTACCACAGATGAGCTTTCTTGTATGTCGACAGGCGCCGCAACCGTAGCACCAGAGCCGCTTCAGCGGCGGCGACAGCCAGCCCAAACTCAACCGCAACACGAGCACCATCGACCATCCTTATCTATCAAGTATGCCAATGAGACCCATACGCCGCCGAGAATCAGGTGCTATTATCCAACGGTCGGCGCCTACGTTCACTTTCTTAGCATAAGCACCGCACCTTTGAATTTCTTCAGGGCATCATTCAGTTTTTCATGAGATGTGTTATTATGCTTTGCACCTGTAGGGCCATACTTCTGGCAGTGAACATGTTACATGTGCTAAATTACATACCAGTGCACATGTAGTTAATATGCTTTAGTTTTGTCCTAAGTATTACTGTACTTCCTAGATATCATTGCCTACTATTTTACTTCTTGCATGCTATATTTATGATAATGGTGTTGTTATGATGCCACCTGTTGGTTCCATCAGATTGCTTCATGTTCTCTATGCTTAATTACACATCAGCAAACTAGCATGTGGTTTCGCTGGTTTTTGTTTGTTTTACCCTACATTTTCTAATGCTAGCTATTGCATCACTGCTACGAGCCTCTGTTCATTACTTTTTTGTGTGTTCTTGATCTTCCCAAGATGCATGACTAATTTGATGCTTCTATTAATTATGGAGCTGCCAACCCCATCAAGCAAAATATTTGTTCTTTTGGGGTTGGCACCTCGAACAGGCATAAAAATAGAGGGAAGCAGATATATTCTCATGTATGCACACACCCTTCTTTCATTAGTTTAGATGAACCATTGATGATCAATTAGAACCAGTGCATGCGATTAAAATTATTTTTACCTAAATAGAGGGTGCGGAATAAACTACAACAAGTATATTTGCAACCACGGGATGCTGACGATATCTTCAAAGAACATTGCAACAGCAGCGAGGCTTCACAGCAACATATGGTAAGCTAGTGTGTTTTAGTACATGTGAAATGTAATGCGTGTGGACTGCTTTCTTGGCTTGTGCCCTCAACCTGTAATCCTACAGAATAACAAATAGTTCATTTGTATGCTTTGTTGTATTGCTTGACTCGAATGCTTGTTTGTTACTTGTTACGCTATACCTGAGTTGGCCAATATGTCAGCAGTGCCTGTTGTACTATCGTAAAGAAATGCATGCCTAGTTCATTTGAGTCCTTAATTTTTCCTCTGAACTTCATCACAAGACTCTCTTCGTAGTTTATATGAGGCCACACTATTAACTGCTTTCTCAGATTATTTCAACTGCTTAGATGCCTTTGCAACTTAAATATAGCGGTGGTACACTCCCTTTCAACTAGGGATGTCAACTGGGTCCCGTTTAATCCCGATTAAATTCCACTAGTGATATGATAGTTCAAAAGAGTTTTTTGTTTTTTGAGGAAAATGAACCAAGGAGCTAGCAAAAACTAACTAGATGGGACTGGCGGATGTCGTTTATTTGCCACTTACATCCCTAGTTTCATCTTACCATTTTAATTTATTTTTGGCTGGTGCTGCTTTGAACCATTTAAATATAGCTTGCCATGCTCGGCAATAATTCGTATGTTGTTTACCATGTAAGCTTACTGCCTGGATCATGCGATAACTATCTCTTACTTATGTCCAGCGGAAACCTTTCAGGATGTCGTTCACACTAGGACACAATGTACAACCCCAGAATCTATTTGTGGAAGCAGTGCACCATCCATGTTACCAGATGGTAGCAGTTCAGAGGCAACACCGCCGGAGAGCAGTCTGAGCATAGATATTATAGTTCTTGAGGCTCTACTAGAGGCAGAAAGAGATGGTGTGGCTGCCATGAATGAGGTAATCCTGATCTTGAAGCTGGAAATTATGCAATTAGCTACACGCATTATGCAAGCAACCCAAGAATTGGAGGAAGTAAGAATGTTGCATTTGAAGACGGAGGAGGTCCTGCTGCTTCTGCTATTTGAAGCCCAGGGTAATCCTAGTTCTTCTTTAGATAGCAGTTGAAATTGTCATTAGATTATTGTACTTGCATGTTGTGTCATGTCTCTGAATGGATTATGTTGTAAGACCCCCTATGTTGTCCATGTGTTGTAATGATCCTAATTTTTTAGGCGAGGTAATCCTCAATACTTGTATGATTGACATAAGGTGAAATGTTTGTCGTGTGAGCATATTGTATTGGATGAAATAACTATTTGACTCAAAGTGTATCCAACCTACTGAATTCGAAGATCACGGAATTTCTAAATCATAATCATATATAAAGGTGGAATAAATCTTTGTTGTGGTTTTGAAGAAATAAATAACAAAACATAGAATTATCTGTGGATACTCGTAATAGAATAAAAATTGGATTTGGGTTTAGTTGACAGGGCCCAGGGCAAACGTGAATGCTAATTCTCCCAAGTTTTGAACGAAGCGGCTAAACACCCACTATCATTTGTGGGCTACCCGAAGCAAGTGTTTGCGAGATGGAAATTACTATCTACCCCTGACACTTGACATCCTTATCGACCGGATTTACACTACTATCGATAGGGGTAGACTAGTAACTTCAATCAAACATGACACGACGGCCTCTGAGCCCATTCAGACACGGTGGGCGCCCAACATGGGCGGCAAAACACATTTGATTCAAGCTCGTCCGAAAGACATGTGTCTCTCCCTCCATTTCCCCATTCATCCATGGTGGGCGGCAAAAAAACTCTCCTCGTCCGAAATCGATGTAGGCTAATATTTTAAATAGGGGCAGATGTGTAACTTCCCTCGGACATGACACAACCGCCCTACCTGTCAGCCATACACCATGGGCGCCAACCGTGGGCGGCAAAACACCCTCTCCTCGCCCGAAATCGTTACCGGTAAATATTTGGGAGATGCGAGATTACCGTCCTATCCCTAATCGACATGATGTCCGAAATTTTAAATGGGGCATAAGTTCGTAACTTTCCCACATTTCAGACAAGTGCGTCCCAAAGTTTGAGATCCCCCCTCCCCCACCATTTCCCCATTCATACACCATCGGTGCCACGACAACCTCCCCACTGCGGCCAGCCTCCTCCGTCCGCCACCCCATCCTCCACCTTGCCAAAGCCGCTACCCCTACCCCGTCGTCCACTGCATGAGATGGACATCTCTCATCCACGGCACCGGACCAGGATCCTTTCATCGCGTCATCTCGCTTCATCGGCTCTGTCGTCCACTTTGTCGTTGTCGCTCCTACGACCGCCTCGTCCACGGCAATAGGATTTATCCCCCAACCCGGCCGTATGCCATCTAAAGTCTTCTTCCCCGCCGCCGACAGCCATCGCACCCGCGGCACCCTCAACGTATCAGCAGGGGCCTACATGGCATCGCAAGAGAGGTGGTACTCTTCCATATGTGCTTAAGTTATTGATCTCACCTGGAAAATAGATCTTAAATTGTTTACTGTACTTTTATTGTCCGTACCAAATCGTAGTGGCTAGTTGAATGCAAACATTGGTTGCGAAGTAGCTTTGTCCGGTTTGCACCTTCAGATCCGCCATGTCAAGGTCACTATACTCGTAAAGATTATGGTTCCCCCCCCCTTTATATTCACTACCATCATCGTAGGTGCTTCCCTGCTTCGTGTCGTGCTAGCACTGCTCCTCAAGACCTCAACACATCAAGCGAAACAACATGCCACTCATAATTCCAAAGCTTACGTGTTGAAATACAAATCTGATATGATGCTCATATTACTAAAACAGAGAATGTTTAATTGGTCACCTAATGTTCCTATATTCATTTCGAAAAGCATGTGCGCCACCCACTCGTCCATCTAGTTCCACTTTCCTGATTTTACTCTTGATGCTTAGGGTTTTCCCCTTTTATCTACTCTATTATGATCTCCGTAGGTGCTTACTGTCATACTAGTATTACTCCACCCTTCAAGCTAAACAACACAACACTCAAAATTCCAAAGCTTAGTTGTTCAAATATGATTGTGATATGATACTGATATTAGTTAACAGACACATTTAATTGGTTAGCTAAAGGTCCCACCTGAGTTTCCAAATGCATGTCGTGACATATAGAGAGACGGCAGAATTGCATTTCTTTGTCACTTGTTGACTGTACTTTTTTGTTCATACCAAATCTTAGTTGTTATTTCAAAGCAAATATCGGTTGCTAACTACCCTTTGCGCGGTTTGCAGCTTCAGATCTGCCATCCCACTGCCACGGTCAACACTTGATATCTACCATCTCTTCAACCTTTCGGGTGAAATTGTTGTAGACACGGTAAGTGTGAGAGTTTGAGCCATAACCGAGTAGGAAACCTTCATGAGATTTAGGAGAAATTTTGAACGGTGATATCAAGAATATAACACTTTGAGCCAAATACTCGAAAGTATCCAACTTGGGGTTTGTTACCGGTGAGAAGCTCATATGTCGTCTTGCCAAGAAGCATGTGAAGATATAGACGATTAGTTGCAAGACAAGCTGTCTGCTACCTCTTGAGCACTGCGTTGGTTTTCCCTTGAAGAGGAAAGGTTGGTGTAGCAAAGTAGCGTAAGTATTTCCCTCAGTTTTTGAGAACCAAGGTATCAATCTAGTTGTCAGGACCCCGATTCCAAGTCACATCGATCTAGCCGGTAACACCTCATATCACATTGCGGCCTCATGCACGGTATCCCCACGGGTGTTGCCTTACCATGGCCCGGGACCGTTTGCGCCTTTTGGCTCACGTATATGATAGTGTCACTAGCATCCATATGATGGAGAACCCGGGGCGACATGGCTAGTCGTGAACCCAAAGCGGCACAGACCTATGGAGACAGACATACATGAATCACATAGAGCATGTCGGTCATCAGCGAGTGAATCTGGGCTGTAGCACTGGGCTAACAGGACTCTGGGGAACCCGGGCTGTAGTAGGCTAGGCAGGACTCCGGATGTCACCGCATGACATTTCCCCGAAGGGACAGACATAGGAACAAAGTGAAACACATGCCGGCCAGTCAAGTGTCCTGAGCAGTAGTGCTGGGCTAGCAGGACTCCGGTGAACCGGGCTGTACCAGACTACTATGGCTCGAGGAACACTAGACTACACCCATAAGAAAGGCTACCAAGGATAAACAACTAGATTGTCGGATCCCACACATACCAAGCATTTCAATCATACACACAATATGCTCGATATGTGCAAATACAACATGGCATCACAACAAAACTCTACAACTCAAGTACTTTATTTAAAGGCTCCAGAGAGCCATACATAACAAGTTCATATAGGTAGGGGTCACATGACCCGACACTCAAGTCATACAAGCATACAAGCACATGCGGAAGCAAATAGTCTGAGTACAGACACTAGAAAGAAAGAAGGCTTCTCGAAGCCTGTCTATCTACATAGGGCCCTCCGTGGCCAGGATCACCACCTGGGTGGCAAGTCACTCATCGACGTCGAGATCTACATAAAACCCATCGTAGGGGGCGGTGTTGTCGTCTAAAAACAGTAATTAAGCAAACATGAGTACAAAGGTACTCAGCAAGTCTTACATCAGAACCTACTATACATGCTCATTCTCAAGAAGGTGGTGGAGTCATTGCAGCAAGCCAGCTTTGACTCTTGGCTAAGCTATCCTATAGGACACCACTAGTAAAATAGTTTTCGCATATGAGTCCACTAATCACCAACACAATACTCCACCGGGGATCCTCCCTCGTCATCCTACGAGAGGGCCATCCTCGGTACTCACACTTATCTTGAGTCTTTTAGTAGTATCCATTAACTTGTCATGAACTGTATAGGCAACCAAGTAGTCCTTTACCGCGGACGTGGCTATTCGAATAGTTTTATACCCTGCAGGGGTGTACTTCATCACACATGTTTCCACCACTTAGCGTCTGCACACGACATGTGCTCGGCAGACTTCAAGCGAAAACCGACGTGGGTGTAGACCACGACCTGACTAACCGCACAAGTCTCTAGTCCAGGTTTATCGCCTATTCAGGTTCCATCCGCAAGGAAATCCGGCCGGGGTGTCCTCAACGGCCCCAAATGATGTGTGCAGGGTTCCCGAGACACCAAACGGGCGACTCGGTACACCGTGCCACGGTGTATCTACCGCATCATAGCCCACCCCTAGGGTCAGTGCTACGCACGGCCGCCAACACATAACCTACAAACACCAGAAACTAGTTGCAACTTCTGGACAGAGGACGAGAGGGGTCAGTAAGTCGAGCGGGGTCATATTTCAGGGCCCAATGTGTGGTAATAGCTGAATCTTAAATCACGCATACAGATCTCAGTTCTTATGGACGACCTTAATGAAACAACCCACCATGTACTCCTACATGACATCTCATCGATACCTTTACCAAAACATGTTCAAGACATCCCTCACATTATCGACATAATCATTTCACTCTAGCCCATCACCCAGATGAACCAGACCTGACACAACTCTAAGCATAGCAGGCATAGCAAGGTAGGAAACACATACATGGCTCAATCAACTCCTACACATGCTAATGGGTTTCATCTAGTTACTGTGGCAATGACAGGTCATGTAGAGGATAAGGGTTCAACTACCGTAGCACACAGCAGTTTGAAACGTTGTTGTCTTAGTGCAGTAAATGAGAGCAGAGGCGAGAACATGGGATTGTATCGAGATAATCAATGGGGCTGCTTGCCTAATGTAGTGGTAGTAGGGTACTGCCCTTCAGACAGATATTCGGGGTTATCCTCGAAGGCAGAACCTACCACGAAAGACACACTGAACATAATCAAAACATGACAATATGCAACAATATGATGCATGCTATGACATGGCAAAATGAATGTGTCTTGGCCTAATGCAAGCTAAAACAGAAAGGAATGAACCCATTTGAATCAAAGATTCAAATGTTAGTTCATTTAACATAGCCATATTAGTGCATTATCTTATTTTGCTTAAACAGCAAGGTTAACTTGTTTTGTCATGCATGAAACCATTACCAATGGATAGATTGAATTTTTCTGATCAAACTTCATATATAAATCTTTTCATTTGGAGTTACAGATTAATTTCTATGATTTTTTAAAGTTTGCAACAATTTCTGGAATTCTCTATATAAAAATAAATCCAGAAATTAGTTATTGCGTCAGCAGTGCGTCAAGGTGACGTCAGTGGTCAACAGGGACGTCCAGGTCAACCTGACCAGTGGGTCCCGCGTGTCAGTAGTTATTTAAACTAACTAAATTTAGTTAAAACTAATCTGGGTTAATTAGCAGAGGGGGCCCACTTGTCATAGACTCAGGGGAGTCAACCTGGGCCCACCCAGTCAAGGTCAATGGGTCAAACCCGCCGGCGTTAAGCCGCCGGCGAGGAAAGATGCGGCGGAGGGCATCGGGATTCCTCCTCCGACGACCAAATGGCCGGCGGAGGGCATCTACGTGCTCCTGGTGAACTCGCGCGCCGAGTGGAGTAGGCGGTGTGTGCGGGGGTGGACGGAGATTACGCCGGCGTCGAGCCAGGCGGAGGCCGGAGTTCGGGCGTGCACGGAAGCGGCATTATGAGGCACGGCAGGGGGCACAGAGGGGTGCTACGGCCTCCTGGGGGTGCAGTGAGTGTGTTGGACATGGTGGTGTGGCCGGTGGTTGGCCGGAGACACGTCGGCGACGAGCTCGGCGGTGGCGTGCGGTGAAGCTTCGTGTAGTTGCTACGGTGCACGAGAAAGCAAAAGGAGAGGATGGGGAGGTAGCTGAGCTCACGACGGTCACGTAGGAATGGACGGCGCAGACGGGGACGAGCTGATGCGGTGGCGACGACGAAGAGGATCTCCGGCGATGGCGGAGTCGGGCGAGGTTGTTGCAGAGGCTGCAGGGCAAGCGAGCGCTCGGGGCTCGGCTTGCTCGAAGGAGTGGAGGGCGGCGGAGCTTCTGGACATGGTGGCTCGGCGCGGGGACGACGGAGGGTGCGACTACGGCGGTGGTGCGGTGGCAGGTGCGTCGGCCATGGTGCGGGAGAGCGAGGGAGAGAGGCAGGGGCGAGTGAGGTGTCCACGAGGTCGGGACGGCGACGTGGAGCCTATCCAGCATCCAGGCGCGCAAAGCGGCAAGCTGCTGGCGCCGTGGCAAGCTCGCGCTCGGCGGCGTCAGCTCTCTGCCTGCCTGGCGGGGACAAAGCAGCTGGCTGGCATGGGCCAGCACAGCGCTGGGCCGCCAGGTGGGCCGGCTGATGGGCTGCGGCCAGGTAAGTTCTCTCCCTCTCTTTTAATTTATGTTTTCTATTTTTCTGTAGGTTTGTGGCTTTATTAAAAATAGCTAGGCACTTCTAAAAATCCTGAAAGTAATCAGAGGCTCTGTTTAGAATATTTCCAACAGCCCACACTTATCTTCAGAATTATTTGAGCATTTAAAATATTTACTAGCATTCAAATGCCCAAATGCAAATTACATATGATTTAGTTCAATGACCTTCTGTTGACCTAGAAAAATGTGCACCAATTTTGCCAGAGGTTCTAACCCAAGACAAAGAGAGTGAACTTTTAGAAGGGCATTTCAGGTTCATTGAAAATATTTTTAGTAAACCTTAGTTGATTCCAGAGGGGGTGCTTGGGGTTCTGTCTTCCCCAATTCAAGTTTCTGATGAAAGGTAGACATGATGCAACACTCTAATGCATGACTAGCTAGGATGTGACAACTCACCCCCACTCAAACGAATCTCGTCCCGAGATTTAGAGTCCGTCGGGAAGAAGGTGGCATACTCGAGTCGAAGAGGATCCTCCCTTTCCCAAGTGGCTTCTTGCTCGGAAGGGTGTGACCATTGAACCTTGAGAAACTTGATATTATGCCGTCAGTGGTACGCTTGGCTTGATCAAGGATACGAACGGGATATTCCCGATATGAGAGGTTATCTTGCAGATCAAGCGTTTCGTGGTCCACTCCATGGATAGGATCCGCGAAGCAACGCCTGAGTTGAGAAACGTCGAAGACATCGTGAACTCTGGAAAGATGCGAAGGTAGTTCCAATTGGTAGGCAACTTCTCCTCGTTTGGCAAGAATGCGAAAGGGTCCAATGTAACGAGGAGCCAACTTGCCCTTGATACGGAATCGATGGGTTCCCTTTAAAGGTGTAACCCAAAGGTAAGCCTTCTCGCCAACTTCATAAGACATAGGCTTATGCTTGCGGTCATATTGACTCTTTTGGCGAGATTGGGCCGTTTTCAATTTCTCACGAATAACGCGAACCTGCTCTTCTGCTTCCTGGATCATATCCGGACCAAAGAGTTGTCTTTCCCCGGTTTCTAACCAGTTAAGAGGCGTTCAACATTTTCGTCCATAGAGAACTTCGAAAGGAGCTTTGCCCAAGCTAGCTTGATAACTATTGTTATAAGCAAACTCCGCGAATGGAAGGCATTTCTCCCAACCCATTCCGAATGAGATTACAGAAGCTTGGAGCATATCTTCCAGAATTTGATTGACTCGCTCTACTTGACCACTTGATTGAGGATGGAAGGTGGTGCTAAAAGAGAGACGAGTTCCCATAGCATTTTGGAAACTTTCCCAAAATCGAGAGGTGAAGAGACTCCCACGGTCTGAGTTAATTTCCAATGGGACACCATGAAGAGACACTATTCGGGAGATGTACAAATAAACTAGCTGGCTAGTGGTGATACTCTCACGTACAGGTAGGAAATGGGCTACTTTGGAAAGACGGTCGATCACGACGAAGATGGCATTATTCCTCCTCTTGGTCCTGGGAAACCCATTAATGAAATCCATACTGATTTTATCTCATTTCCACTCAGGAATAGCCAAAGGTTGAAGGGTGCCAGTAGGCCGTTGATGCTCTGCTTTAACACGACGACAGACGTCGCAGCCAGCAATGTATTGAGCAATTTCTCTCTTCATCCTAGTCCACCAAAACCTCTGGCGTAGGTCTTGATACATTTTGGTACTACCGAGATGAATGGTGAGAGGGGATTCATGAGCTTCCTTAAGAATCAATTGGCATAAATGTTGTTTCTTGGGAACCACCAAGCGGTTCTCGAAGAAGACAACGCCTCACTCATCCATGGAAAAACATTTAGCAACTCCGCTAGCGATGTTTTCCTTAATCCGGGATATGCCCTTATCACGTTTCTAGACAGTTATGATTTGATCCGTAAGGTTAGGCTTCGCCACCAGGGTGGATAGGAATCCTCGAGGAACAATGTGAAGATTAAGCTTACGAAATTCCTCATGGAGAAGTGGTTGACTTTGTTGTAACATCAGGTTGTTACAATAAGATTTACGACTTAGCGCATCAGCCATGACATTGGCTTTGCCCGGGGTGTAAGTTATTCCTAAGTCGTAATCCGAGATCAACTCGACCCAATGTCATTGCCTAAGATTCAAATCCGGTTGGGTGAAGATATATTTCAAACTTTGGTGATCGGTGAAGATCTCGCAACGATTACCGAGGACGTAATGTCGCCAAGTTTTAAGTGCATGGACTACAACCACAAGCTCTAGATCATGTGTGGGATAATTTTCCTCATGTGGGTGTAATTGCCGTGAAGCATAGGCAATTACCTGACGATCTTGCATGAGTATGCAACCTAGTCCTTGTCGCGAGGCATCGCAATAGATAATAAAGTCCTTGGAGAAATCTGGTGGTACCAGTACGGGAGCAGATGTCAGGCGTCATTTCAGTTCCAGAAAGCTGAACTCGCACTGTGGGGTCCACTCGAACTTTTTATCTTTCTTGAGGAGTTCAGTTAGAGGTTTAGCAACCTTGGAGAAATTCTCGACGAAGCAGCGGCAATAGCTCGCTAAGCCAAGGAAGCTCCGAACTTGCTTGACCGTCTCAGGTGGAGTCCAATCAAGGATGGCTTGAACTCACTCGGGATTGACAGCAATACCCTTACCAGAGATTACATGGCCTAGATAGGTCACTTCTGGCAACCAAAATTCACACTTGGAGAATTTGGCATAAAGGCGATGCTCTCGAAGTTTCGTCAATACCAGCCTTAGATGTGCGGCATGTTCCTCTTCATTCATGGAGTAGATGAGTATGTCATCGAGGTATACTATGACGAATTTATCCAAATACTCCATGAAGACCGAGTTCTTTAACCGAGAGAAGGTGGCTGGGGCATTGGTTAGACTGAAGGACATAATGGTGTACTCGTATTGGCCATAACGAGTAACAAAGGCCGTTTTGGGAATGTCCCTGTTTCTGATTTTGATTTGATGGTAGCCCAACCTCAAATCCATCTTGGAAAAGACTGAGGATCCAGGGAGCTGGTCATACAGATCGTTTATCCAAGCGGATACTTGTTCTTGATAGTGACCAAGTTGACAGGTCGGTAATCTACAACCATCCGATCCGTTCCATCCTTCTTTTTGACGAAGACGACGGGGCAAGCCCAAGGAGAGGAACTAGGACGGATGAAACCCTTTTTCATGGACTCATCGAGTTGGTTCTTAAGCTCGGCTAGTTCTAAGGGTGCCATCTTATAGGGTCTTCTAGAAATTGGAACGGTTCCTGGAATAAGGTCTATCACAAACTCGACATCCCTGTCAGGTGGAACACCTGGCAGTTCTTCTGGAAAGTCCTGGACTACCGGAATATCTTCAAGGTCTGGAAGGGGGTTGGCATTTAGTGAGTAAAGCTGGCGCTTGGCCACTCGAGTTAAGACATTGACTGTCTTGCCCGATGGGTGAGTAAGTTGAACGGTTCTAGTGGCACAATCAATCTTAGCGTAATGAGCTGACATCCAGTCCATACCCAAGATGATGTTTATGTCCGAGGACTTGAGAGCTATTAAGGATGCAAGGAAGACAAGTCTATCAACAAGAATTTCGTTCCCATGGCTTACTCTAGAAGTTTTCCATTTGGAACCCGGAGTTTGAATTACCATGGAAATGGGCATGTCACAGAATGTTGTGTTATGCAATCGAGCATAGCTCTCATATATGAATGAGTGAGATGCTCCAGTATCGAAAAGAACAGATGCCGGATGGCAATTAACAAGGAGCGTACCAAGGACGACGTTAGGATCCTCATGAGCCTCCTCGGCTGAGACATAGTTGACATGGCCACGTGCAATGGTGACCGGCTTGGCATAGAATGCCTTTCCCGCTGGCTTACCACGACCAACGGACTTTCCAGACTGATTGGGGTTGTTTTTCTGGGGACACTCTCGACTATAGTGACCCGGCTCTCCACACTTGAAACATGTCACAACATTGGGCCGTGGAGCAGCATTAGCAGCGAGGCCACCATAAGGCTTGGGCGGTGCAAACTGCTGGTTGGGACGAGGCGCCTCAAAGGATGGCCTCGGAATGAACCTGGGTGGCGGTGCCGTGCTTGGAATCCACACCCGGCGCTTCTAAGATCCAGAGCCGGATGAAGAGCCAAAATCACGAGAGTGCTTGCGTGAAGCGTCATAGTCAGACTGGCCTGTCTCAGCACTGATGGCTTTATTGACCAACTTCTGAAAGGAGGTGCACTCGTGCAGATGAAGATCGCGGCGAAGCTCAGGGCTAAGTCCCTTGCGGAACCTTGCCTGCTTCTTAGCGTTGGTGGATACCTCTTCAGGAGCATATCGTGCCAGATTCCCAAATTCACGACTATATGCATTCACGGTCAGTCTTCCTTGGGTGAAATTGCAGAACTCTTCCCTCTTGCGATCTATGAGACCTTCCGGGATGTGATGCTCACAGAAAGCCTCACTAAATTCAGCCCAAGTAGTGATTTGGCCGACCGGGCGCATAGCTTAAAAATTTTCCCACCAAAGGCTAGCAGGGCCTTCGAGGTGATAGGCAGCATAAGTAACCTTATCAGCTTCGGCTACGTTGGCAGAACGTAGCTTGTGGGTGATGCTGCGAAGCCAGTCATCCGCGTCGAGGGGCTCGACGGAATGGTTAAACTTTGGTGGGTATAACTTGATGAAGTCATTGATTGACACCAAGTCATTTCACTGATGGCGTGCAGTGTTCTACTCAATCCGCTCCAGCAAGCGGTTAGTCTCACGCTTGTTTCTTTCCGCCTCCAGCATCACTTCGGCCAGAGAAGGCGGGTGAGGCAGATTTTCACCCCTAACTGCACTGGCTTCCCCCTGCTCCGGGGCAGCAGGGTTGCTGCGGGTGTTGACCATCCTAGGAGAAAACAAGACAACGGTTTAGATAAGGATGGCACAACTTAGCAAGGAAGTGCAGAATGTAATGGATAACACGAAATGCAGAGATGTTCATCCGTATGACATGGTAATATAGAACTGCCATATATATACCAACGGTCATACACACCATACATAGTTTAGTACAAGCCCAGGCTACAGTACAACTATGATGAAAGACGTTACATCTCATCGGAGGCATTCCAAGCTCCTATACATTATTTTTCTACACCTCCGGAATTGATTACACACTAAGTCATATTCCACAAGTCACGCAAGACAGTGGAGATACAACTATTACAATACTAGTGACACTACTACTAACTCAGACAGCTTCGTAGTAGTCCTCATAGAAGTCACCTCCATAGCCTGGAAGTTCAACGTGATCATCCGGGAACAGACGGTCCTGAGGAGCTTGTGGACCATAGGGGCTAGGATGAGGTCTTTGACCAACAAATGGTGGCCTGCGGGGACCACGGGGTGGGGTGATGCCTCCCACATCACGCCAATCCACCATGTCTGGCAGAGCCGATCTCACAGGATACAGATCCCTTGTATCCATACATCCAGGTTGCACAGCAGGTGCAAACCGAGTCAAAGTGGCCCAATGATCAGCACGGGTGTTGAAAAGCTCCAGTCTCAAGGCCCGATTCTCTCGGTCCTTATCCTCGAGCATCTCGGCAGTGGTGCGAGTTAGTGAGTCCTCACGTGTGGAGTCAGCATAGATAGCCTGGAGATACCCTTGCGCTCCCGGGAGTGAAGCTGGCATATAACGGAAGTTGGTGTTCCGAAGCAGGCCAGTCCGGACTCGCATGATGGTCATCATGGAATAGGCAGCATCCTGCACAGCCATCTCAACAGTAACCCCGAGTCCATAGGAACAGTGGAGGGGCTCGGTAGATCTAGGATAAGAAGGAAATATCCTGACGGTGCAGAAATATTGGCTTTGATTAAAGTCTCGAAATTGCTCTTCGACATTGTATTCGGGATACCAACGGTAACCCGTCTCGATCATTACCCAGACTAACATAGCAGTATGACCGGGCACATCAAGGCACCGGGTCAGGCGAACCACTTGGTTTTGAGCACGAGTGGCCATCTGAAAGCACAACCACAATGCAAAGACATTAGAATTTCTAGGGAAAATTGGACAACATAACGGCTGTAAATGCTAAGAAAAAGATTTGAGACATCCACAACAGTTTGCAATACCACTCAACAACATCATATCAGGGTTCTGATTCAACTGGCAACATACTAAAAGTAGTAGAAACTGTACTGAGGCTTGTAACAACAATCATATAACCTACTACAGATTAGTAACACAAGAAACTGACAGAAGAAGAGAGCCTACTCCTTAACCCACGTAGAAAGAGAAGAGAATGACACAGATCAGAGGGCATAAGGTAAAGGAGTAAAAGAGCCTTATGTTCCCTCCCATAATCAATTCCCCTACATATAACTAAAGCATTTCTAGACTCGACATCGACCAGTTTGGCTCAACAAACCTACAGGCAGTCCGGCTCTGATGCCAATGCTGTTAGGACCCCGATTCCAAGTCACATCGATCTAGCTGGTAACACCTCATATCACATTGCGGCCTCACGCACGGTATCCCCACGGGTGTCGCCTTATCATGGCCCGGAACCGTTTGCGCCTTTTGGCTCACGTATATGATAGTGTCGCTAGCATCCATATGACGGAGAACCCGGGGCGACATGGCTAGTTGTGAACCCAAAGCGACACAAACCTATGGAGACAGACATACATGAATCACATCGAGCATGTCGGTCATCAGCAAGTGAATCCAGGCTGTAGCACTGGGCTAACAGGACTCCGGGGAACCCGGGCTGTAGCAGGCTAGGCAGGACTCCGGATTTCACCGCGTGACATTTCCCCAAAGGGACAGACATAGGAACGAAGTGAAACACATGTCGGCCAGTCAAGTGTCCTGAGCAGTAGTGCTGGGCTAGCAGGACTCCGGTGAACCGGGCTGTAGCGGACTACTATGGCTCGAGGAACACTAGACTACATTTCCCCATAAGAAAGACTGCCAAGGATAAACAACTAGATTGTCGGATCCCACACATACCAAGCATTTCAATCATACACACAATATGCTTGATATGTGCAAATACAACATGGCATCACAACAAAACTCTACAACTCAAGTACTTTATTTAAAGGCTCCAGAGAGCCATACATAACAAGTTCATACAGGTAGGGGTCACATGACCCGATACTCAAGTCATACAAGCGTACAAGCACATGCGGAAGCAAATAGTCTGAGTACAGACACTAGAAAGAAAGAAGGCTTCTCGAAGCCTGTCTATCTACATAGGGCCCTCCGTGGCCAGGATCACCACCTGGGTGGCAAGTCACTCATCGACGTCGAGATCTACATAAAACCCATCGGAGGGGGCGGTGTTGTCGTCTGAAAACAGTAATTAAGCAAACATGAGTACAAAGGTACTCAGCAAGTCTTACATCAGAACCTACTATACATGCTCATTCTCAAGAAGGTGGTGGAGTTATTGCAGCAAGCCAGCTTTGACTCTTGGCTAAGCTATGCTACGGGACACCACTAGTAAAATAGTTTTTGCACACGAGTCCACTAATCACCAACACAATACTCCACCGGGGATCCTCCCTCATCATCCTACGAGAGGGCCATCCTCGGTACTCACACTTATCTTGAGTCTTTTAGTAGTATCCATTAACTTGTCATGAACTGTATAGGCAACCAAGTAGTCCTTTACCGCGGACGCGGCTATTCGAATACTTTTATACCCTGCAGGGGTGTACTTCATCACACATGTTTCCACCACTTAGCTTCTGCACACGACATGTGCTCGGCAGACTTCAAGCGAAAACCGACGTGGGTGTAGACCACGACCTGACTAACCGCACAAGTCTCTAGTCCAGGTTTATCGCCTATTCAGGTTCCATCCGCAAGGAAATCTGGCTGGGGTGTCCTCAACGGCCCCAAACGATGTGTGCAGGGTTCCCGAGACACCAAACAGGCGACTCGGTACACCGTGCCACGGTGTATCTACCGCATCGTAGCCCACCCCTAGGGTCAGCGCTACGCACGGCCGCCAACACATAACCTATAAACACCAAAAACTAGTTGCAACTCCTGGACAGAGGACGAGAGGGGTCAGTAAGTCAAGCGGGGTCATATTTCAGGGCCCAATGTGTGGTAGTAGCTGAATCTTAAATCACGCATACAGATCTCAGTTCTTATGGACGGCCTCAAGGAAACAACCCACCATGTACTCCTACATGGCCTCTCATCGATACCTTTACCAAAACATGTTCAACACATCCCTCACATTATCGACATAATCATTTCACTCTAGCCCATCACCCAGATGAACCAGACCTGACACAACTCTAAGCATAGCAGGCATAGCAAGGTAGGAAACACATACATGGCTCAATCAACTCCTACACATGCTAGTGGGTTTCATCTAGTTACTATGGCAATGACAGGTCATGCAGAGGATAAGGGTTCAACTACCGTAGCACACAGCAGTTTGAAACATTGTTGTCTTAGTGCAGTAAATGAGAGCAGAGGCGAGAACATGGGATTGTATCGATATGATAAATGGGGTTGCTTGCCTAATGTAGTGGTAGTAGGGTACTGCCCTTCAGACGGATATTCGGGGTTATCCTCGGAGGCAGAACCTACCACGAAAGACACACCGAACATAATCAAAACATGAAAATATGCAACAATATGATGCATGCTATGACATGGCAAAATCAATGTGTCTCGGCCTAATGCAATCTAAAACAGAAAGGAATGAACCCATTTGAATCAAAGATTCAAATGTTAGTTCATTTAACATAGCCATATTAGTGCATTATCTTATTTTGCTTAAACAGCAATGTTAACTTGTTTTGTCATGCATGAAACCATTACCAATGGATAGACTGAATTTTTCTGATCAAAATTCATATATAAATCTTTTCATTTGGAGTTACAGATTAATTTCTATGATTATTTAAAGTTTGCAACAATTTCTGGAATTCTCTATATAAAAATAAATCCAGAAATTAGTTATTGCGTCAGCAGTGCGTCAGGGTGACGTCAGTGGTCAACGGGGACGTCCAGGTCAACCTGACTAGTGGGTCCCGCGTGTCAGCAGTTATTTAAACTAACTAAATTTAGTTAAAACTAATCTGGGTTAATTAGCAGAGGGGGGCCCACTTGTCATAGACTCAGGGGAGTCAACCTGGGCCCACCCAGTCAAGGTCAACGGGTCAAACCCACCGGTGTTAAGCCGCCGGCGAGGACAGACGCGGCGGAGGGCGTCGGGATTCCTCCTCCGGCGACCAAATGGCCGGCGGAGGGCATCTACGTGCTGCTGGTGAACTCGCGCGCCGAGTGGAGCAAGCGGTGTGTGTGGGGGTGGCCGGAGATGAAGCCGGCGCCGAGCCAAGCGGAGGCCGGAGTTCGGGCGTGCACGGAAACGGTGTTATGAGGCACGGCAGGGGGCGCAGAGGGGTGCTACGACCTCCTGGGGGTGCAGTGAGTGTGTTGGACACGGTGGCGTGGCCGGTGGTTGGCCGGAGACACGTCGGCGACAAGATCGGCGGTGGCGCGTGCGGTGAAGCTTCGTGCAGTTTCTACGGTGCACGAGAAAGCAAACGGAGAGGATGGGGAGGTAGCTGAGCTCACGGCGGTCACGTAGGAATGGACGGCGCGGTCGGGGACGAGCTGATGCGGTGGCGACGACGAAGAGGATCTCCGGCGATGGCGGAGTCAGGCGAGGTTGTTGCAGAGGTTGCGGGGCAAGCGAGCGCTCGGGGCTCGGCTTGCTCGAAGGAGTGGAGGGAGGCGGAGCTTCTGGACACGGTGGCTCGGCGCGGGGATGACGGAGGGCGCGACTACGGCGGCGGTGTGGCGGCAGGTGCGTCGGCCATGGTGCGGGAGAGCGAGCGAGAGAGGCAGGGGGGCGAGTGAGGTGTCCACGAGGTTGGGGCGGCGACGTGGAGCCTATCCAGCGTCCAGGCGCGCAAAGTGGAAAGCTGCTGGCGCCGTGGCAAGCTCGCGCTCGCCGGCGTCAGCTCTGTGCCTGCCTGGCGGGGACGAAGCAGCTGGCTGGCATGGGCCAGCACAGCACGGGGCCGCCAAGTGGGCCGGCTGATGGGCTGCGGCCAGGTAAGTTCTCTCCCTCTCTTTTAATTTATGTTTTCTATTTTTCTGTAGGTTTGTGGCTTTATTAAAAATAGCTAGGCACTTCTAAAAATCTTGAAAATAATCAGAGGCTCTGTTTAGAATATTTCCAATAGCCCACACTTATCTTCAGAATTATTTGAGCATTTAAAATATTTACTAGAATTCAAATGCCCAAATGCAAATTACATATGATTTAATTCAATGACCTTCTATTGACCTAGAAAAATGTGCACCAATTATGCCAGAGGTTCTAACCCAAGACAAAGAGAGTGAACTTTTTAGAAGGGCATTTCAGGTTCATTGAAAATATTTTTAGTAAACCTTAGTTGATTCCAGAGGGGGTGCTGGGGGTTCTGTCTTCCCCAATTCAAGTTTCTGATGAAAGGTAGACATGATGCAACACTCTAATGCATGACTAGCTAGGATGTGACACTAGTAGGAGACTACGCGCAAGTGCCTCGTACCTACACAAACAAATAAGAACCTCGCAACCAACGCGATAAAGGGGTTGTCAATCCCTTCACGATCACTTACGAGAGTGAGATCTGATAGAGATAGTAATAGTAAGATAAATATTTTTCGTATTTTTATGATATAGATTGAATGTAAAGATTGCAAAATAAAATAGATTGGAAACTTATATGATAAAAGATAGCCCAGGGGACATAGATTTCACTAGTGGCTTCTCTCAAGATAGCATAAGTATTACGGTGGGTGAACAAATTACTGTCGAGCAATTGATAAAAAAGTGAATGATTATGAGAATATCTAGGCATGACCATGTATATAGGCATCACGTCCGCCACAAGTAGACCGAAATGATTCTGCATCTACTACTATTACTACACACATTGACTGCTATCCAGTATGCATCTAGAGTATTAATTTCATATGAACATAGTAATGCATTAGGCAAGATGACATGATGTAGAGGAATAAACTCAATCAATATGATATAAACCCCATCTTTTTATCCTTGATGGCAACAATACAATATGTGCCTTGTTGCCCCTGCTGTCACTGGGAAAGGACGCCGCAAGATTGAACCCAAAGCTAAGCACTTCTCCCATTGCAAGAAATATCAATCTAGTAGGCCAAACCAAACTGATAATTCGAAGAGACTTGCAAAGATAACCAATCATACATAAAAGATTCCAGAGAAGAATCAAATATTGTTCGTAGATAATCTTGATCATAAACCCACAATTCATCGGATCTCGGCAAACACACTGCAAAAAGAGTTACATCAAATAGATCTCCAAGAAGATTGAGGAGAACATTGTATTGAGATCGAAAGAGAGAGAAGAAGCCATCTACCTAATAACTATGGACCTGAAGGTTTGAGGTAAACTACTCACACATCATCGGAGAGGCTATGGTCTTGATGTAGAAGCCCTCCATGATCGATGCCCCCTCCGGTGGAGCTCCGGAAAAGGCCCCAAGATGGGATATCCTGGGTATAAAAGGTCGCGGTGGTGGAAATAGGGTTTCGTGGTGCTCCTGGATGTTTTCGGGGTATGTGGACATATATAGGAGGAAGAAGTAGGTCGCTGGAGCCACGAGGGGCCCACGAGGGTGGAGGGCGCGCCCAGGGGTAGGCGTGCCCCCTGCCTCATGGCCTCCTCGTAGGTTGCTTGACATCCACTCCAAGTCCCCTGGATCACGTTTGTTCCAAAAATAACTCTCCCGAAGGTTTCATTCCGTTTGGATTCCGTTTGATATTCCTTTTCTGTGAAACACTGAAATGGGCAAAAAAACAGCAATTTGCACTGGGCCTTGGGTTAGTAGGGTAGTCCGGAAAATAATATAGAAGTGTATAAATAAGCCCATTAACATCCAAAACAGATAATATAATAGCATGGAACAATCAAAAATTATAGATACGTTGGAGACGTATCAAGCATCCCCATGCTTAATTCTGCTCGTCCTCGAGTAGGTAAATGATAAAAACAGAATTTTTGATGTGGAATGCTACCTAGAATAATTCTCAATGTAACATTCTTTATTGTGGCATGAATGTTCAGATCCGAAAGATTCAAGACAAAAGTTTAATATTGACATAAAAATAATAATACTTCAAGCATACTAACAAAGCAATTATGTTTTCTCAAAATAACATGGCCAAAGAAAGTTATCCCTACAAAATCATATAGTCTGGATATGCTCCATCTTCATCACACAAAGTATTTAAATCATGCACAACCCCAATGACAAGCCAAGCAATTGTTTCATACTTTTGATGTTCTCAAACTTTTTCAATGTTCACGCAATACACGAGCGTGAGCCATGGACATAGCACTATATGTGGAATAGAATGGTGGTTGTGGAGAAGACAGTCTCACATCAACTAGGCTTATCAATGGGCTATGGAGATGCCCATCAATAGATATCAATGTGAGTGAGTAGGGATTTCCATGCAAAGGATGCACTAGAGCTATAAGTGTATGAAAGCTCAAAAAGAAACTAAGTGGGTGTGCATCCAACCCGCTTGCTCACGAAGACCTAGGGCATTTTGAGGAAGCCCGTCATTGGAATATACAAGCCAAGTTCTATAATGTAAAATTCCCACTAGTATATGAAAGTGACAACATAGGAGACTCTCTGTCATGAATATCATGGTGCTACTTTGAAGCATAAGTGCGGTAAAAGGATAGTAACATTGTCCCTTCTCTCTTTTTCTCTCATTTTTTTATTTTTTTTATTTTTTTTATGTGGGCCTTCTTCTTCCTTTTTTATGGCCTGTTTTCTCTATTTTTTTATTTTTATTTTTCGCCCAAAGTCTCATCCCGACTTGTGGGGGAATCATAGTCTCCATCATCCTTTCCTCACTTGGGACAATCCTCTAATAACGATAATCATCACACTTCTATTTACTTACAACTCAAAGATTACAACTCAATACTTAGAACAAAATATGACTCTATGGCAATGCCTCTGGCGGTGTACCAGGATGTGCAATGACTCATGAGTAACATGTATGAAAGAATTATGAACGGTGGCTTTTCCACAAATACGATGTCAACTACATGATCATGCAAAGCAATATGACAATGATGAAGTGTGTCATAATAATGGAACGGTGGAAAGTTGCATGACAATATATCTCGGAATGGCTATGGAAATGCCATAATAGGTAGGTATGGTGGCTATTTTGAGGAAGGTATATGGTGGGTTTATGGCACCGGCAAAAGTTGCACGGTACTAGAGAGGCTAGCAATGGTGGAAGGGTGAGAGTGCGTATAATCCATGGACTCAACATTAGTCATAAAGAACTCACATGCTTATTGCAAAATTTATTAGTTATCGAAACAAAGTACTACGTGCATGCTCCTAGGGGGATAGATTGGTAGGAAAAGACCATCGCTCGTCCCCGACCGCCACTCATAAGGAAGACAATCAATAAATAAATCATGCTCCGACTTCATCACATAACGGTTCACCATACGTGCATGCTATGGGAATCACAAACTTTAGAACAAGTATTTATCATATTCACAACTACTCAACTAGCATGACTCTAATATCACCATCTTCATATCTCAAAACAATCATCAAGCATACAACTTCTCATTGTATTCAATGCACTTTTTATGATAGTTTTTATTATACCCATCTTGGATGCCTATCATATTAGGACTAATTTTATAACCAAGGCAAATTACAATGTTGTTCTAGATGACTCTCAAAATAATATAAGTGAAGCATGAGAGATCAATAATTTCTATAAAATAAAACCACCACCGTGCTCTAAAAGATATAAGTGAAGTACTAGAGCAAAATTATCTAGCTCAAAAGATATAAGTGAACCACATAGAGTATTCTAATAAATTCCCATTCATGTGTGTCTCTCCCAAAAGGTGTGTACAGCAAGGATGATTGTGGTAAACTAAAAAGCAAAGACTCAAATCATACAAGACGCTCCAAGCAAAACACATATCATGTGGTGAATAAAAATATTGCCTCAAGTAAAGTTACCGATAGAATAAGACGAAAGAGGGGATGCCTTCCGGGGCATCCCCAAGCTTAGGCTTTTGGTTATCCTTGAATGTTACCTTGGGGTGCCTTGGGAATCCCAAAAACAGAAACTGGCACTGGGACTCTGGTTAATAGGTTAGTCCCGAAAATAATATAAAAGTGCATATTAAAGCCCATTAAACATCCAAAACAGATAATATAATAGCATGGAACAATCAAAAAATATAGATACGTTGGAGACGTATCAAGCATCCCCAAGCTTAATTCCTGCGTCCTCGAGTAGGTAAATGATAAAACAGAATTTTTGATGTGGAATGCTACCTAACATAATTTTCAATGTAATTTCCTTTATTGTGGCATGAATGTTCAGATTCAATAGATTCAAGACAAAAGTTTAGTATTGACATAAAAGTAATAATACGTCAAGCTACTAGCCAAGCAATTATGTCTTCTCAAAGTAACATAGCCAAAGAAAGCTCATCCCTACAAAATCATATAGTTTGGCCATGCTTCATCTCCATCACACAAAATGCTCCCATCATGCACAACCCCGATGACAAGCCAAGCAATTGTTTCATACTGTAGCAATCTGGAGGTTTCGAATACTTCTGTAACTCCAAAAATTCTGAAACATTAGGACGGCCTAAATAATTTGTATATTGATCTACTGCACTTGGAATTGGTACTTTATCGCTCTCTAGTAAAAAATGAAAATTATTCTCGTGAGCGCATACTTTCTGTTTTTATCAGCAAGATCAAACAACAATCACCCAAGAAGATCCTAAAGGTTTTACTTGGCACAAACACTAATTAAAACATAAAAACACAATCATAACAGAGGCTAGATAAATTATTTATTACTAAACAGGAACAAAAAGTAAAGAACAAAAATAAAATTGGGTTGCCTCCCAACAAGCGCTATCGTTTAACGCCCCTAGCTAGGCATAAAAGCAAGAATAGATCTAGATATTGTCATCTTTGGTATGCAATCCATAAGTGGCTCTCATAATTAATTCATAAGGCAATTTAATTTTCTTTCTAGGAAAGTGTTCCATGCCTTTCCTTAACGGAAATTGGAATCTAATATTTCCTTCTTTCATGTCAATAATTGCACGAATCGTTCTAAGGAAAGGTCTACCAAGAATAATAGGACATGTAGGATTGCAAACTATATCAAGAACAATGAAATCTACGGGCACATAATTCCTATTTGCAACAATAAGAACATCATTAATCCTTCCCATAGGTTTCTTATTGGTGGAATCCGCAAGGTGCAAATTTAAAGAACAGTCATCAAAATCACGGAAACCTAACACATCACACCGAGTTTTTGGAATCGTGGAAACACTAGCACCCAAATCACACAAAGCATAGCATTCATAATCTTTAATATTAATTTTAATAGTAGGTTTCCACTCATCATAAAGTTTTCTAGGAATAGAAACTTCTAGTTCAAGCTTTTCTTCATAGGATTGGATTAAAGCATCAACGATATGTTTAGTAAAAGCTTTATTTTGATCATAAGCATGAGGAGAATTTAACACGGATTGCAACAAGGAAATACAATCTATCAAAGAGCAATTATCATAATAAAATTCCTTGAAATCCAAAATAGTGGGTTCATCGCTATGTAAAGTTTTGACCTCTCCAATCCCACTTTTATTATCAAGATCTAAAAACTCCGAATCATTGGGACGCCTTTTAACTAAACTTGACTCATCTCTAGTCCCATGTTTATCAAGATTCATATTGGAAAACAAATATTTAATAGGAGACACATCAATCACTTTTAGATCTAAACTAGAAGAACACGCTTTCGCAAAGCAATCTTTTTAGCACGCATCCTAGCGGTTCTTTCTTTGCTTTCATCAATGGAAATTTTCATGGCTTTGAGAGACTCATTGATATCATGCTTAGGTGGAATAGATCTAAGTTTCAAAGAATCAACATCAAGAGAAATTCTATCCACGTTCCTAGCCAACTCATCAATCTTAAGCAATTTTTCTTCAACCAAAGCAATGAAATCCTTTTGCAAACTCATAAATTCTTTAACACTAGACTCAAAATCAGAGGGCATCTTATTAAAATTTCCATAAGAGTTGTTGTAGGAATTACCATAATTATTAGAGGAATTATTAGGAAATGACCTAGAATTGAAATTTCCTCTATACGGGTTGTTACCAAAATTGTTCCTACCAACAAAATTCACATCCATGGATTCATTATTATTCTCAATCAAAGTGGACAAAGGCATATCATTAGGATTAGAATAAACACTCTTATTAGCAAACAATTTCATAAGTTCATCCATCTTTCCACTCAAAACATTAATCCCTTCAATCGCATGAACCTTTTTACTAGTGGATCTTTCGGTGTGCCATTGAGAATAATTAACCATAATATTATCTAGGAGTTTAGTAGCTTCTCCTAAATTGATTTCCATAAAAGTGCCTTCCGTGGTCAAATCTAAAAGATTTCTAGAAGCAAAATTCAATCCGGCATAAAAAATTTGTATATTCATCCATAAATTCAAACCTTGTGTAGGGCAATTACGTATCATTAATTTCATCCTCTCCCAAGCTTGTGCAACATGCTCATGATCAAGTTGCTTAAAATTCATAATATCGTTTCTAAGAGAGATGATCTTAGCGGGAGGAAAATACTTAGAGATAAAAGCATCCTTGCACTTATTCCATGAATCAATACTATTTTTAGGCAAAGAAGAGAACCAAGTTTTAGCACGATCTCTAAGGGAAAACAGAAATAGCGTCAATTTAACAATATCATTATCCACATCTTTCTTCTTTTGCATACCACATAAATCAATGAAGTTGTTTAGATGGGTAGCGGCATCTTCACTAGGAACGCCAGGAATTTGATATTTCATGACAAGATTCAACAAAGCAGCATTAATTTCACAAGATTCAACATCGGTAATAGAAGCAATCGGAGTGCTAATAAAATCATTGTTGTTGGTATTGGAAAAGTCACATAATTTAGTATTATCTTGGCGTGACAAACAAACAATCCAACACACAATCACACAAGAAACGAGCGAAAAGAGGTGAACGGAAAAGGGGCGAATAAAATGGAAAATGTGAAGTGGGGGAGAGGAAAACGAGAGGCAAATGGCAAATAATGTAATGCGAGGGAGAAGGGTTTATGATGGGTACTTGGTATGTCTTGACTTGAGCGTAGATCTCCCCGGCAATGGCGCCAGAAATCCTTCTTGAGCATGCATTGGTTTTCCCTTGAAGAGGAAAGGGTGATGTAGCAAAGTAGCATAAGTATTTCCCTCGGTTTTTTAGAACCAAGGTATCAATCCAGTAGGAGATAACACGCAAGTCACCTAGTACCTGCACAAACAATCAAGAACCTCTCAACCAACGCGATAAAGGGGTTGTCAATCCCTTCACGGTCTCTTGCGAAAGTGAGATCTGACAAAGATAGTAAGGTAAATATATTTTGATCAAAAATACCAAAAATATTTACCTTACTATCTTTATCAGATCTCACTTTCGCAAGGGACCGTGAAGGGATTGACAACCCATTTATCGCGTTGGTTGAGAGGTTCTTGATTGTTTGTGCAGGTACTAGGTGACTTGCATGTTATCTCCTACTGGATCGATACCTTGGTTCTAAAAAACTGAGGGAAATACTTATGCTACTTTGCTGCATCACCCTTTCCTCTTCAAGGGAAAACCAATGCATGCTCAAGAAGGATTTCTGGCGCCGTTGCCGGGGAGACCTACGCACAAGTCAAGACATACCAAGTACCCATCACAAACTCTTATCCCTCGCATTACATTATTTGCCATTTGCCTATCGTTTTCCTCTCCCCCACTTCACCTTCGCCGTTTTATTCGCGCCTCTACCATTCGTCCTTCTGTTTGCTTGTGTTACCATGTGCCTTCTATTAGCTTGCATCTTCGCTTGCTAAATATCTATTGATATGGATCCTCATCTGCTTGCCAATCTTTTTAAGAGATCCAATTATGATGAACCAATTGCTAGTGAGCTGAGTGTACTAGATTATCTTTATGAGGTTTTGCTTGAAATTCGTGAATCTAAAAATTGTGATGAAGTGCTTTATCAAGTGATTCACGGTAGATCTTTGAATAAAAAGCATGATTGCAATGATTTTATTATAAATTCTATTAATGTCAATTGTGCTAATAATACGCAAAATCCTAAGCTTGGGGATGCTAGTTTTGCTATGTCCACTACTTGTTGCAATGGTCATGATTGGGGTGATTCTTCTTTTGAGTTTGAAAATTTATTTGAGCCCCATGATGAATATGAGATTGATAATAGTGTTTACAATATTATTGAAAGTGGGTTTGGAAGGGTGTCAACTTTAGATCCCACATATTTGGAGAATGTTCAATCTTATGACTTTTTTGATAAAAGTGGGTTTAGAGAGGTCATGACTTTAGTTAATGTTAATCCCACTATTTTGGAAGAGTGTCAACTTTGCATGCATGTGGATCGTGTTGAAAGTATTTTATGTGATAACTATTTTTTTGAATTTGCTTATGATCCTACATGTAATTATTATGAGATAGGAAAGTATGGTTGTAGAAATTTTCGTGTCACTAAATTACTTCTCGTTATGTTGAGATTGCTATTGTTTCTTTCTCCTTCCTTGCATATGCTAGTTTTTGCTTGTCTTGATAATTTGTTTGCTTATATAATGCATATGAATAGGAACTATGTTAGACTTAGATGTTATTTTGATATGCTTCATGATGCTCCCTTCGTGTTTCAATTGTTATCTTTGATGCGAGCATCATTAAAATTATAGATGCCTAGCTAGGGGCGTTGAACGATAGCGCTTGTTGGGAGGCAACCCAATTTTATTTTTGTTCTTTACTTTTTGTTCCTGTTTAGTAATAAATAATTCATCTATCCTCTGTTATGATTGTTTTTTTATGTTTTAGTTAGTGTTTTGTGCCAAGTAAAGCCTTTAGGATCTTCTTGGATGATTGTTGTTTGATCTTGCTGGATAAGAACAGAAAGTATGCACTCACGAGAATAATTTTCAATTTTAGCCAGAGAGCGATAAAATACTGACTCCAATTGCAGTAGATCAATATAAAAATTATTTAGGTCATACTAATTTGGCATAATTTTTGGAGACACAGAAGTATTCGAAACCTACAAATTACTACAGACTGTTTTGTTTTTGACAGATTCTGTTTTTCGTGTGTTGTTTGCTTATTTTGATAAATCTATGGCTAGTATCGGGGGGTATGAACCATAGAGAAGTTGGAATACAGTAGGTTTGACACCAATATAAATAAATAATGAGTACATTACAGTACCTTAAGTGGTGATTTGTTTTCTTATACTAACGGAGCTCATGAGATTTTTTGTTGAGTTTTGTGTTGTGAAGTTTTCAAGTTTTGGGTAAAAATTTGATGGATTTTGGAATAAGGAGTGAAAAGAGCCTAAACTTGGGGATGCCCAAGGCACCCCAAGGTAAAATTCAAAGACAACCAAAATCCTAAGCTTGGGGATGCCCCGGAAGGCATCCCCTCTTTCGTCTTCGTCCATCGGTAACTTTACTTGAGGCTATAATTTTATTCACCACATGATATGTGTTTTGCTTGGAGCGTCTTGTATGATTTGAGTCTTTGATTTTTAGTTTACCACAATCATCCTTGCTGTACACACCTTTTGGAGAGACACACATGAATCGGAATTTATTAGAATACTCTGTGTGCTTCACTTATATCTTTTGAGCTAGATAATTTTGTTGTAGTGCTTCACTTATATCTTTTTAAGAGCACGGTGGTGGTTTTATTTTATCGAAATTATTGATCTCTCATGCTTCACTTATATTATTTTGAGAGTCTTTTAGAACCTTATGGTAATTTGCTTTGGCTATAAAATTAGTCCTAATATGATAGGCATCCAAGATTGGTGTGATAAAAAACTTTCATAAAAAGTGCATTGAATACTATGAGAAGTTTGATTCTTTATGATTGTTTTGAGATATGAATATAGTGATATTAGAGTCATGCTAGTTGAGTAGTTGTGAATTTGAGAGATACTTATGTTAAAGTTTGTGATTCCCATAGCATGCACGTATGGTGAAGCGTTATGTGATGAAATCGGAGCATGATTTATTTTTTGATTGTCTTCCTTACGAGTGGCAGTCGGGGACGAGCGATGGTCTTTTCCTACCAATCTATCCCCCTAGGAGCATGCGCGTAGTACTTTGTTTCGATAACTAATAGATTTTTGCAATAAGTATGCGAGTTCTTTATGACTAATGTTGAGTCCATGGATTATACGCACTCTCGCCCTTCCACCATTGCTAGCCTCTCTAGTACCGCGCAATTTTTGCCGGTACCATAAACCCACCATTTAACTTTCTCAAAACAGCCACCATACCTACTTATTATGGCATTACCATAGCCATTCCGAGACATATTGCCATGCAACTTTCCACCATTCTATTTATTATGACACGCTTCATGATTGTCATATTGCTTTACATGATCATGTAGTTGACATCGTATTTGTGGCAAAGCCACCGTTCATAGTTCTTTCATACATGTCACTCTTGATTCATCGCATATCCCGGTACACCACCGGAGGCATTCACATAGAGTCATATTTTTTTCTAGTGTCGAGTTGTAAGTAAATAAAAGTGTGATGATCATCATTATTAGAGCATTGTCCCATGTGAGGAAAGGATGATGGAGACTATGATTCCCCCACAAGTCGGGATGAGACTCCGGACGAAAATAAGGAAAGAAAAAAAGAAGAAAAAAAGAGGCCATAAAAAAGGAGAAAAGTCCCAAATAAAAAAAGAAAGAAGGGGCAATGCTACTATTCTTTTACCACACTTGTGCTTCAAAGTAGCACCATGATCTTCATGATAGAGAGCCTCCTATGTTGTCACTTTCATATACTAGTGGGAATTTTTCATTATAGAACTTGGCTTGTATATTCCATTGATGGGCTTCCTTAAAATGCCCTAGGTCTTCGTGAGCAAGCAAGTTGGATGCACACCCACTGTTGTCGAATTGTCACGGCAGATGTCCTAGTGTGAGGACTTAGTCGTGGAGCCATCGCGATGAGGTTAGCTTAAAAGGGGTTAATCGGGACAAAGGACACGAGGAGTTTATACTGGTTTGGCCCCTTACAGTGAAGGTAAAAGCCTAATCCAGTTAGAGGTAGTATTGCTAGGGTTTCGATGAGCAGGGAGCGAATACGCTTGACCCGGCTCTCGATCTATTGTTTCTTGTCCTCAAACCACCGCCGGGTCATCCCTTTATATACAGAGGTTAACGCCCGGCGGTTCATAGATTCCTTGCCGGCTCATAAACAAGTCCGGCTCGGTCTCTACTCTTTCCTATCTTACAATACAAGTTATACTCATATGGTGGTTTACATTTATGGGCCCTAATCCGCCTTCGGGCTTTAGGCCTTCTTACTAAGTCTCCTTCGTAAGTCGCCATCCTCTTATGTCTTCATGGGATTCAATATTGGTAATCATCACGAGCATAACCCGGCCCCTCCTGGGCAGTTTATACTCAATAGTTATATCCCCAACATTAGGCCCCTGGTTGATTTGAACTTGTTCATGTCAATCTTCAACACTTAAGAAAATTCCTTCTCCATTACCTTCGCGAAGACTTGTAGCTCGCCATGACATCATCTTATGAGATCATGATAACTCGCCATGACGTCACCTGTCATTAATTATATACAAATCCAAAATCATTTATGAACCTTCAATTTTAATGAACCTCCGACAATCGAGGCGCTGGCCTGGTTACATATCTAATTTTGAGCTCCTCGATTCCCGTGCATGCCACTTATCCATTCGCCTTATAAATAGAGCCAGGGGTCCTTTTCACTTTCCCCCGTTGCCTCTTCATTTCCATATTCTTCCTCATGACGCGGTCTTCTCGAGCTCAGCCACCGTCGTCGACCCTCTCCTCTGCATCACCCTTGACCACTGCATCAACCTGATTTGGTTCAGATCTCGCTCGCGCGCCTCCGCCGCTCCAGCAGCCTCGGTAAGTTCTTCCTCCTTCCCCCTCCATAGATCTCATTAGGGTTTGTACGAGCTCATATAGGTTCGGCGCTGTTCTTCACCGTAGCTCTAATATTTGATCCAAACTTGTTATCTTCCTTGTGCGGTAATGATTATAGCTCCTTTTTCATCAGAGCACCTCTTCTGGAGTAAAAATATAATCTTGCTCACACGAACTACGTTAGCATCAATATTTAGGCCTGAATATATTGTCATTTCCTGTCATGCGCTAGAACCAAAATTATAAGATCAGTCTGTGAAATCTGTTTTTCACCACTTAGCAAATTTTCCATTTCCAGATCTATCCTTTCAATGTCTGTGTAGGCGGTTTAACTCAGAAAATAATAACCCGCTAGCTACCATTAATCCCTTCTTAAACCGCCAATTGCTCATCTCCATAACTTGATAATATCGATCTCCGGTTTAACACTTATGCATGCCTCTTAACCTTTAACGGATTAACCATGAATCTTTAAACCGACACAAATCTTCTTTCAGGCTATCTGATAAATGGCCAAGTCCTTTTATTCCTGCAACTGGGTTCCATCCTGGGTTACAGAAGAAGAATTGAATGGGTATGTTGCCACTGGCGCTTTAGCCAAAAAGGAAGACATCCATTGGAGAGTCCCTGGTCCTGAAAATCCTCCTAGACCCAAGGAAGGGGAAGTGATCGTTTTTGTTGACCACCTGAGTTGAGGATTCGGCCCTCCCGGATAAAAAAAATTAGTGATGTGCTTCATTTCCTCCAAAAGCACCCTCAAGATATTGGGCCTAACTCTATATCCAATATTTGCAACTTTCAAGTGTTCTGTGAATCTTATCTGCAAGAGGATCCCATAGTTGAATTGTTCAGAGATTTCTACTATTTAAACCACCGTACGGAGTTTGTAGATGGGCCCAATACTGAACTTGGCGGGGTTTCCATCCAAAAGAGGAAAGATGTCAGCTTCCCTCACGCTAACCATCATAGCCACCCCAAAGACCGGAATCAAACTTGGTTCTACTGCCAAGATACATCTCCAACTAGTGAGAATCCTCTGTCGGGTTATCGTGCTCACCATCTTACCAGCACACACCCACTTCCCCAAAGACTCACGGCAAAGGAACGGGCCAAGTATGCACCACAGCTTTTGAAGCTCAGAGCCTTTGTTGCGAACGGTTTAACAGGCATCGATTTTGTCTGTTGCTGGGTGTCTTGGAGTATTCTGCCCGTAAGCCATCGCTCCGGGTTAATGTGTGAATACACAGGGAACGTGAAAGACCCTCAACGCCACACTTATATTCAGCTGACTGATGCTGAAATTACTGAAGCCGTCAAGAAAATGTTGAATGAATCGGTGGCTGAGTGCAACAAAACAGGACTTAGTCCTTTCTGCACTTCAAATAAACCGCCAGCTGTAAGAACTGTCCAACTCTTGTTTCAATCCATATTCTCAATACTCCCTTATGATCTTTTCAATTTTTAATAGGGTCATGATCCATTCTGGAAGAACAAACCATTGGATAAACCGGCCAAAACAGCTCGTCCCAAGACCAAGGCCAAGAAACCCGCCAAGAAGAAGACCGCCGAGTTAAACCTTGACGATGACGATGATAACCCGGAGTTAGAGGTAGAACTTGACTCACTTGGATCTTTTTTCCTACACCTCATGTAACACCCACGATGCGGCTATATCTCCCACGTGTTGGAGCACGACTTAGAGGCATAACCGCATGGTAGGCATGTCGCAAGAGGGGTAATATTTACACATCCCATGTACTGAATAAGAAAGGGATAAAGAGTTGGCTTACAATTGCCACTTCACACAATACATAAATATATCATACCTCGTCCAGAATACAATCAAGGTCCGACTACGGAACCAACATAAATAAAGACAACCCCAAATGCTAGATAACTGATCACCCCAACTGGGCTCCTCTACTGATCATCCGGAAAAGACACATAGTAACGGCCCGAATCCTTGTCGAACTCCCACTTGAGTTCGGTAGCATCCCCTGCACTGGCATCATCGGCACCTGCATCTGTTTTGGAAGTATCTATGAGTCATGGGGACTCAGCAATCTCACACCCTCGCGGTCAAGATTATTTAAGCTTAAAGGTAGGAAAGGTAGTGAGGTGGAGCTACAGCAAGCACTAACATATATGGTGGCTAACTTACGCAAAAGAGAGCGAGAAGAGAAGCAAAGAATGGTCGAGAAGCTAAAAGTGATCAAGAAGTGATCCTAAAGCTACTTACATTCAAGCATAACACGAGACCATGTTCTCTTCCTGGACTCCGCCGAAAAGAGACCATCATGGCTACACACACGGTTGATTCATTTTAATTAAGTTAAGTGTCAAGTTCTCTACAACCGGACATTAACAAAATCCCATCTGCCCATAACAACAGGCACGGCTTTCAAAAGTTCAAAACCCTGTAAGGGTGTCCCAACTTAGCCCATCACAAGCTCTCACGATCAACAAAGGATATTCCTTCTCCCGGGAAGACCCGATCAGTCTCGGAATCCCGGTTACAAGACATTTCGACAATGGTAAAACAAGACCAGGAAAGCCACCCGAATGTGCCGACAAATCCCGATAGGAGCTGCACATATCTCGTTCTCAGGGCACCCCGGATTGTCCAAGATTCCGATAGGCCAACCCAGAGTTGCCCCTGGTGGCCACCGGCGGCTGACAGGTTGGACCAACACTCAGAGGAACACTGGCCTGGGGGTTTAAAATAAAGATGACCCTTGAGTCCGCGGAACCCAAGGGAAAAGGTTTAGGTGGCAAATGGTAAAACCAAGGTTGGGCCTTGCTGGAGGAGTTTTATTCAAGGCGAACTGTCAAGGGGTTTCCATAACACCCAACCGCGTAAGGAATGCAAAATCAAGGAACATAACACCGGTATGACGGAAACTAGGGCGGCAAGAGTGGAACAAAACACCAGGCATAAGGCCGAGCCTTCCACCCTTTACCAAGTATATAGATGCATTAAAGTAATCAAGATATAATAATGATATCCCAACAATAACCATGTTCCAACAAGGAACAAACTTCATCTTCACCTACAACTAGCAATGCTATAAGAGGGGCTGAGCAAAGCGATAACATAGCCAAACAACGGTTTGCTAGGAAAGGTGGGTTAGAGGCTTGACATGGCAATATGGGAGGCATGCTATAGCAAGTGGTAGGTATCGCGACATAGCAATAAAGCGAACAACTAGCAAGCAAAGATAGAAGTGATTTCGAGGGTATGGTCATCTTGCCTGCAAAGTTCTCCGAGTTGACGAAAGCTTGATCCTCATAAGCGTACTCAACAGGTTCCTCGATCACGAATTCATCTCCCGGCTCTACCCGAAGCAAGAACACAAGCAAAGGACCAACAATCAATCATGGTGCAATGCACAAACAACATGATGCAAAACATGGCATGATATGTAGATGTGATATCCAATGCATATGCGTGCTCCGGAAGGAAAAGATTGATCAAGGCATCAACTTGGCAATCCAAGAGTGCCGCTGGAAAGATAAGATGATTTTGGTCGAAATTGATATAAAGATCATCGGAATCGGATGCACGCTTTGCAAATGGCAAGCAAAACAAGAATGGCACAATTCTACAATTAACAGCATGATGCCATCTAGAATGCAACAAGAAACTAAGCTACTGCACTCCAACATAGCAACAAAGCACATGGCAGTGATCTACTCAAGATGCTTGACAAAAATGAACACTGATCTACGGCTAAATCACACAATAGCTGGTTCAAACTAGCATGGCAAAATTGCAAAAGATATCAGCATCACAGACTTAGTGAAAATAACAACATGCCAGGAATTAACATCAGGAAGACATGTTTAGAGCAAGCTAACAACATGCTACAGGAACATATCATAGCAAAACAAGGCATGGCATGAATCTACTCAAAGCATAGAACAAAAGTCCCTTACTGACCATAAGCCAAAAAGGATCATAAGATATGATGGCTCCCATGTAAACATAGCAAGTTTCGTTAATAGATTCAGACTTAGCAGAAAACTGGGCATGGCATTAACAGAATTATGAAGGCCTCTTTGCGAGCTCGATTCACTTACCACAAGGCATTGCATGACAAGATAAGCATACTACCAGCAAGAAGACATGATCATAAGGCTAACCATGGCAAGAACAAGTTTATAGCATGCTTGGATCAACTACAACAACCATGGAAAAATTGATTAACATGTAAACAATCTGCCAGGAACATTTTATAGCAAAAGTAGAGCAAGATTAAGTCAGGCTAGGGCACTCCATAAATTCAAACAGGGGCATGAATGGATAGAGCACAACCATATGTCAAAATCATCCTTACTGAAGATACTCAAAACAAGCATGGATCACACTGTAGCAACATGGTTACATGGCATCAAAATAACAGCAGACAAAGACTTAGCCAAAATCCTGAGATCCTGAAATCAACAATATCACGAAGGCTACTTTGCATGCTTGTTCTAGTCACCACATTGATCACAAAAATACATGGCATACACCCATGTAAATATGGCATGGCATAGACCAAAATACATGTAGAGCTCATGCCCATATGCAGCACACAAAAATTGTAGCAAAAATGACAAAACCTCATACTCTGATAGAATCAGCACTTAACAATTTATAGCACTCTTGCATCAATGATTTGGGCATCAAGATGGACTCAAACAAGCATGGCACAATGGAATAAAATGAAGAGCACATCATGATGAACATTTTGATATATTGCACGCACAAAACGGAGCTACACACATGAAGTTATGGCAGGGTGAACATAGCACCAGAATGCAATATTTTGAGGACTTAGAAAATTTTGGGGGTCAACCTTGAACATGGATCTGGATCTGGAGTTCGCCGGAGACGGACGTCGGAGGGGGGAAGAAGAGGGTCGGGCCACCTGCGGAGGGCGGCGGCCACCAGGGCGCGGGGAGGCGCGGCCGGAGGCGGCGGAGGGCGGCGGAGGGCGTGGGGAGGCGCGGCCGGAGGCTCGCCGGCGATGTGCGGCAGTCGGAGGGCGCGGGGGCGCGCGGGCCTCCGGCGGCGGCAGTTCGGGCCCGGGCAGGCTACGGATGGGCCCAATGGGCCGACGCGGTGGAGACAGCGGCGGGGTGACGTGGCGAGCTCCGGTTGGCTGGAGGCGGCGGCGCGGACATGTCCGGCGGCGGGAATTTTGTCCGACGGCGGAGAGGGGAAAATGCTAGGGTTTCATCCGCGAATTTGAGGAGGGGTGCACATATTTATACCTAGAAAGAGGTAGGAGTGTCCAAATGAGGTGTACTTTTCGGCCACGCGATCGTGATCCGATGGCGGAGGACATGGGATAGGTTTGGATGGGTTATTAGACCACTTTGGAGGGGTGTTGGGCTGCAACACACACGAGGCCTTTACGGTTCCCCGGTTAACCGTTGGAGTATCAAACGGACTCCAAATGGCACGAAACTTGACAGGCGGTCTACCGGTGGTGTACCAAGGCCACTTGGAAAATCTCGGTCCATTCCGAGAATGTTTAACACCCGCATGAGGGAGTGCACCGGGTGCATGAGGGAGTGCCGGATTGCAAAACGGACAACGAGGAAAATGCTCGGATGCATGAGACGAACACGTATGAAAATGAGATGCACATGATGACATGATATGAAATGCATGACAAGTAAAAAATGCAAAACAAAGACAAGAACCCAACCACGATGGAATCTCATAACTTAATGCCGAAAAAGGCAAGAGTCGGAGTACAAATATGGCAAGTTACATCCAGGGTGTTACAACACTCCACCACTACGAAAGGATCTCGTCCCGAGATCTAGGACTGAAAGAACTCCGGATATTCGGAATGGAGGTAGTCCTCGTGTTCCCAGGTAGCTTCTCGGTCGGAATGGTGTGACCTCTTCACTTTCAGGAATTTGATTGACTTGTTGCGAGTCTGGCACTCAGTTTCTTAAAGAATAGCAACGGGATGCTCATGATAAGACATGTCTTCTTGGAGATCAATCTCTTCAAAGTTGATGGTGCGGTCAGGAGTCTTGAAACACTTGCGAAGCTGTGACACGTGACACACATCATGCACATTTGCGAAGTTGGATGGAAGCTCAAGTTGATAGGCGAGATCGCCTCTTTTTCCAATGATCTTGAAAGGACCCACGTATCTAGGGGCAGGCTTCCCTTTGATACCGAAGCGACGAGTGCCTTTCATTGGAGAGATGCGGCGGTAGACATGGTCTCCGATCTCGAAAGCCAAGTCACGATGCTTGCTATCATAGTAACTCTTCTGGCGCGATTCCGCGGCTTTGAGATTTTCACGAATGACTTTACACAGTTCTTCAGCCTCTGTGATCAAGTCATTTCCAAGAAGTTGACGTTCACCAGTCTCTGACCAATTAAGACGAGTACGGCACTTTCTGCCATAGAGAATCTCGAATGGGGCCTTGCCCGAACTCGCTTGGAAACTATTGTTGTAGGAGAACTCAGCATATGGAAGACAATCTTCCCGCTTCATACCGAAAGAAATGACACAAGCCCTGAGCTTATCTTCCAGGATTTGGTTGACTCGCTGGACTTGGCCACTAGTTTGAGGATGGAAGGCTGTGCTGAAGCGAATGTTGGTGCCCATGGCCTTCTGAAAGGAGTGCCAGAACTTAGAAGTAAATATGCTTCCACGATCTGAAGATATCAACTGTGGAATGCCGTGCAAGGAGACAATCCTGGAGGTATATAGCTCTGCCAACTGAGCTGCTGTGATAGATTCTTTGATAGGAATAAAATGAGCCACTTTTGTAAGCTTGTCGATGACGACAAAGATAGCATCATTTCCACGCTTGGACTTGGGAAATCCCGTCACGAAGTCCATCTCAATATGGTCAAACTTCCATTCTAGAATAGCAAGAGGTTGGAGGAGACCAGCTGGCCGTTGGTGTTCTGCTTTCACTCTTCTGCAGACATCACATTTATTCACGAACTGGGCAATTTCTCACTTCATTCGAGTCCACCAATACGACTGCTTGAGGTCATGGTACATCTTTGTACTTCCAAGATGAATGGATAGAAGGGAATTGTGAGCCTCGTTCATAATGACTTTACGTAGATCACCCTTGGGAACCACAATTCGATCCTCTAAGAATAGAGTATCTTTGTCATCAAGGCGATAACACTTGTACTTGGGTTGGCTCTTGGCAATCCCATTTTTCACCTTCTTCACCATTGCATCAAGAAGTTGTGCCTCACGAATTTGATCTTGCAAAGTAGGAGAGACTTGGAGGTTGGCAAGAAAGCCTTGAGGAACAACTTGGAGATTAAGTTTGCGGAAAGCTTCACAAAGATCCGGTTGGAAGGGTTTGAGAATTAAGCTGTTGTAGTAAGCCTTCCTGCTCAAAGCGTCTACAATAACATTGGCCTTTCCTGGAGTATATTCAATACTCGGATTATACTCTTGAATCATTTTGACCCAACGAGTCTGCCTGAGGTTGAGGTTGGGCTGAGTGAATATGTACTTGAGGCTCTTATGATTAGTGAAGATGTCCACTTTCCTTCCCAACAAGAGATGTCTCCATGCTAAAAGAGCATGGACAACTGCCGCCAACTCGAGGTCGTGAGTGGGGTAGTTCTTTTCATTGGGCTTCAACTGGCGAGAGGTATAGGCGACAACTTTCTTATCTTGCATTAACACAACACCGAGACCTTGCAGGGAAGCATCACAGAAAACTTCGAATGGTTTGGATTCATCAGGAGGAGTCAAAACAGGAGCTTTGACTAACTTCTCTTTGAGGGTGTTGAGAACAATGTCACACTCAGGCGTCCAGACATACTTGACGTGCTTCTGGAGGAGGTTGGAAAGAGGCTTTGCAATCTTAGAGAAATTCTCAACGAATCTTCGACAATAGCTTGCAAGCCCAAGAAAGCTGTGTAGCTGCTTCACATTCTGAGGCGGTTCCCAATTCACAATTGCAGACACCTTCTCAGGATCAACATCAATGCCCTTGGCTGAGATGATATGGCCAAGGTAGAGAACCTCATCGAGCCAAAACTCACACTTTGAAAACTTCGCATAGAACTGATGTTCTCTGAGTTTGTCCAGCACCAATCTCAAATGCTTGGCATGATCCTCCTTGTTCTTGGAAAAAACCAAAATATCATCGAGATACACCAAGACGAAATCATTTGTGTAAGGGTTGAAGATGAAGTTCATCATGCGAGAGAGCGTTGGAGGAGCATTGACAAGGCCGAAAGACATGACAGTATATTCATAAGAACCATAGCTTGTTCTGATTGTTGTCTTGGGGATATCTTGTTCACGAATGTGAATCTGATGATAACCCATACGGAGGTCAAGCTTGGAGAATACTTGAGCACCTTTAAGTTGCTCGGAAAGCACCTTGATGTTGGGAAGTGGGTACTTGTTCTTTATTGTCTTCTTGTTCAATGGACGGTAGTTGACGCAGAGTCGTTCCGTCCCATCCTTCTTCTTAACAAAAAGAACACCACAACCCCATGGAGAAGAACTCGGCTGGATCAGACCCATACGCTCTTGTTCATCGAGTTGTTTCTTCAGCTCCTTCAACTCTTCTAGTCCAAGCTTGTAAGGACGTTTGCAAACAGGTTCCGTGCCAGGCTCAAGATCGATGACGAATTCAACTGGCCGGTGAGGAGGCATTCCTGGAATCTCTTCTAGAAAGACGTCTTGATATTCACAAACGACTGGAATCTGAGAGATGGCATTCAACTCGCCCTTCTCATTAAGAGAAAACAGCCGAATGGTATCATCACGAGTGGCATAGATGATCACATCCTTAGACGAGTGTGTCAATTGAATCTGCCTGGCAGCACAATCAAACTGAGCCTTGTGCTTAGAAAGCCAGTCCATGCCGAGAATTAGATCAATATCCGAGTCACCAAGAACAATTGGAGAAGATAGAAACTTATAGTCGCCCATCTTGATAGAAACATTCGGAACCATGGAGTTAGCGTTCATGCGTTTACCCGGTGAGACAACTACTAACGGACTAGGCAAAGCTTGGAAAGCCAACTCATGTTTTGATGCAAATGGTCTTGAGATGAAACTAAGCGATGCACCAATGTCAAAAAGAACTTTTGCAGGAATATCATTAATAGGAAGGTTACCCATGATCACTTCTGAAGAGTCCTCTGCCTAAGCTGTGTTCATCATGTTGACCTTTGTAGACTTGGAATTAAGCTTGACCACTGCATTGCTTGCAGATCTCACTGGAGGAGGAGACGGAAGGCGCCTTTGGTTGAAGCATTTGTTTGCATAGTGCCCTTTCTGCTGACACTTGTTGCAAGTAACCTCTGAGAGCGGATGGTGATAAGGAGCACTTGACCTTGAAGCATGAGATGGAGCTTTGTTCTGATAGCCTGGGTTGGGTCGGTGGGAAGATCCATTGTCGCCTTTACTCTTCTGCTGAAAAGGCTGACGGAACGAAGGAGGAGGAGGAGGCAACCAGAATTTCTGTTGCTTAGCTGCCACTTGAGTTGAAGAAGAAGATGTAGTTGCATCCCTGACTCTCTTCTTAGAAGCATCGCACTTGAGCTGAGCGACCTCTTGCCTTAGTGAAATGTTGTAGAATTCATCATACTTGGTCGGCTCAAAAAGCACGAGAGCTAGTTGCAGATCTTCTCTGAGGCCACCTCTAAATTGATAAATCATGCTCTTCTCATCAGGGATGTCTTGTTTGGCGAAGTGAGCGAGCCTCTGAAACAGGATGTTGTATTGGTAAATAGACATGCTGCCTTGCTTGAGATTGCGGAACTCCTCGCGCTTACTCCCAGTAACACTTTGAGGAATGTGGTGAGCTTTGAAGTCTCGGCGGAAATCATCCCAGGTAATCACATGACCTCCTCTGGAATCTTTGTATTGTTGATACCACTCAGCAGCTTGGTCTTTGAGTTGGAACGAAGAAAACTTGACAAAGTCCTCAGGCCTGACATTGCTACACTCAAAATGTTTGCAGATATCCATGAGCCAATCATCGGCGTCTGTGGCCTCGACACAGTTACTGAAGGACTTCGGCTGATTTGCGAGGAACTGGTTGAGGGTAGCAAACTGAGCTTGATTGTTGCCTTGGCCTTGATTTCCTTGGTTGCGCTCTTGCAAGAGTTGTAAAAGCATCTGAGTGTTGGTGTTGGTGGCGGCCATGACAGCTTGCCATGCCTCCGGAGGTGGAGGTGGTGCCGGAGGTTCCGGATTCAGACGCGTTGGAGGAGCCATCCTGAAGAGGTTGACATCCGTTAGCTTCTTGAAAGACATATATTCAAGCTGAATCAATGGATCAAAATTGCAACGTATAGCCTTAACATTCGAACAAGAATGAATGAATGAATTCCAAAGTAAATCATCACACTTCCATAAGTTGAGAAGCCACTTAGATAAGGGTAGATGAATAAAGCAACAAGGTACGGATATGAACAAATAATTGGTAAGGATTACCCAATCACAAACCAAATATCTGCGGGAAGAAATACTAGATCTACATGAATTCCCACCTATAAAACTCCCGAAACTTTCTGGTTAGGCAATCAGGTGTTGGGGGTATAGGGAAAGCATAATATCTCACCCAAAACTAGCAAATCCTACATCCATCTGTATCCATCCTTCAACACATAACCAAGAAACCTTCGGAAATCATTTACCTCAACCTTCGAAAAGCATCTGTTATACGAGTTATGGCAATACTCCCGAACTCCCTCCCCAATACTGGGTGGCGTCGAGGTTATCTCACCAACAACTGCATAAAGGAGATTTTCAATGTCGGCGAACTCAGGTATTCCAGAACTACAACGATAAAATTGTGATGACAACACCTCGGAGCTCAACTCCCCGGGACACTGCCACAACCCCTAAATGCCAGGAGGCACCAAGAACAATGTTCTCGTCACAAAACCATCGGAACGATTCCAAGATACCCGCGGTATCCTACAAAAAATTAGTGAAATTTGAGAAGAGAAGAGTCAAAACTCTATGTCAGGAGGCCTCACCAGAGCGACGAAGGGACTGAGGAGTACAAAGAATCCTACTCTCCGATATATATAATCCTATAAGACTCAAAACATTTTTCTAGACTTAACAACGTCAGCGATTCGATCAAGCAGGGGGCTCCTAAGTTGGGGAAGGCTCTGATTACCAACTTGTAACACCCACGATGCGGCTATATCTCCCACGTGTCGGAGCACGACTTAGAGGCATAACCGCATGGTAGGCATGTCACAAGAGGGGTAATCTTTACACATCCCATGTACTGAATAAGAAAGGGATAAAGAGTTGGCTTACAATCGCCACTTCACACAATACATAAATATATCATACCTCATCCAGAATACAATCAAGGTCCGACTATGGAACCAACATAAATAAAGACAACCCCAAATGCTAGATCCCTGATCGCCCCAACTAGGCTCCTCTAGTGATCATCCGGAAAAGACACATAGTAACGGCCCGAATCCTTGTCGCACTCCCACTTGAGTTCGGTAGCGTCCCCTGCACTAGCATCATCGGCACCTGCATCTGTTTTGGAAGTATCTATGAGTCACGGGGACTCAGCAATCTCACACCCTCGTGATCAAGAATATTTAAGCTTAAAGGTAGGAAAGGTAGTAAGGTTGAGCTGCAGCAAGCACTAGCATATATGGTGGCTAACTTACTCAAAAGAGCGAGAAGAGAAGCAAAGCACGATCGAGAAGCTAAAAGTGATCAAGAAGTGATCCTAAAGCTACTTAAGTTCAAGCATAACACGAGACCGTGTTCTCTTCCCGGACTCCGCCGAAAAGAGACCATCACGGCTACACACGCGGTTGATTCATTTTAATTAAGTTAAGTGTCAAGTTCTCTACAACCGGACATTAACAAATTCCCATTTGCCCATAACCACGGGCATGGCTTTGACAATGGTAAAACAAGACCAGCAAAGTCACCCGAATGTGCCAACAAATCTCGATAGGAGCTTCACATATCTCATTCTCAGGGCACACCGGATTGTCCAAGATTCCGATAGGCCAACCCAGAGTTGCCCCTGGTGGCCACCGGCGGCTGACAGGTTGGACCAACACTCAGAGGAGCACTGGCCCGGGGGTTTAAAATAAAGATGACCCTTGAGTCCGTGGAACCCAAGGGAAAAAGGCTTAGGTGGCAAATGGTAAAACCAAGGTTGGGCCTTGCTAGAGAAGTTTTATTCAAGGTGAATTGTCAAGGGGTTCCCATAACACCCAACAGCGTAAGGAACGCAAAATCAAGGAACATAACACCAGTATGACAGAAACTAGGGCGGCAAGAGTGGAACAAAACACCAGGCATAAGGCCGAGCCTTCCACCCTTTACCAAGTATAAAGATGCATTAGAGTAAGCAAGATATAATAATGATATCCCAACAATAACCATGTTCCAACAAGGAACAAACTTCATCTTCACCTGCAACTAGCAACGCTATAAGAGGGGCTGAGCAAAGCGGTAACATAGCCAAACAATGGTTTGCTAGGAAAGGTGGGTTAGAGGCTTTACATGGCAATATGGGAGGAATGATATAGCAAGTGGTAGGTATCGCGGCATAGCAATAGGGCTAACAACTAGCAAGCAAAGATGGAAGTGATTTCGAGGGTATGGTCATCTTGCCTGCAAAGTTCTCCGGGTTGACGAAAGCTTGATCCTCGTAAGAGTACTCAACGGGTTCCTCGATCACGAACTCGTCTCCCGGCTCTATCCAAAGCAAAAACACAAGCAAAGGACCAACAATCAATCACGGTGCAATGCACAAACAACATGATGCAAAACATGGCATGATATGCGAGATGTGATATACAATGCATATGCGTGCTTCGGAAGGAAAATATTGATCAAGGCATCAACTTGGCAATCCAAGAGTGCCGCTGTAAACATGAGATGATTTTGGTCGAAATCGATATAAAGATCACCGGAATCAGATGCACGGTTTGCAAATGGCAAGCAAAACAAGAATGGCACAATTCTGCGATTAATAGCACGATGCCATCTAGAATGCAACAAGAAACTAAGCTACTGCACTCCAACATAGCAACAAAGCACATGGCAGTGATCTACTCAAGATGCTTGACAAAAGATGAACACTGATCTACAGCTAAATCACGCAATAGCTGGTTCAAACTAGCATGGAAAAAGTACAAAAGATTTCAGCATCACAGACTTGGTGAAAATAACAACATGCCAGGAATTAACATCAGGAAGACATGTTTATAGCAAGCTAACAACATGCTACAGGAAAATATCATAGCAAAACAAGGCATGGCATGAATCTACTCAAAGCATAGAACAAAAGTCCCTTACTGACCATAAGCCAAAAAGGATCATAAGATATGATGGCACCCATGTAAACATAGCATGTTTCGTTAACAGATTCAGACTTGGCAGAAAACTGGGCATGGCATAAACAGAATTATGAATTCCTCTTTGTAAGCTCGATTCACTCACCACAAGGCATTGCATGACAATATAAGCATACTACCAACAAGAAGACATGATCATAAGGCTAACCATGGCAAGAACAAGTTTATAGCATGCTTGGATCAACTACAACAACCATGGCAAAATCGATTAACATGTAAACAATCTGCTAGGAACATTTTATAGCAAAAGTAGAGCAAGATTAAGTCAGGCTAGGGCACTCCACAAATTCAAACAGGGGCATGGATGGATAGAGCACAACCATATGTCAAAATCATCCTTACTGAAGATACTCAAAAAAAGCATGGATCACACTGTAGCAACATGGTTACATGGCATCAAAATAACAGCAGACAAAGACTTAGCCAAAATCCCGAGATCCTGAAATCAACAGTATCATGAAGGCTACTTTGCATGCTTGTTCTAGTAACCACATTGATCACAAAAATACATGGCATACACCCCTGTAAAGATGGCATGGCATAGACCAAAATACATGTAGAGCTCATGCCCATATGGAGCACACAAAAATTGTAGCAAAAATGACAAAACCTCATACTCTGATAAGAATCGGCACCTAACAATTTATAGCACTCTTGCATCAATGATTTGAGCATAAAGATGGATTCAAACAAGCATGGCACAATGGAACAAAATGAAGAGCACATCATGATGAACATTTTGATATATTGCACGCACAAAACGGAGCTACACACATGAAGTTATGGCAGGGTGAACATGGCACCAGAATGCAATATTTTGAGGACTTCGAAAATTTCGGGGGTCAACCTTGAACATGGATCTGGATCTGGATGTGGAGTTTGCCAGAGTCTTGCCGAAGATGGATGCCGGAGGGGGAAGAAGAGGGTTAGGCCACCTGCGGAGGGCGGCGGCCACCGGGGCACGGGGAGGCGCGGCCGGAGGCGGCGGAGGGCGGCGCCGGGCGCGGGGAGGC
>NC_041392.1:348583411-348617573 GCF_002162155.2 Triticum dicoccoides
CAGGCGCGGCTGGAAGCTCGCCGGCGATATGCGGCAGCCGGAGGGCGCGGGGGCGCGCGGGCCTCCGGCAGCGGCGGCTGTTCGGGCCCGGGTGGGCTACGGATGGGCCCGGCGGGCCGGTGCTGTGGAGACTGCGGCGGGGTGACGTGGCGAGCTCCAGTTGGCTGGAGGCGGCGGCGCGGACATGTCCGGCAGTGGGAATTTTGTCCGGCGGCGGAGAGGGGAAAATGCTAGGGTTTCATCCGCGAATTTGAGGAGGGGTGCACATATTTATACCTAGAAGGAGGTAGGAGTGTCCAAATGAGGTGTAGTTTTCAGCCACACGATCGTGATCCGACGGTGGAGGACATGGGATAGGTTTGGATGGTTTATTAGGCCACTTTGGAGGGGTGTTGGGCTGCAACACACACGAGGCCTTTACGGTTCCCCGGTTAACCGTTGGAGTATCAAACGGACTCCAAATGGCACGAAACTTGACCGGCGGTCTACCGGTGGTGTACCAAGGCCGCTTGGCAAATCTCAGTCCATTCCGAGAATGTTTAACACCCGCTCACGAAAAGAGACAAGAGGGGTGCACCGGGTGCATGAGGGAGTGCCGGATTGCAAAACGGACAACGGGGAAAATGCTCGGATGCATGAGACGAACACGTATACAAATGAGATGCACATGATGACATGATATGAAATGCATGACAAGTAAAAAATGCAAAACAAAGACAAGAACCCAACCACGATGGAATCTCATAACTTAACACCGAAAAAGGCAAGAGTCGGAGTACAAATATGGCAAGTTACATCCGGGGTGTTACAACACTCCACCACTACAAAAGGATCTCGTCCCGAGATCTAGGACTGAAAGAACTCCGGATATTCGGAACGGAGGTGGTCCTCGCGTTCCCAGGTAGCTTCTCGGTCGGAATGGTGTGACCACTTCACTTTCAGGAATTTGATTGACTTGTTGCGAGTGTTGCGCTCAGTTTCTTCAAGAATAGCAACGGGATGCTCATGATAAGACATGTCTTCTTGGAGATCAATCTCTTCAAAGTTGATGGTGCGGTCAGGAGTCTTGAAACACTTGCGAAGCTGTGACACGTGACACACGTCATGCACATTTGCGAAGTTGGATGGAAGCTCAAGTTGATAGGCGAGATCGCCTCTTTTTCCAATGATCTTGAAAGGACCCACGTATCTAGGGGCAGGCTTCCCTTTGATACCGAAGCGACGAGTGCCTTTCATTGGAGTGATGCGGAGGTAGACATGGTCTCCGATCTCGAAAGCCAAGTCACGATGCTTGCTATCATAGTAACTCTTCTGGCGCGATTCCGCGGCTTTGAGATTTTCACGGATGACTTTACAGAGTTCTTCAGCCTATGTGATCAAGTCATTTCCAAGAAGTTGACGTTCACCAGTCTCTGACCAATTAAGACGAGTACGGCACTTTCTGCCATAGAGAATCTCGAATGGGGCCTTGCCCGAACTCGCTTGGAAACTATTGTTGTAGGAGAACTCGGCATATGGAAGACAATCTTCCCACTTCATACCGAAAGAAATGACACAAGCCCTGAGAATATCTTCCAGGATTTGGTTGACTCGCTCGACTTGGCCACTAGTTTGAGGATGGAAGGTTGTGCTGAAGCGAATGTTGGTGCCCATGGCCTTCTGAAAGGAGTCCCAGAACTTAGAAGTAAATATGCTTCCACGATCTGAAGATATCAACTATGGAATGTCGTGCAAGGAGACAATCCTGGAGGTATATAGCTCTGCCAACTGAGCTGCTGTGATAGATTCTTTGATAGGAATAAAATGAGCCACTTTTGTAAGCTTGTCGATGACGACGAAGATAGCATCATTTCCACGCTTGGACTTGAGAAATCCTGTCACGAAGTCCATCTCAATATGGTCAAACTTCCATTCTGGAATAGCAAGAGGTTGGAGGAGACCAGCTGGCCGTTGGTGTTCTGCTTTCACTCTTCTGCAGACATCACATTCATTCACGAACTGGGCAATTTCTCGCTTCATTTGAGTCCACCAATACGACTGCTTGAGGTCATGGTACATCTTTATACTTCCAAGATGAATGGATAGAAGGGAATTGTGAGCCTCGTTCATAATGACTTTATGTAGATCACCCTTGGGAACCACAATTCGATCCTTGAAGAATAGAGTATCTTTGTCATCAAGGCGATAACACTTGTACTTGGGCTGGCTCTTGGCAATCCCATTTTTCACCTTCTTCACCATTGCATCAAGAAGTTGTGCCTCACGAATTTGATCTTGCAAAGTAGGAGAGACTTGGAGGTTGGCAAGAAAGCCTTGAGGAACAACTTGGAGATTAAGTTTGCGGAAAGCTTCACAAAGATCCGGTTGGAAGGGTTTGAGAATTAAGCTGTTGTAGTAAGCCTTCCTGCTCAAAGCGTCTACAATGACATTGGCCTTTCCTGGAGTATATTCAATACTCGGATTATACTCTTGAATAATTTTGACCCAACGAGTCTGCCTGAGGTTGAGGTTGGGCTGAGTGAATATGTACTTGAGGCTCTTGTGATCAGTGAAGATGTCCACTTTCCTTCCCAACAAGAGATGTCTCCATGTTAAAAGAGCATGGACAACTGCCGCCAACTCGAGGTCGTGAGTGGGGTAGTTCTTTTCATTGGGCTTCAACTGGCGAGAGGTATAGGCGACAACTTTCTTCTCTTGCATTAACACAACACCGAGACCTTGCAGGGAAGCATCACAGAAAACTTCGAATGGTTTGGATTCATCAGGAGGATTCAAAACAGGAGCTTTGACTAACTTCTCTTTGAGGGTGTTGAAAACAATGTCACACTCAGGCGTCCAGACATACTTGACGTGCTTCTGGAGGAGGTTGGAAAGAGGCTTTGCAATCTTAGAGAAATTATCAACGAATCTTCGACAATAGCTTGCAAGCCCAAGAAAGCTGTGTAGCTGCTTCACATTCTGAGGCGGTTCCCAATTCACAATTGCAGACACCTTCTCAGGATCAACATCAATGCCCTTGGCTGAGATGATATGGCCAAGGTAGAGAACCTCATCGAGCCAAAACTCACACTTTGAAAACTTCGCATAGAACTGATGTTCTCTGAGTTTGTCCAGCACCAATCTCAAATGCTTAGCATGATCCTCCTTGTTCTTGGAAAAAACCAAAATATCATCGAGATACACCAAGACGAAATCATTTGTGTAAGGGTTGAAGATGAAGTTCATCATGCGAGAGAGCGTTGGAGGAGCATTGACAAGGCCGAAAGACATGACAGTATATTCATAAGAACCATAGCTTGTTCTGATTGCTGTCTTGGGGATATCTTGTTCACGAATGTGAATCTGATGATAACCCATACGGAGGTCAAGCTTGGAGAATACTTGAGCACCTTTAAGTTGCTCGGAAAGCACCTTGATGTTGGGAAGTGGGTACTTGTTCTTTATTGTCTTCTTGTTCAATGGACGGTAGTTGACGCAGAGTCGTTCTGTCCCATCCTTCTTCTTAACAAAAAGAACACCACAACCCCATGGAGAAGAACTCGGCCGGATCAGACCCATACGCTCTTGTTCATCGAGTTGTTTCTTCAGCTCCTTCAACTCTTCTAGTCCAAGCTTGTAAGGACGTTTGCAAACAGGTTCCGTGCCAGGCTCAAGATCGATGACGAATTCAACTGGCCGGTGAGGAGGCATTCCTGGAATCTCTTCTAGAAAGACGTCTTGATATTCACAAACGACTGGAATCTGAGAGATGGCATTCAACTCGCCCTTCTCATTAAGAGAAAATAGCCGAATGGTATCATCACGAGTGGCATAGATGATCACATCCTCAGACGAGTGTGTCAATTGAATCTGCCTGGCAGCACAATCAAGCTGAGCCTTGTGCTTAGAAAGCCAGTCCATGCCGAGAATTAGATCAATATCCGAGTCACCAAGAACAATTGGAGAAGATAGAAACTTATAGTTGCCCATCTTGATAGAAACATCCGGAACCATGGAGTTAGCGTTCGAGCGTTTACCCGGTGAGACAACTGCTAACGGACTAGGCAAAGCTTGGAAAGCCAACTCATGCTTTGATGCAAATGGTATTGAGATGAAACTAAGCGATGCACCAATGTCAAAAAGAACTTTTGCAGGAATATCATTAATAGGAAGGTTACCCATGATCACTTCTAAAGAGTCCTCTGCCTAAGCTGTGTTCATCATGTTGACCTTTGCAGACTTGGAATTAAGCTTGACCACTGCATTGCTTGCAGATCTCACTGGAGGAGGAGACGGAAGGCACCTTTGGTTGAAGCATTTGTTTGCATAGTGCCCTTTCTGCTGACACTTGTTGCAAGTAACCTCTGGGAGCGGACGGTGATAATGAGCACTTGACCTTGAAGCATGAGATGGAGCTTTGTTCTGATAGCCTGGGTTGGGTGGGTGGGAAGATCCATTGTCGCCTTTACTCTTCTACTGAAAAGGCTGATGGAACGAAGGAGGAGGAGGAGGCAACCAAAATTTCTGTTGCTTAGCTGCCACTTGAGTTGAAGAAGAAGATGTAGTTGCATCCCTGACTCTCTTCTTAGAAGCATCGCACTTGAGCTGAGCGACCTCTTGCCTTAGTGCCATGTTGTAGACTTCATCATACTTGGTCGGCTCAAAAAGCACGAGAGCTAGTTGCAGATCTTCTCTGAGGCCACCTCTAAATTGATAAATCATGCTCTTCTCATCAAGAATGTCTTGTTTGGCGAAGCGAGCGAGCCTCTGAAACAGGATGTTGTATTGGTAAATAGACATGCTGCCTTGCTTGAGATTGCGGAACTCCTCGCGCTTACTCTCAGCAACACTTTGAGGAATGTGGTGAGCTTTGAAGTCTCGGCGGAAATCATCCCAGGTAATCACACGACCTCCTCTGGAATCTTTGTATTGTTGATACCACTCAGCAGCTTGGTCTTTGAGTTGGAACGAAGCAAACTTGACAAAGTCCTCAGGCCTGACATTTCTACACTCAAAATGTTTGCAGATATCCATGAGCCAATCATCGGCGTCTGTGGCATCGACACAGTTACTGAAGGACTTCGGCTGATTTGCGAGGAACTGGTTGAGGGTAGCAAACTGAGCTTGATTGTTGCCTTGGCCTTGATTTCCTTGGTTGTGCTCTTGCAAGAGTTGTAAAAGCATCTGAGTGTTGGCGTTGGTGGCGGCCATGACAGCTTGCCATGCCTCCGGAGGTGGAGGTGGTGCCGGAGGTTCCGGATTCAGACGCGTTGGAGGAGCCATCCTGAAGAGGTTGACATCCGTTAGCTTCTTGAAAGACATATATTCAAGCTGAATCAATGGATCAAAATTGCAATGTATAGCCTTAACATTCGAACAAGAATGAACGAATGAATTCCAAAGTAAATCATCACACTTCCATAAGTTGAGAAGCCACTTAGATAAGGGTAGATGAATAAAGCAACAAGGTATGGATATGAACAAATAATTGGTAAGGATTACCCAATCACAAACCAAATATCTGCGGGGAGAAATACTAGATCTACATGAATTCCCACCTATGAAACTCCCGAAACTTTCTGGTTAGGCAATCAAGTGTTGGGGTATAGGGAAAGCATAATATCTCACCCAAAACTAGCAAATCCTACATCCATCTGTATCCATCCTTCAACACATAACCAAGAAACCTTCGGAAATCATTTACCTCAACCTTCGAAAAGAATATGTTATACGAGTTGTGGCAATACTCCCGAACTCCCGCCGCAATACTGGGTGGCGTCGAGGTTATCTCACCAACAACTGCATAAAGGAGATTTTCAATGTCGGCGAACTCAGGTATTCCAGAACTGCAACGATAAAATTGTGATGACAATACCTCGGAGCTCAACTCCTGGGGACACTGCCACAACCCCTAAATGTCAGGAGGCACCAAGAACAATGTTCTCGTCACAAAACCATCGTAGCGATTCCAAGATACCCGCGTGATCCTACAAAAAATTAGTGAAATTTGAGAAGAGAATCAAAACTCTACGTCAGGAGGCCTCACCAGAGCGACGAAGGGATTGAGGAGTAAAAATAATCCTACTCTCCGATATATATAATCCTATAAGACTCAAAACATTTTTCTAGACTTAACAATGTCAGCGATTCGATCAAGCAGGGGGCTCCTAAGTTGGGGAAGGCTCTGATTACCAACTTGTAACACCCACAATGCGGCTATATCTCCCACGTGTCGGAGAACGACTTAGAGGCATAACCGCATGGTAGGCATGTCACAAGAGGGGTAATCTTTACACATCCCATGTACTGAATAAGAAAGGGCTTACAATCGCCACTTCACACAATACATAAATATATCATACCTCATCCAGAATACAATCAAGGTCCGACTACGGAACCAACATAAATAAAGACAACCCCAAATGCTAGATCCCCGATCGCCCCAACTAGGCTCCTCTACTGATCATCCGAAAAAGACACATAGTAACGGCCCGAATCCTCGTCGCACTCCCACTTGAGTTCGGTAGCGTCCCCTGCACTAGCATCATCGGCACCTGCATCTGTTTTGGAAGTATCTGTGAGTCACGGGGACTCAACAATCTCACACCCTCGCGATCAAGAATATTTAAGCTTAAAGGTAGGAAAGGTAGTGAGGTTGAGCTGCAGCAAGCACTAGCATATATGGTGGCTAACTTACTCAAAAGAGCGAGAAGAGAAGCAAAGCACGGTCGAGAAGCTAAAAGTGATCAAGAAGTGATCCTAAAGCTACTTAAGTTCAAGCATAACACGAGACCGTGTTCTCTTCCCGGACTCCGCCGAAAAGAGACCATCACGGCTACACACGCGGTTGATTCATTTTAATTAAGTTAAGTGTCAAGTTCTCTACAACCGGACATTAACAAATTCCCATCTGCCCATAACCGCGGGCGTGGCTTCGACAATGGTAAAACAAGACCAACAAAGTCACCCGAATGTGCCGACAAATCTCGATAGGAGCTTCACATATCTCATTCTCAGGGCACACCAGATTGTCCAAGATTCCGATAGGCCAACCCAGAGTTGCCCCTGGTGGCCACCGGCAGCTGACAGGTTGGACCAACACTCAGAGGAGCACTGGCCCGGGGGTTGAAAATAAAGATGACCCTTGAGTCCGCGGAACCCAAGGGAAAAAGGCTTAGGTGGCAAATGGTAAAACCAAGGTTGGGCCTTGCTAGAGAAGTTTTATTCAAGGTGAACTGTCAAGGGGTTCCCATAACACCCAACCGCGTAAGGAACGCAAAATCAAGGAACATAACACCGGTGTGACAGAAACTAGGGCGGCAAGAGTGGAACAAAACACCAGGCATAAGGCCGAGCCTTCCACCCTTTACCAAGTATAAAGATGCATTAAAGTAAGCAAGATATAATAATATATCCCAATAATAACCATGTTCCAACAAGGAACAAATTTCATCTTCACCTGCAACTAGCAACGCTATAAGAGGGGCTGAGCAAAGCGGTAACATAGCCAAACAACGGTTTGCTAGGAAAGGTGAGTGAGGGAGTCCTGGATTAGGGGGTGTCCGTATAGCCGGACTATAACCTTTGGCCGGACTCCTGGACTATGAAGATACAAGATTGAAGACTTCGTCCCGTGTCCGGATGGGACTTTCCTTGGCGTGGAAGGCAAGCTTGGTAATATGGATATGTAGATCTCCTCCCATTGTAACCGACTCTGTGTAACCCTAGCCCTCTCCGGTGTCTATATAAACCGGAGGGTTTTAGTCCATAGGACGAAGAACAATCATACCATAGGCTAGCTTCTAGGGTTTAGCCTTTTTGATCTCGTGGTAGATCTACTCTTGTACTACCCGTATCATCAATATTAATCAAGCAGGAGTAGGTTTTTACCTCGATAGAGGGCCCGAACCTGGGTAAAAACATTGTGTCCCTTGTCTACTGTTACCATCCGCCTAGACGCACAGTTCGGGACCCCCTACCCGAGATCCGCCGGTTTTGACACTGACATAGGTGCTTTCATTGTCAGTTCCTCTATGTCGTCACCTTTAGGCCCGATGGCTCCTCCGATCATCAACAACGATGCGGTCCAGGGTGAGACCTTTCTCCCCAGACAGATCTTCGTGTTCGGCGGCTTTGCACTGCAGGCTAATTCGCTTGGCCATCTGGAGCAGATTGAAAGCTACACCCCTGGCCGTCAACTCAGGTTTGGAAGTTTGAACTACACTGTTGACATCCGCGGAGACTTGATCTTCGACGGATCCAAGCCACAACCAAGCGCACCGCACTGTCACGATGGGCATGACTTAGCTCTACCGCCGAACAGTGCCCTGGAGGCCGCGCCCGCAACAGCTCCGACCCTTAGCTCAGAGCCAACTGCGCCGATCGAGGGCGGGTGGCTAGACACCGCCTCGGGGGCTGCAGTCTCAACGGCGATCGAGCCAAACACCAGCTTTATCCTCTGCGAAGCCCGTGACTCCAAGGTGCCGGACCATGCTCCGGACTCCGAACCCTCCGTGCCCTTGCCAATCGAATCCGATTGGGCGCCGATTATGGAATTCACCGCCGCAGATATCTTTCAGCACTCGCCCTTCAGCGACATTCTGAATTCACTAAGGTCTCTCTCTTTGTCAGGAGAGCCCTGGCCGGATTATGGCCAACAGGATTGGGATGCGGATAACAAAGAAATTCGACGCCCACCCACCACCCACTTCGTAGCCACTGTCGACGATTTAACCGACATGCTTGACTTCGACTCCAAAGACATCAACGGCATGAACGACGATGTAGGAGGCAAACAGGAACCAGCGCCCACAGGGCACTGGACAGCCACCCCATCCTACGATGTATACATGGTGGACACACTCAAAGGAAACGACGAGGACGAACGGGAGGATGCAACAAAGGGTTGTTCCTCCAAAAAGCAGTCTAAGCGGTGGCGTAAGCGCCGCTCCAAGCCCCGCCTCGACAGAGATAGCGGTCATACAGACCCAGCCACAGAGCAGCGTGAGCCGGCGAACGATGAACATGGCATCGAGCAACCGTCCGAACAAGGCAACTTGGATAAACAAACCGCACAACCCATCCTCGACGAAGATAACAGTCCGGACGACCTCACGCCGTACAAGTTCCTCGAGCAGAAGAACCTCCACAAAAGGCTCGTCGCCACTGTGCGTAGCTTGAAAAAGCAGAAGTAGAAGCTCAAAACTACGGAAGAAGCACTCAGAATCAGGTGGAGCAAAGTACTCAACACCGCAGACAAATACGGCGACAGTCGCCACACAAAAAGCTACCTGAAGCGAAAGCTCCTGCCTGAATTTGATGAGGAGGCCTTAGAACCTCCGCAATCAACAAATAGGGAAGCCACCCGGTCGGATAAACGACCCCATGGCCAATATAGAGAGGCAAGAGGCGCCGCACACAAGCCAGCACGCGACCCACTCAAGGATTCGCATCAAAAACATGGCCCAGTCAGATCTATCTACGGGCCAAGAAAGCAAGCTTTAGTAAGCAATGCAACACAACAAACATCCGAACACTACGGCACACCCAAATACAGGGGTGCTGCACACCCCCTATGTTTCACCGATGAGGTGCTGGACCATGAATTTCTAGCGGGATTCAAGCCCGTGAACATAGAGGCGTACGACGGAACGACAGACCCTGGAGTCTGGATTGAGGACTATATCCTCCATATCCATATGGCCAGAGGAGACGACCTCCACGCCATAAAATACTTACCCCTCAAGCTCAAAGGGCCAGCCCGGCATTGGCTTAAAGGCCTTCCCGAAAACACCATTGGAAGTTGGGAAGAGCTCGAGGATGCTTTTCAGGCAAATTTTCAAGGGACCTATGTCCGGCCTCCGGATGCAGACAATTTAAGTCATATAACTCAACAGCCCAGAGAGTCAGCCCGGAAACTCTGGAACATATTTCTTACTAAAAAGAACCAGATAGTCGACTGTCCGGACGCCGAAGCCTTAGCAGCTTTCAAACACAACGTTCGAGACGAATGGCTCGCCAGACACCTCGGCCAAGAAAAGCCAAGAACAATGGCCGCATTAACAAGCCTCATGACCCGATTTTGCGCGGGAGAGGACAGCTGGTTGGCAAGATGCAGCACCAGTGACCTAAGTACATCCGAAGTCAAGGACGGAAACGGGAAACCGCGTCGCAGCAAGGACCAGCGCCGGAATAAGGGAAACAGCCCGAAGAGCACGGCAGTCAACACCGGATTCAAAAGCTCTCGGCAGTGTCAGAAAAAGCTGCCCCTCAAGGATAACAGGGACGAGCTATCTAGCCTAAACAAAATCTTGGACAAAATATGTCAAATCCACAGCACTCCCGGGAAGCCTGCAAACCATACCCACAGAGAATGTTGGGTCTTCAAGCAATCTGGCAAACTCAACGCCGAACACAAGGGGCTCGATACACCAAGTGAGGATGATGACAAACCCCATAAGCAGAGCACCGAGAAACAAAAGAATTTCCCACAAGAAGTCAAAACAGTAAACTTACTTCACGTGACAAAAGGGAAAAACAAAGTGGCGCCTATAGAGATACGCGCCATGCGGCCTATCACAAAGGAGTCTTGCCACTGGTTGTTAAAACCGATCACCTTCGACCATCAGGATTACTCCGGAAGTATCCGGAACGCGGGTTGGACCGCCTTGGTATTAGATCTGATAATCGACGGACTCCACTTTACACAAGTCCTGATGGACGACGGTAGTGGTCTGAACCTGCTATATCAGGACACAGTCCGCAAAATGGGGATGGACCCAACAAAAATTTGCCATGGCAACACTTCCTTTAAAGGAGTAACGCCAGGCCCGGATGCCCATTGCACGGGTTCTCTCCTGCTAGAAGTGATGTTCGGTTCCCCCGATAACTTCCGCCGTGAAAAGCTAACCTTCCACATCGCCCCATTTTCAAGTGGCTATCAAGCACTACTGGGACGCGAAGCTTTCGCCCGCTTTAACGCAATACCGCATTATGCATCTCTCACGCTTAAGATGCCCGGCCCACGAGGCATCATCTCACTAAAGGGAAACATTGAATGTTCCTCGCACGCAGAAGACTATACGGCTGCCTCGACAGCCACACATTAAAACAGCTTCACCAACAAAAGCATTTAACAGGTCATTAAGACCACAGACACGGCTAGGCGAGTCTGGAGCAAACTTATAATTGATAAAGGTTTTTGTAGCCGTACACCCCTATACAAGGGGCTCCGCATATGTAAAATAAGCGACAATAAGGCTCAATTTTCCCCATCTTGAATTATACTTTGTTTACTTAGTACAACATATATTTCGCACGGCTATTCTTCTTTCAACTAAGTTCCTCTCTTTTACAGATGAACACCGTGCTACACCCGTCCAGGACACGGCGCAACGGAGACACAGGCACATACGTGTAGCAAGGACCCGTCCCAAGGATTCTCTTTAGATTAAGACCCTACGTAAACCTTTTTCACTGTCTCTTGTTGATGCACATCCCCTGGATTCACAGTATAACCGAGTAGGAGGCTGGCGTCTTGGCATGTGGCCATGTCAGAATTTCGCAAGTACCTAGACACCAGGGGCTTATTATCATGGGCACTGCTCAGCCCATTTTTATAAAGACCAAATACCTTAGGGAGTGTTCGGCGTCGCGAATTTGGCCTTATATGCATCAACTCCGAATCATGTCTTTGGTCAAATGTTGGGTTTGCCCGGCTCCTGTGTTTTGCTGCCTTATGTTCCGCTCTATCGGCTAAGGCGGCACCAGGAGAACTACTGCGATTGTGCCCTGGTTCAGCCAGGCGAGCACCTCAGTAGAGAAAGCCAAAAACTGACTGTCATGATATAGCGTGAGATTGGTCAACCACTCGATGACCTATCGGAGTCTTCGGGATTCCTCCGCATTAATGAAGGGCCGTTTCCCGGCCAGGCACACACGCGCCTTGAGTTCGGGCAAGCGCGGCGCCACCAGGGGCTATATAGTAGCCCCCCTGTCAAACTCCTATGGCTAAGTGAAAGTGATAGAGCATTATAGTCCGATTGCCTAGTTCGCTGCGCTATCACCTCCTTCATGGACCAAGGCGTTGGATCAAGTGTGAGAATGCGCCTTCTGCGAACACCCCCGCATTATATGCGTGGGGGCTGAAGCCGACAACTGCCATCTTTCAGATTATATACACATATACCTCAACGGCCGCACAGGAGGCATTATAATACTTGCAGGCACAAGTATAAAAAGCTTCTACAATTCATCAAAATATTGTTTTACAATAATACACGTTATTCGTACATAATATCCTTCGAGCATTGTGTCTCTATTAAACGAGCGCCTTGCAGAACTTCCTGAAAATAGTGATCTATAGGTATTCGGCCTCCGTCCGAATCTTGGGATGCAACAGCGGCGGCCTCCATCTCCGCCCAGTACGTCTTGACACGGGCAAGGGCCATCCGCGCACCCTCTATGCATGCTGACCTCTTCATCGCATTGATATGCGGCACGGCACCAAGGAACAGCTGCACCAAGCTAAAATAATGTTCGGGGCTGGCCTTTCCATCCACAGATGATTAATGACATCCTTCATGGCGAGTCCGGACAACCTATTCAGTTTGGCCCATTCAGCCAAACGATCGGTCAACGAAAGCGGACGCTCCGGATTGTTGAATTGTGACCAGAAGATCTTCTCCACTTCGCTATCTTTCTGATCTCGGAAATGCTCGGCCGCATCAGCGGCACTTGCAGCTAAATCCAGATATGCATCCGCCGAACTCCACATCCGGTCCAACGGAGCATATTTAGGATCTCTGAACTTCATCCGCAGCATAAAGGGCTTTCCAGCCGCGACATCTCCGGCCTGACGCAGCTCCTCCTTCATCGCTCTCATCGCAGAACGAGCATCCTTGGCCATTGTAGTGGCCTTCTCCAGGTCTGTCCGCTCCGCCCGATCTTCTTTTTCAAGAAGCTTACAGCAGTCAGCACCGTTCTTTAACTTCACAGCCATTTCGGCCATTTCCTTCTTGCTTCGGCAGTGAGCAGCCTATTCGGCTTTCAGCTCTTCAATTGCCTTTACGGCAGCCGCATCACTTCTCCTGGCTTGCTCCTTGGCTCGGGCAAGTTCCGCCCGAAGGTTCTCCATGGCAGCGGCTCCATCTGCATCAAGCGCACACGCTGTAAGATACTGGCATCAAGCTCCTCTTACCAGGTGTCTCCGGAGAAATTACATACCTTGTGCCTCGTCAAGCTGCTTGTTGACAAGCGCGATGTTGGCATCTGCCACGTCAAGTTGCCGCGTTAGCTCAGCAAATTCATCAGTCCGGCTGGCCACCGGACACTTCGCCACCTACATAGGAAGGCGGCAAAATTACACCTGGGCTATGATCCTTTGCGTGTTGTCGTCTTCGACGACACACAGAGTCTCAGGGGCCACTATCTACACAAGGCGCATCTTATATGCGGAACTGTCAAAAGGTACATCACCTCGCGTACCTCAAAACCTGTCAGTAAACTCCTGATGGCCTCGTGCAACCCGCTTTCAGCGGACGAAATCCTTTCAATTATCGTAGCCATCAACGTATGGTGTTCCTCTGAGATAGACGCTCGCCCTAACAGATCCTTCAGTTCATACGACCGAGCACCAGGCGGTGCCGGACTCGTTCGATGGCCTTTTTCAAAGACCGGACACGGATGGCCTTGGGGGGCCGTATGACTGCCTTCCGGCCCTGCCGGATTCGGAGAAACCCTCCGCGACGATACCTCGGGATCGCCCGCCTCGTAAGGCGGTATGGCAGGGGGAGGCGTTCCGCTCTCCATCATCTCCGGAAGAAGATCCCCCGAAGATGAGCTCTGCTGAGAAGGGCTGAGATCCGAACTACAAGGTAAAAATTCGGTTATTTTCCTCAGAAATAAAACAAGGATTTCTCTCATTTTAAACCTCCCCTCTCTACTTACGGCTTGGTGGAGGGCTGATCCCCTTGAGGGCATAGTACGGCCGAGGCATCCCCCGGCACAGGACCCTCTGGCGAAGATTTCTTCCCCCGCTTTGAGACCATGGACTCCGGGTCTTCAGAGGCAGTCCTCTTCCTCCCCTGAGTAGAGGAATTTTTGATTCCTCCTTTCCAGACAGCCTCCTTCGGGGAGGCAGCAGCTTCTTTGTCCCCCCCCCCTTCGTTTTCTTCCGAAGGCATGATCTCCAGCATCCTGGTTAAACACGGGATCCGACGAGGTCTCGGGAAGGGGGGCCGGACACCTGATTAACTTCGCCTTCGCTATCCACTCCTGTTTCAAAGACAACTCTTTTAAGAGTGATGTTGTGATAAATGAACGGATGGTGTGTCCGAGCACAGGGCTACTTACTTGAGTATCCGGACGATTGCAGCTCAAACATGCGTCCTCCGTAGAATCCGAACACACTACTTGTGGTCCGAAGAACAATTTGTACATCTCCACGGCGTCATGCCAAGAAAATGTTGGAGAACTGGTGGTCCCTCCGGGTTGAACTCCCACAGGCGGAGGGGGCGATGTTTGCAGGGCAGAACTCGGTGAATTAACATAACCTGCGTCACCATGACCAGACTGATGTCTCTTTCTAGGAGATCTCGGATGCAGCCCTGCAACAGGGGCACGTCCTTTGCCGACCCCCAGTCCAGCCCCTTATTGACCCATGACGCCAGTCGTGGCGGGGGACCCGAGCGGAAAGCAGGCAGCGCCACCCACTTGGTGCTCCTGGGAGCTGTGATATAAAACCACTCTTGTTGCCATAAGCTGAACTCCTCTTGAAAGGAGCCCTCGGGCCATGGAGCGTCAGCATTCTTGCTTATAACAGGACCTCCGCACTCTGCGTGTTGTCCCTCAATCATCTTCGTCTCTACTTTAAAGGTCTTAAGCCACAGTCCGAAGTGAGGAGTAATACGGAGGAAGGCTTCGCACACGACAATGAACGATGAGATGTGGAGGATGGACTCCGGGGCTAAGTCGTGAAATTCCAGCCCATAATAAAACATGAGCCCCCTCACGAAGGGATCCGTCGCGAAGCCTAGCCCTCGGAGGAAGTGAGACACGAACACCACGCTCTCACCAGGCTTGGGAGTAGGAATAACCTGCCCGTGAGCAGGCAGCCTATGCGGGATTTTGCCGGTCAAAAACCTAGCCTCTCTCAACTTTAGCACGTCTTCCTCCGTGACGGAGGAAGGCGTCCATCGGCCTCGAAGGTCGGAGACGGACATCGATGAAGGTCCGAAGCGCCTGAAATCTGGGGCCTTGGGTGTTGGAACTCAAGGAGAAGGGCGAATTCGATTGAGATCAAAAGAAAGGAGTAAGGCCTTGGTCTCTTCATAAGAGGTTGAAACCAAGAGCCCTCCCCGTGACCATTTGGGACTCGCCTTTGATCGAGGAGACACACCAACGGGCACGATTGGGTTACCCACGTTCATATTGATGAGAATCCCGTAAATAAAGGGGACACGATCTCTGCTTCAACAAGACGTGCCAAGGAAACCGCCTCGCAAAATGCATTGAGGTGGGACAATAAAAATGGTTCAAATAAAGGCTTGGCTGTGGCGTGATGACACGCTACGGAATACGTCAGCAGATTAGATTTGTGTAAATATTATTCTCTCTATGGCAATATGTGGAACTTATTTTGCAGAATCGTACACTATCCTTGTGTTCAAAATCTTCTATGAAGTATTCGGAGGAGGAACCCGCCTTGCAATGCCGAAGACAATCTGCACGCCAGACTCGTCGTCATTGAAGCCTGGTTCAGGGGCTACTGAGGGAGTCCTGGATTAGGGGGTGTCCGGATAGCCGGACTATAACCTTTGGCCGGACTCCTGGACTATGAAGATACAAGATTGAAGACTTCGTCCCGTGTCCGGATGGGACTTTCCTTGGCGTGGAAGGCAAGCTTGGCAATACGGATATGTAGATCTCCTCCCATTGTAACCGACTCTGTGTAACCCTAGCCCTCTCCGGTGTCTATATAAACCGGAGGGTTTTAGTCCATAGGACGAAGAACAATCATACCATAGGCTAGCTTCTAGGGTTTAGCCTTTTTGATCTCGTGGTAGATCTACTCTTGTACTACCCATATCATCAATATTAATCAAGTAGGAGTAGGGTTTTACCTCCATCGAGAGGGCCCGAACCTGGGTAAAAACATTGTGTCCCTTGTCTCTTGTTACCATCCGCCTAGACGCGTAGTTCGGGACCCCCTACCCGAGATCCGCCGGTTTTGACACTGACAGTGGGTTAGAGGCTTTACATGGCAATATGGGAGGCATGATATAGCAAGTGGTAGGTATCGCGGCATAGCAATAGAGTGAACAACTAGCAAGCAAAGATGAAAGTGATTTCGAGGGTATGGTCATCTTGCCTGCAAAGTTCTCTGAGTTGACGAAAGCTTGATCCTCGTAAGAGTACTCAACGGGTTCCTCGATCACAAACTCGTCTCCCGGCTCTATCCAAAGCAAGAACACACACAAAGGACCAAAAATTAATCACGGTGCAATGCACAAACAACATGATGCAAAACATGGAATGATATGCGAGATGTGATATGCAATGCATACGCGTGCTCCAAAAGGAAAAGATTGATCAAGGCATCAACTTGGCAATCCAAGAGTGCTGCTGGAAAGATGAGATGATTTCGGTCGAAATCGATATAAAGATCACTGGAATCGGATGCACGGTTTGCAAATGGCAAGCAAAACAAGAATGGCACAATTCTGCGATTAACAGCACGATGCCATCTAGAATGCAACAAGAAACTAAGCTACTGCACTCCAACATAGCAACAAAGCACATGGCAGTGCTATACTCAAGATGCTTGACAAAAAATGAACACTGATCTACGACTAAATCACACAATAGCAGGTTCAAACTAGCATGGAAAAAGTGCAAAAGATTTCGGCATCACAGACTTAGTGAAAATAACAACATGCCAGGAATTAACATCAGGAAGACATGTTTAGAGCAAGCTAACAACATGCTACAGGAACATATCATAGTAAAACAAGGCATGGCATGAATCTACTCAAAGCATAGAACAAAAGTCTCTTACTGACCATAAGCCAAAAAGGATCATAAGATATGATGGCACCCATGTAAACATAGCAAGTTTCGTTAACAGATTCAGACTTGGCAGAAAACTGGGCATGGCATAAACAGAATTATGAAGGCCTCTTTGCAAGCTCGATTCACTCACCATAAGGCATTGCATGACAATATAAGCATACTACCAGCAAGAAGACATGATCATCAGGCTAACCATGGCAAGAACAAGTTTATAGCATGCTTGGATCAACTACAACAACCATGGCAAAATTGATTAACATGTAAACAATCTGCCAGGAACATTTTATAGCAAAAGTAGAGCAAGATTAAGTCAGTCTAGGGCACTCCATAAATTCAAACAGGGGCATAGGTGGATGGAGCACAACCATATGTCAAAATCATCCTTACTGAATATACTCAAAAAAAGCATGGATCTCACTGTAGCAACATGGTTACATGGCATCAAAATAACAGCACACAAAGACTTAGCCAAAATCATGAGATCCTGAAATCAACAATATCACGAAGGCTACTTTGCATGCTTGTTCTAGTCACCACATTGATCAAAAAAATACATGGCATACACCCATGTAAAGATGGCATGGCATAGACCAAAATACATGTAGAGCTCATGCCCATATGTAGCACACAAAATTTGTAGCAAAAATGACAAAACCTCATACTCTGATAAGAATCAGCACCTAACAATTTATAGCACTCTTGCATCAATGATTTGGGCATCAAGATGGACTCAAACAAGCATGGCACAATGGAACGAAATGAAGAGCACATCATGATGAACATTTTGATATATTGCACGCACAGAACGGAGCTACACATATGAAGTTATGGCAGGGTGAACATGGCACCAGAATGCAATATTTTGAGGACTTCGAAAATTTCGGGGGTCAACCTTGAACATGGATCTGGATCTGGATCTGGAGTTCGCCGGAGTCTTGCCGGAGACGGACGCCGGAGGGGGGAAGAAGAGGGTCGGGCCACCTGCGGAGGGCAGCGACCACCGGGGCGCGGGGAGGCGCGGCGAAGGGCGGCGCCGGGCGCGGGGAGGTGCGGCTGGAGGTGGCGGAGGGTGGCGCCAGGCGCGGGGAGGCGCGGCCGGAGGCTCACCGGCGACGGGCGGCCGCCGGAGGGCGCGGGGGCGCGCGGGCATGCGGCGGCGGCGGTTCGGGCCTGGGCGGGCTATGGATGGGCCCGGCGGGCCGGCGCGGTGGAGACGGCGGAGGGGTGACATGGAGAGCTCCAGTTGACTAGAGGCGGCGGCGCAGACATGTCCGACGGTGGGAATTTTGTCCGGTGGCAGAGAGGGGAAAATGCTAGGGTATCATCCGCGAATTTGAAGAGGGGTGCACATATTTATACCTAGAAGGAGGTAGGAGTGTCCAAATGAGGTGTAGTTTTCGACCACGCAATCGTGATCCGATGGTGGAGTACATCGTATAGGTTTGGATGGGTTATTGGGCCACTTTGGAGGGGTGTTTGGTTGCAACACACACGAGGCCTTTATGGTTCCCCGGTTAACCGTTGGAGTATCAAACGGACTCCAAATGGCACGAAACTTGACAGGCGGTCTACCGGTGGTGTACCAAGGCCGCTTGGCAAATCTCGGTCCATTCCAAGAATGTTTAACACCCACTCATGAAAAGAGACAAGAGGGGTGCACCGGGTGCATGAGGGAGTGCTGGATTGCAAAACGGACAACGGGGAAAATGCTCGGATGCATGAGACGAACACGTATGCAAATGAGATGCACATGATGACATGATATGAAATGCATGCCAAGAACAAAATGCAAAACAAAGACAGGAACCCAACCACGATGGAATCTCATAACTTAACACCGAAAAAGGCAAGAGTCAGATTACAAATATGGCAAGTTACATTCGGGTTATTACACCTCATTGACAATGATTATTATCAGGACGATGCAGAAGCCAGCCGTGCAAATGACGTAGAGGTAATTACTCTCTCATCCAGCTCAGAACCTCTGCCCACACAGAAAACCCGACAAGCAAGCCGGAAAGTAAGATTTTCTCACCCTCTTGATTACTTGGATCCAAAATTTCTTTTGAAGAAACAGCAACACGAAGCTCGCCGCACAACCCGGCACAGCGGCCATGTGTTGACTTCTTCCGGTTTACCGAACACGCCGGTTCATAAATGTCGCCCAGAGGTATCTTATACTTCTGACCCATGTTATCCCAAGGCGGGTTATTTCCAACAGCCTCTTAATCTGTCTAATTCAAATTATCAGGGAACTTCCCATTCTTCCTCTGGCGAGTCAACAGGAACGCAGATTCCAACCCTTAAAATGGTTCCTGGGTGAGCATATTTAACTGACCCTTCATATCTTATACTTGATCTTTATACTGACCTGACCTACACTTATTATTTTCAGGGCCCAAGCCAGAGCCAGTAAAAGGGCCAAACAAAATAAACTGGCCGAGGATAGCATTCCCACTGATCCGGAAGAGACTTCGGAACAGTCTAACCCACATATTGAGGCTATTCTTGATGATCCGCCATTGCAAGACCATGAAATCTCGGCTGAGCATATGGAAATTGATCCGATGACTCATACTGATAATCCATCAAGCCCCACCAAAGTTGTTGATGACAAGAATGAAGATGTTATAGTCATTGGTGTTGGTTGCACAGCTCCAGGCAATCCCACTGTCCTGTCAAAACATAGTGCCAAAGAAGAATTGTCTGATATTGACAAAGTCAAGCAGAATGCAGATTTGGAAAGCTATGCCCACCTCAGCGCCCAACATATTCATTCTGGGTTTTTAAATCATTTGTACACAAGCCGCGACTATGAAGCCGGTTTACTGAATATGATGGAGGAACGATATGAGGTAAATGCTATTAACTCTGCATAAATATTCTTCCCTTAGCCGTCAAGTTTATTGAACATGATAGAATAGAATATTCTATAGACTTCCAAGAACTATATAGAACAACTCTAGTAGCCCCCAAGGGCCGGTTTATATTGTCAATATGAACCGGGACTTGTAGAACAACAATTCTTCAATTTTGCCCGTATAGCCCCCAAGGGCCGATTTGCACTTTCAAGATGAACCAGGACTTTTATAATAACTACTCTTCAAATTTGCCTGTGTAGCCCCAAGGGCCGACTTAACAAATATGTGAAGTTGGGACTAATTATGTTGTAAGGCACAAAATTCTTGTTTTAGGACCTTGGTAAACCGGTTAACCACCAAGCTGATAGTTGAAGAAAAAATCCAGTGTTAACTAGAGCAAATATGCATTAGCCCCTAAGTGCCAAGAATAATACTTGTATTGAGCTTGGGACTTGTAAAAAATTGATAAGTAGCAATATACAGTATCCCCCAAGTGCCAAGGATAATACTTGTTATGTGCTTGGGACTTTGAATATGCATTGTTATCTCATAAGTTGCTTGTTTCTTGCTGGCTGAGCTTAGCAAGAAGGAATCCCAAATCACCGATCTTCAAGAAAATATCAAATCTCAACAAGCAGAAACTTACAAGGCCAAGGATGAACTGACCAGTGCCTTAGCAGCAATGGAAAAACTGAAAGAAAGTTTCAAGAACGAACAGGTAGGCTAGGCTACAAAAAAATCAACTCTGCCGAAGAAGGTTGAGGATGCTGAAGCGGCCCTTAATCCGGTAGTAGAGGAACTGACTGGCTTGAAGCAGCAAATAAACGCCATGACTGCTGCTGTTTTTGGTAAATAGCTTCGTCATAAGTTTAAAACATGTATTATCTAATAACACGTCGGTTTATAGATGTTTTTGATGATGCGAGAAGCCGTGTTACTCATCTTGGCTCAGATATGCGGCAAAAACTGAAAGCCACCTATACACTTATAGAGCAGCTATATACAGGCATGCAACGGGTTATCTGCACCACTTCTTATAACAAAGCGCCCCCAACCTTGATCAAAGAGTCATTGGAGAAGCTGGCCATGATACCTTCATGACTTGAAGAGCTAAAGAAATCAGCTGCCAGGGCGGGTGCTCTTACTGCACTAACCTGGGCCAAAGCATGGATATCTGATCTTGATCCGGCCGATTTAGCAAACGGCTATCCAAGCATAAAGGAGGACGGGTCAGACTTTGATGTTGATGACCTCGGAGCCCTGACGAGGGAAATGCACCCATTGGCTAGCAAATTGGCTGAAGAGACTAATCTTTCACATTATCAGGCGATTTATGATGCCAACAACAAGAGAGTTAAAGCGCCAACTCATGATGTTCCAGAACTTATTCCTCCAATCCGTAAGCATACCTATGCCCCTGATGTTGACCCCTCCACACTCATAAGTGATGGATAAACCCTTAACGGGGATCGATTGGACAACCATTGACTTCCAGCCACTGGGTAGAGAAGACGAAGATGAACCGGCTCGGGATGATCCACAACCGTCAAGTCAGCCAGGCCAAGATTCATAAACCGGGGCCGGTTTTATCATCTGGTTTCTCCAAGACTTAAAAACAATTATTCTTTTGGGCACCAAGAGCCTTGTAATAGGCTAGTTTGAAACTCTTATTCTGCTATGCCATCATGCATACTTATTGTGCATGACACTGTTCACCTGCCACGTTAAGATATGCCACGTATGCTTTATGATATTAGCAATTTTGAATCTGGTCCTGCATACAACAGGTGAAAAGTGTCCTGGCGGTTTACCACTGGACGGGTTATAATGCCTGACATAAACCATAGGAAATTATCACAATTTATAACCAAGGATGGACTGAATGACAATCATATATGATTGAAAATATGTCATACCTGTGATATTTGATCACACTGTTGGTTTACCAAGCCAGTGCAGTAAAGGTGATAGCCCAAAATTTGAACACTGGTAATTATCAGAGATTGCCGGTTTACAAACAAAGTCAGGTCTGGTTAATAAACACCGGATATTATCTTATCTCAAACTGGTGACTTATAGTCAAAAACCAGGCCGGGTTAAAAAACATCGGATAATATCTCCTCTTATCCTGGCGACTTATAGTCAAAAGCCAGGCCGGGTTAATAAACCGCGGTGAATTATAATCATAAAACGGTATAAGCCTTATCAAATAAACCTCAAGCAGAAAGAATTTGTCGAATAAAAAATAAACGAGAAAACGAGGCTTTTCATGGGCTGCCAGGCCACTGAGTTAAACCGTTTTATAAACCTTATAAGATGGACCTCACATAACCAATTGTCATTTTAACTTTGACAAGTTCAGGGTCTGCATAAGATTGACTTGTCAAACATTCGGCGGGTCATTCCAGGATTACCTGGGCGGGGTGGCTTACTTAAAAAAGGCAGGATAACCTGGGGTTTTAGGTGAATACACCTGGCTTCCAAGCCTGGCTTTTAAGCCTATTACAAGAGTTATAAAAACTCTTTGTTCTTTAGAACAAAAGAGCCCCCAAGCAATATTTTGACTTGTGCTCAAGGGGCACCTATGTTTGAGTTGTGCTATTGCAATAGACTCTTGTTGGTCCCTTTAACCTGGGTAGCAAGCCCCCAAGTTTTTTTTATGTGGCCTGTAAGCCGGATCAAAGGGTAACCATAACTTTGTTGTATAAAGCAGAAGCCCCCAAGTGACCAAATATTCGTTATTTAAAGAGAAAAAACGATAGAGGCCCTGCTTTAATAGGGATGCCGGTTTATTATATTTATCATAATATATACATTGTCAAAAATATGTACATCAGAAGAGTCAATGGCTCAAGTGTAGTAAGGCCGAAGATGAGCAATATTCCACAGCCGGCGGGTCTCTTCCTCCGACGTGCGTGAGTCCTTGTGGTCTCGAACATCAATAAGGTGATATGACCCATTGTTCAGATTCTTGCTGACCACAAAGGGTCCTTCCCAAGGTGGGGATAACTTGTGCATATCAGTCTGATCCTGGATAAGACGGAGCACCAGATCGCCTTCTTGGGAAGTTCTGGTTTTAACCCGACGGCTGTGATAACATCGCAGATCTTGCTGGTAAACAGCGCAGATCTTGCTGGTAAATTGTCGAACGAGCCGCTGCGATGTCACGCTCCTCATCCAACAGGTCAAGTGCTTCCTGACGTGTTTTTTTCATTGTCAGCTTCAACATAAGCCGCCACATGAGGTGAGTCATGACGGATGTCACTAGGGAGAACCGCCTCTGCTCCATAAACCATGAAGAAATGTGTGTATCCCGTAGATTTGTTAGGGGTGGTATTAATGCTCCATAACACGGAAGGTAACTCCTCCACCCAACAACCCGGTGTCCTCTGCAGGGGAACCATAAGCTGGGGCTTGATGCCTTTCAAGATCTCTTGATTGGCTCTCTCAGCTTGACCATTAGATTGGGGGTGAGCCACTGACGACACATCAAGCCGGATATGCTCATGTTGACAAAATTATTCCATAGCACCCTTATAGAGATTAGTGCCATTGTCTGTTATGATGCTGTGTGGAAAGCCAAAATGAAAGATCACCTTCTTCATGAATTGAACCGTCGTTGCTGCATCACACTTACTGACTGGCTCTGCCTCTACCCACTTAGTGAACTTATCAATCACCACTAAAAGGTGGGTCTTCTTATCCTTGGATATTTTGAAAGGTCCAACCATATCAAGCCCCCAAACTGCAAACAGCCAAGTAATTGGAATCATACTCAATTCTTGAGCTGGCACATGAGCTCGTCGTGAAAATTTCTGACATCCATCACACCTGCTGACCAGGTCCTCCGCATCAGCATGAGCTGTTAGCCAATAAAACCCATGACGAAAAGCTTTAGCCATGAGGGATTTTGAATTGGCATGATGACCACAGTATCCTTCATGAATCTCACGCAGGATCTCATATCCCTCTTCTGGAGAAACACAACATTGAAACGCCCCTGTGACACTGCGATGATGCAGCTCTCCATTAACAATTGTCATTGACTTAGACCACCGGGTTATCTGCCTGGCTAAGGTTTCATCCCCAGGTAACTCGCCCCGGGTCATATAAGCCAAATAAGGGACTGTCCAATCCAGAATTACATGAAGAGACGCCACCAACTAAGCTTCTAGGTCAGGAATAGCCAAATCCTCCTCTATAGGTAACTTGATCGACGGGTTATGCAAAACATCAAGAAAGACATTAGGCGGCACCGGTTTATGTTGAGAACCCAACCGGATTAAAGCATCCGCTGCTTCATTTTTCCTCCGATCAACGTGCTCAACTTGATAACCCTTGAAATGACCAGCAATAATGTCCACCTCCCGTTAATAAAAAGCCATGAGTGGATCCTTGGAATCCCAAGTACCAGAGACTTGCTGAGCCACCAAATCTGAGTCGCCAAAACACCTAACCCGGCTTAAGTTCATCTCCTTAGCCATCCGAAGACCATGGAGCAAGGCCTCATATTCAGTTGCATTGTTAGTGCAAGAAAACATCAAATGGAGAACATAACCGAATTTATCACCTCGAGGGGAAGCAAGCACAACTCCAGTCCCCCGAGCCCTCCAATTGCTTGGACCCATCAAAGTGAATAGTCCAATACGTGTTATCTGGCTTTTCCTTAGGCATCTGCAGCTCTGTCCAGTCATTGATGAAATCCACCAACACCTGAGACTTGATGGTCATGCGAGGCATATATTTCAAACCATGAGGACCAAGCTCAATAGCCCACTTGGCCACCCGACCTGTGGCTTCTCTGTTCTGAATAATGCCCCCTAAAGGAGCAGAACTAACCACAGTGATGGGATGACCCAGAAAATATTGCTTAAGCTTCCGGCTGGCCATGAATACCCCATATACAAGCTTCTGCCAGTGCGGATATCTCTGCTTGGACTCAATAAGCACCTCACTGATGTAGTAAACCGGCCTTTGAACCGGATATCCTTGCCTGCCTCCTTGCGTTCCACCACAATAGCTACACTAACAGCCCGGGCATTGGCTGCTACATACAACAATAATGGCTCTTTATCAACAGGGGCAGCCAGAATAGACGGCTCAGCCAGCTACTTCTTCAAGTCCTCAAACGCTTCATTAGCGGCATCACTCCAGACGAAATTATCTGTCTTTTTCATCATTTGGTACTGAGGGATGGCCTTCTCTCCCAACAGGCTTAATGCTGCAATACGACCCGCCAGGCATTGCACATCATTGACACACGCCGGTTTAGCCAGAGAAGTGATGGCTTTGATCTTCTCCGGATTAGCTTTGATGCCCCTGTTAGACACCAAAAAACCCAAGAGCTTGCCTATCGGCACACCAAAATCACACTTGGTCGGGTTAAGCATCATTTTATAAACCCGGAGATTATCAAAGTTTCCTTTAAATCATCTATCAATGTCTCTTTCTCTCTGGATTCACCACAATATCATCCACATAAGCATGAACATTGCGCCCAATTTGATTATGAAGGCAATTCTGCACACATCTCTGATAAGTCGCCTGGGCACTCTTGAGCCCAAAGGGCATAGATACATAGCAGAAGGCTCCAAAGGGAGTTATGAAAGCCGTCTTCTACTGGTCCTTCACTGCCATCTTGATCTGATGATAACCAGAATAAGCATCCAAAAAACTCAAACGCTCACAACCCGCCGTAGCATCGATGATCTGATCAATACGAGGAGAGCAAAAGGATTAGCCGGACAAGCCTTGTTTAGATTCGTGTAGTCCACACACTTACGCCAAGTGTCGTTCTTTTTAAGTACCATCACCGGGTTAGCCAACCACTCAGGATGGAACACCTCGATGATAAACCCAGCCGCCAAGAGCCGGCTACCTCTTCACCAATGGCCTTACGCCTCTCTTCGTTGAAGCGATGAAAAACTGCTTGACCGGTTTAAACTTGGGATCAATATTAAGAGTGTGCTCAGCGAGTTCCCTCGGTACACTTGGCATGTCTGAAGGTTTCCATGCAAAGATGTCCCGGTTGTCACGGATGAACTCAATGAGCACGCTTTCCTATTTTGGATCTAGGTTAGCACTGATGCTGAACTGCTTGGCTGAATCGCCAAGAACAAAATCAACCATCTTGGTATCATCTGCCGATTTAAACTTCAAAACCGGATCATGCTTTGTAGTTGGCTTTTTTAAAGATGTCATATATGCCGGATCAACATTGTCCTTATAAAATATTAACTCCTCCATTGCACAAACCGACTCAGCATAAGCCGCATCACCTTCTTCGCATTCCAGAGCTATCTTATGGCTTCCATGCACTATAATGGTCCCCTTGTAACCCGGCATCTTGAGCTGCAGATAAACATAACAAGGCCGTGCCATGAACTTGGCATAAGTCGGCCGCCCAAGCAGAGCGTGATATGGACTGTGAATCTTGACTACCTCAAAGGTCAATGTCACTGACCTAGAGTCATGATCATCACCAAAAACAACTTCCAGAGCTATCTTTACAACCGGGTATGCCGATTTACCAGGCACCACGCCATGGAAAACTGTGTTCGACGGTTTAAGATTTTTATCCGTCAACCCCATGCAACGGGAGGTTTCGTAATACAGGATATTGATGCTGCTCCCTCCGTCCATGAGTACCTTGGTAAATTTATACCCTCCGACCTGAGGTGCGACCACCAAAGCCAGGTGACCTGAATTATTAACCCGGGGTGGGTGATCTTCCTGACTCCATGTAGGGTAACGCAGCAGAAAACAAAAAATTTCGACCTACGCACCAGCCCAGGACCACTATGGAGACTGCATACAAGGTTTGATCTTTTCGTTACCGACTCGTAGCGCAGCGGAAGTAGAGTCGATGACGATCGGCGGTGCAGATCCCCGCAGCTAAGATTTACAACCTCCCAACCGCGAGCATGTACTCCCTCATCTGTCGAACGAACAGCCCTCCAAGAGGCGGTCGAACAGTCCCTCGGACAGTGTCGCGGACAGCCCTTCGGGAAGCACTCTCAAAACTCAAAAGTTCACTCGGACAGCCCTTCGGGAGGACTCACAGAACTCGGACCGTCACTTGGACAGCCCTTCGGGAGGCACTCTCAAAACAGCCCCTCGGGCGTAAAGATCGAAACTACGACCTCTCTACGGGGTTGCACACATATGGTGTCATCTATCCGGTAGGGCTTCGCCATCCAGAACTAGTCCTGCCGGAACCCAAACAGCCTTTCGGCTCTACGAAACTATTTCGCTGGGAGGGAGAGAGAGAGCCAGATCATGCATGGCATTTGTATGAGAGCAAGAGTGTGTCTTTAGGCAGCCCCCTCTGCCCCTATTTATAGGCCAAGCCCAAGGGTGGCTTCTCCAAGAAGCCAAGGGGATAATACCAAAAGGCCCTCAAGGTGGCTTCTCCAAGAAGCCAAGCAAAAAGCACTTTCACTATTCATGACGACATTTTTCAGCGTCAGTTCGAACTGAAAATATTTATGTGGGCTCAGAACATTTCCAGTACCCACTAAAATAATTTCAACGCGTTCCAAAACAATTCTGGTTTAGTGATTTTCATCTCCGGAAACAAGGCATGGCGCAAAATAACAATATCAGAGGCACTAAGGTTCCCACAGTTCCCGCGCCCAATTAAGCATCTACTAGCAAATATTGCAAAGTAGCGTAGAACAGGAAAATGTATGCTAGTGATTCTCGCATCGGAAACTTTCCTCGTTTCCCCACAGCAATCATATCAATAAACCCCTCCACATCATTACGATGTGGTTCCTCTATGCTGCCCTCAAAAGGTATCAAACAATCTGACAAAAATCACGAAGTGACATTTCCTTATGCTCATCATATAAATAAAATTCCACCGAAGGTGGCGAGCTTCTAGCATGGAAATGAAAGTTTTGCACAAAGATATTGGTGAGTAAGAGATACTGTTCACGATGGTCGTGGAGGAAGGCGGTGAGGCCTGCATTCTCGGCCAAGTAATAAAAATCTTCATAAATCCCGGCCTCTTTCAAGAACTCATCACAAGGCCATTCACATGGCCGAACCTCCGCAGTACGAGGGAGATTATACTTGGGCTTCTTGTTCTCTTCACTTTGCTTATCCTTCGAGCTTCGGCTCGATGAGCCCCTCAAAAATCTCTTCATCTTTTTCTGAAAATTTCTGATATTTTTAGTAACTTAAAATAAAAGTGAACCAAACTTAACAAAATTGATAGCAACTACTCCTACAAGTGCCTAGAGGATATATCATGCATTAAAACTACTTTTGACCATATAAATTTGACATGCAAGCTCAAGAAGATGGTCACCTAAGCAGAAAAAAATTGTAATGAATAAAGCACTAGAACAAAAACTAATTGGACCATTGGAGGAGTCACATACCAAAGAACAATCCCCCAAAGCAGTTTTTTGAATGGAGCTTTGAGCAAGGAGATCGAAAATGGTAGCAAGATGAGCAAGAACTCGGGTTTGAGCTGGTTGGTGATTTTTTTTGGAGGAAGAAGGAGTGTGTGGTGGCTGGAATAAGTGGAGGGGACCCACGTGGGGTCCATGAGGCAGGGGGTGCGCCCAGGGGGGTGGGCATGCCCTCCACCCTTGTGGACACGTGGCTGCTCCCCCTGCTGTGTTTTTCAGTGCCAGATATTCTCAAATATTCTAGAAAAAAATCATATTTAAATTTCAGGGCATTTGGAGAACTTTTATTTTTGGGGTATTTTTTATTGCATGGATAATTCAGAAAATAGACAGAAAATATTATTTTTGCTTTATTTAATATGAATAACAAAAAGTAAAAAGAGGGTACAGAGAGTTGTGTTTTCTAAATTCATCCATCTCATGTTCATCAAAAGGAATCCACTAACAAGGTTGATCAGGTCTTGTTAACAAACTCATTTCGAGTAACATGAAACCGGAGAAATTTCGAATAACACTAGGTTACCTCAACGGGGATATGCATGTCCCCAACAATAAGAATATCATATTTCTTATTGACAGTAGGAAGAGGAAATTCAAAACCTCCAATAGTGATTGTTGAAAATTTTCCAATAGAATTGATACTGTGGACTTGAGGTTGTTTCCTCGGAAAGTATACCGTATGCTCATTACCATTAACATGAAAAGTGACATTGCCTTTGCTGCAATCAATAACAGCCCCTGCAGTATTCAAAAAGGGTCTTCCAAGAATAATAGACATACTATCATCCTCGGGAATATCAAGAATAACAAAGTCCGTTAAAATAGTAACATTTGCAACCACAACAGGCACATCCTCACAAATGCCGATAGGTATAGCAGTTGATTTATCAGCCATTTGCAAAGATATTTTAGTAGGTGTCAACTTATTCAAATCAAGTCTAAGATATAAAGAGAGAGGCATGACACTAACACCGGCTCCAAGATCACATAAAGTAGTTTTAACATAGTTTCTTTTAATGGAGCATGGTATAGTTGGTACTCCTGGATCTCCAAGTTTCTTTGGTATTCCACCCTTAAAAGTATAATTAGCAAGCATGGTGGAAATTTCAGCTTCTGGTATCTTTCTTTTATTAGTAACAATTTCCTTCATATATTTGGCATAAGGGTTCATTTTAAGCATATCAGTCAAACACATATGCAAAAAGATAGGTCTAATCATTTCAGCAAAGCGCTCAAAATCCTCATCATCCTTTTTCTTGGATGGTTTAGGAGGAAAAGGCTCTTTCTTTACCGTGCTTCCTAGCAACAAAGTCTCTCTTATCATAATGTTGATTCTTTGATTGTGGGTTATCAAGATCAACAGCGGGTTCAATCTCTACATCATTATCATTGCTAGGTTGAGCATCAACATGAACATCATCATTAACATTATCACTAGGTTCATGTTCATTACCAGGTTGTGTTTTAGCATCAGAAATAGAAATATCATTGGGATTCTCAGGTGTGTCAATAACAAGTTCACTAGAAGCATGCAAAGTCTTATCATTTTTCCTTTTGTTCCTTTTAGAAGGACTAGGTGCATCAATATTAATTCTCTGAGAATCTTGCTCAATTCTCTTAGGATGGCCCTCAGGATACAAGGGTTCCTGAGTCATTTTACCACCTCTAGTCATAACTCTAATGTCATTATCATTTTTCTTATTATTTAGCTCATTGAGCAAATCATTCTGAGCTTTAAGTGCTTGTTCTACTTGAGTGATAACCATAGAAGCATGTTTACTAATAAGTTTAAGTTCACCTTTAACATTAGCCATATAATCACCCAAGTCTTCAAGCATATCAGCATTGTGTTTCAGTTGTCTACCAACATAAGCATTGAAGTTGTCTTGTTTAACCATAAAGTCATCAAACTCATCTAAGCATGGGCTAGCAAACTTAGTAAATGAGATTTCACATTTATCGAATCTATAGAGAGAATTTACCTTTACTACCTGTGTCGGGTTATCAAAACCATGTGTTTCTTCACCAGGCGGCAAATTAAGATCATGTAATTCTCCAATAGGTGGTAAATTCTTAAAATCTTCAGTTTTAATACCCTTTTCTTTCATAGATTTCTTTGCCTCTTGCATATCTTCAGGACTGAGAAATAGAATACCCCTTTTCTTCGGTGTTGGCTTAGGAGTTGGTTCAGGAAGTGTCCAATTATTTTAATTAGTCAACATATTATTCAATAGCAATTCAGCTTGATCAACAGTTCTTTCCCTGTAAATACAACCAGCACAACTATCCAGGTGGTCTTTGGAAGCACCGGTTAGTCCATTATAAAAGATATCAAGTATTTCATTTTTCTTGAGAGGATGATTAGGCAAAGCATTAAGTGATCGAAGAAGCCTCCCCCAAGCTTGTGGGAGACTCTTCTTCAATTTGCACAAAATTATATATTTCCCTTAAAGCAGCTTGTTTCTTATGAGCGGGGCAATATTTAGCAGAGAAGTAATAAATCATATCCTGGGGACTACGCACACAACCAGGATCAAGAGAATTAAACCATGTTTTAGCATCACCCTTTAATGAGAACGGAAACAACTTAAGGATAAAGTAATAGCGAGTTTTCTCATCATTAGTGAACAGGGTGGCTATATCATTTAGTTTAGTAAGATGTGCCACAACAGTTTCAGATTCATAGCCATAAAAAGGATCAGATTGAACCAAAGTGATTAACTCAGGATCGACAGAGAAATCATAATCCTTATCAGTAATAAAGATAGGTGAAGTAGCAAAAGCAGGGTCATATTTCATTCTAGCATTCAAAGACTTTTCTTTAAGCTTAGCTAATAATTTATTAAGATCAGATCTATCATTGCAAGCTAAGAAGTCTCTAGCGGTTTCTTCATCCATAACATAACCCTCAGGAACAACAGGCAATTCATATCTAGGTGGAGAATCTTCATCATCACTTTCATCAATATTATCATGTTCAATAATTTCATTCTCTCTAGCCCTAGCAAGTTGTTCATCAAGAAATTCACCTAGTGGCACAGTAGTATCAAGCATAGAAGTAGTTTCATCATAAGTATCATGCGAAGAAGAAGTGGAATCATCAATAACATGCGACATATTGGAATCAATAGCATGTGTAGGTGTCGCAAGTTTACTCAAAACAGAAGGTGAATCAAGTGCAGAGCTAGATGGCAGTTCCTTACCTCCCCTCGTAGTTGAGGGAAAATCTTGGTTCTTTGATCTTTCAAGTTCTTCATAGTGATAAGCAGATATAAATCCCAAATGACTCCAAGAATAGAGCTATGCTCCCCGGCAACGGTGCCAGAAAATAGTCTTGATAACCCACAAGTATAGGGGATCGCAACAGTTTTCGAGGGTAGAGTATTCAACCCAAATTTATTGATTCGACACAAGGGGAGCCAAAGAATATTCTCAAGTATTAGCAGCTGAGTTGTCAATTCAACCACACCTGGAAACTTAATATCTGCAGCAAGGTATTTAGTAGCACAGTAATATGATAATAATGGTAACGGTAGCAAAAGTAATATTTTTGGGTTTTATAGTGATTGTAACAGTAGCAACGGAAAAGTAAATAAGCGAAGAACAATATATGAAAAGCTCGTAGGCATTGGATTGGTGATGGAGAATTATGTCGGATGCGATCGATCATGCAACAATTATAACATAGGGTGACACAGAACTAGCTCCAGTTCATCAATGTAATGCAGGTATGTATTCCGAATATAGTCATACGTGCTTATGGAAAAGAACTTGCATGACATCTTTTGTCCTACCCTCCCGTGGTAGCGGGGTCCTATTGGGAACTAAGGGATATTAAGGCCTCCTTTTAATAGAGTACCAGACCAAAGCATTAACACATGGTGAATACATGAACTCCTCAAACTACGGTCATCACCGGTAATGGTCCCGATTATTGTCACTTCGGGGTTAACGGATCATAACACATAATAGGTGACTATAGACTTGCAAGATAGGATCAAGAACTCACATATATTCATGAAAACATAATAGGTTCATATCTGAAATCATGGCACTCGGGCCCTAGTGACAAGCATTAAGCATAGCAAAGTCATAGCAACATCAATCTCAGAACGTAGTGGATACTAGGGATCAAACCCTAACAAAACTAGCTCGATTACATGATAAATCTCATCCAACCCATCACCGTCCAGCAAGCCTACGATGGAATTACTCACGCACGGCGGTGAGCATCATGAAATTGGTGATGGAGGAAGGTTGATGATGACGATGGCGATGGATTCCCCTCTCCGAAGCCCTGAACGGACTCCAGATCAGCCCTCCCGAGAGAGCTTAGGGCTTGGCGGCGGCTCCGTATCGTAAAACATGATGAATCATTCTCTCTAAAAAAATTCTCCTCGAACACGAATATATGGAGTTGGAGTTGAGGTCGGTGGAGTGTCAGGGAGCCCACGAGGCAAGGGGCGCGCCCAGGGGGGTAGGCACACCCCCACCCTCGTGGACAGGGTGTGGGCCCCCTGACGTGCATTCTTCTTCCAGTATTTTTATATATTCCAAAAATAATCTCCGTTGATTTTCAGGTCATTCCGAGAACTTTTATTTCTGCAAAAAAATAACACCATGGCAATTCTGCTGAAAACAGCGTCAGTCCAGTTTAGTTCCATTCAAATCATGCAAGTTAGAGTCCAAAACAAGGGCAAAAGTTTTTGGAAAAGTAGATACGACGGAGACGTGTCAAGTACCGGTGAAAGTTGCGTGGCACAAGAGAGGCTAGCAATGGTGGAAGGGTGAGAGTGTGTATAATCCATGAACTCAACGTTAGTCATAAAGAACTCACATACTTATTGCAATAATCTACAACTCATCAAAACCAGGCACTACGCGCATGCTCCTAGAGGGATAGATTGATAGGAAAAGACCATCGCTCGTTCCCGACCGCCACTCATAAGGAAGGCACTCAAAGAACACCTCATGCTTCAAATTTGTCACACAACGGTTACCATACGTGCATGCTACGGGACTTGCAAACCTCAACACAAGTATTTATCAATTTCACAATTACTCAACTAGCATGACTCTAATATTACCATCTTTATATCTCAAAATAATTATCAAGTATTAAACTATTCAATGCACTCTATATGAAAGTTTTTATTATACCCATCTTGAATGCCGATCATATTAGGACTAATTTTATAACCAAAGAAAATTACCATGATGTTCTAAAAGACTCTCAAAATAATATAAGTGAAGCATGAGAGATCAACAATTTTGATAAAATAAAACCACCACCATGCTCTAAGAAGATATAAGTGAAGCACTCGAGCAAAATTATCTAGCTCAAAAGATATAAGTGAAGCACATAGAGTATTCTAATAAATTCCAATTCATGTGTGTCTCTCTCAAAAGGTGTGTACAGCAAGGATTATTGTGGTAAACTAAAAATAAAAGACTCAATTCATACAAGACGCTCCAAGCAAAACACATATCATGTGGTGAATAAAAATATAGCCTCGAGTAAAGTTACCGATAACGAAGACGAAAGAGAGGATGCCTTCCAGGGCATCCCCAAGCTTAGGCTTTTGGTTGTCCTTGAATTTTACCTCGGGGTGCCTTGGGCATCCCCAAGCTTACGCTCTTGCTACTCCTTGTTCCAAAATCCATCAAATCTTTACCAAAAAAATTGAAAACTTCACAACACAAAACTCAACAGAAAATGTCATGAGCTCCATTAGTATAAGAAAACAAACCGCCGCTTTAATTTACTGTAATTAACTCATTCTTTATTTATATTGGTGTTAAACCTACTGTATTCCAACTTCTCTATTGTTC
>NC_041392.1:348617918-348663334 GCF_002162155.2 Triticum dicoccoides
CTAGCCATAGTTTCATCAAAATAAGCAAACAACACACGAAAAACAGAATCTGTCAAAACAGAACAGTCTGTAGCAATCTGGAGGTTTCGAATACTTATGTAACTCCAAAAATTCTGAAAAATTAGGACGACCTAAATAATTTGTATATTGATCTACTACAGTTGGAATTGGTATTTTATCGCTCTCTAGTAACAAATTAAAATTATTCTCATGAGCGCATACTTTCCGTTTTTATCAGCAAGATCAAACAACGATCACCCAAGAAGATCCTAAAGGCTTTACTTGGCAGAAACCCTAATTAAAACATAAAAAACACAATCATAACAGAGGCTAGATAAAATATTTATTACTAAACAGGAACAAAAGGTAAAGAACAAAAATAAAATTGGGTTGCCTCCCAACAAGCGCTATCGTTTAACGCCCCTAGCTAGCCATAAAAGCAAGAATAGATCTAGGTATTGTCATCTTTGGTATGCAATCCATAAGTGGCTCTCATAATTAATTCATAAGGAAATTTAATTTCCTTTCTAGTAAAGTGTTCCATGCCTTTCCTTAACGGAAATTGGAATCTAATATTTCCTTCTTTCATGTCAATAATTGCACCAATCGTTCTAAGGAAAGGTCTACCAAGAATAATAGGACATGTAGGATTGCAATCTATATCAAGAACAATGAAATCTATGGGCACATAATTCCTATTTGCAACAATAAGAACATCATTAATCCTTCCCATAGGTTTCTTAATGGTGGAATCCGCAAGGTGCAAATTTAAAGAAAAAATCACAGAAACCTAACACATCACACAAAGTTTTTGGAATCGTGGAAACACTAGCACCCGAATCACACAAAGCATAGCATTAATAATCTTTAATATTAATTTTCATATGAGGTTCCCACTCATCATAAAGTTTTCTAGGAATAGAAACTTCTAGTTCAAGATTTTCTTCATAGGATTGGATTAAAACATCAATGATATGTTTAGTAAAAGCTTTATTTTGATCATAAGCATGAGGAGAATTTAACACGGATTGCAACAAGGAAATACAATCTATCAAAGAGCAATTATAATAATTAAATTCCTTGAAATCTAAAATAGTGGGTTGATCTATGTAAAGTTTTGACCTCTCCAATCCCACTTTTATTATCAAGATCTAAAAACTCTGAATCATTGGGACGCCTTTTAACTGAAGTTGACTCATCTCCAGTCCCATCTTTATCAAGATTCATATTGGAAAACAAAGATTTAATAGGAGACACATCAATCACTTTTAGATCTTCATCATTATTATCATGAAAAATAGAAGAACACGCTTTCACAAAGCAATCTTTTTAGCACGCATCCTAGTGGTTCTTTCTTTGCATTCATCAATGGAAATTCTAATGGCTTTGAGAGACTCATTGATATCATTCTTAGGTGGAATAGATCTAAGTTTCAAAGAATCCACATCAAGAGAAGTTCTATCCACGTTCCTAGCCAACTCATCAATCTTAAGCAATTTTTCTTCAACCAAAGCATTGAAATTCTTTTGCGAACTCATAAATTCTTTAACATTAGTCTCAAAATCAGAGGGCATCTTATTAAAATTTCCATAAGAGCTGTTGTAGGAATTACCATAATTATTAGAGGAATTATTAGGAAACGACCTAGAATTAAAATTTCATCTATACGGGTTGTTACCAAAATTGTTCCTACCAACAAAATTCACATCCATAGATTCATTATTATTGTCAATCAAAGTGGACAAAGGCATATCATTGGGATCAGAAGAAACACTCTTATTAGCAAACAGTTTCATAAGTTCATCCATCTTTCCACTCAAAACATTAATCTCTTCAATCACATGAACCTTTTTACTAGTGGATCTTTCGGTGTGCCATTGAGAATAATTAATCATAATATTATCTAGGAGTTTAGTAGCTTCTCCTAAAGTGATTTCCATAGAAGTGCCTATCGCGGCCCAATCTAAAAGATTTCTAGAAGCAAAATTCAATCCGGCATAAAAATTTGTATAATCATCCATAAATTCAAATCATGTGTAGGGCAATTACGTATCATTAATTTCATCCTCCCCCAAGCTTGTGCAACATGCTCATGATCAAGTTGCTTAAAATACATAATATCGCTTCGAAGAGAGATGATCTTAGCGGGAGGAAAATACTTAGAGATAAAAGCATCTTTGCACTTATTCCATGAATCAATACTATTTTTAGGCAAAGAAGAGAACCAAGTTTTAGCACGATCTCTAAGGGAAAAAGGAAATAGCTTCAATTTAACAATATCATTATCCACATCTTTCTTCTTTTGTATATTACATATATCAACGAAGTTGTTTAGATGGGTAGCGGCATCTTCACTAGGAAGGCCAGAAAATTGATCGTTCATGACAAGATTCAACAAAGCAGCGTTAATTTCATAAGATTCAGCATCAGTAATAGGAGCAATCAGAGTGCTAATGAAATCATTGTTGTTGGTATTGGAAAAGTCACATAATTTAGTATTATCTTGAGCCATCGTGACCAACAAACAATCCAACACACAATCACACAAGAAGCGAGCGAAAAGAGGCGAACAGAAAAGGTGAAGTGGGGGGGAGGAAAACGAGAGGCAAATGGCAAATAATGTAATGTGAGGGAGAAGAGTTTATGATGGGTACTTGGTATGTCTTGACTTGAGCGTAGATCTCCCCGGCAACGGCACCAGAAATCCTTATTGCTACCTCTTGAGCATGCGTTGGTTTTCCCTTGAAGAGGAAAGGGTGATGCAGCAAAGTAGCGTAAGTATTTCCCTCAGTTTTTGAGAACCAAGGTATCAATATAGTAGGAGATAATAGGCAAGTCACCTAGTACCTGCACAACCAATCAAGAACCTCACAACCAACGCGATAAAGGGGTTGTCAATCCCATCACGTTCTCTTGCAAAAGTGAGATCTGATAAAGATAGTAAGGTAAATATTTTTGGTATTTTTGTTGTATAGATTGGAAAATAGTAAATGAGATGCGGTGTAAATAAAAGAGATGCAATATAATAAGAAAGAGACCCGGGGGGCATAGGTTTCACTAGTGGCTTCTCTCATGATAGCAAGTATTACGGTGGGTGAACAAATTACTACCGAGCAATTGATAGAAGAGCGCATAGTTATGAGAATATCGAGGCAATGATTATGAAATATAGGCATCATGTCCATGTTAAGTAGACCGAAACGATTCTGTATCTACTACTATTACTCCACACATCGACCACTATCTAGCATGCATCTAGAGTACTAAGTTCATAAGAACAGAGTAATGCTTTAGGCAAGATGACATGATGTAGAGGGATAAACTCAAGCAATATGATATAAACCCCATATTTTTATCCTCGATGGCAACAATACAATACGTGCCTTGCTGCCCTGCTGTCACTGGGAAAGGACACCGCAAGATTGAAGCCAAAGCTAAGCACTTCTCCCATTGCAAGAAAGATCAATCTAGTAGGCCAAACTAAACCGATAATTCGAAGAGACTTACAAAGATATCAAATCATGCATATAAGAATTCAGAGAAGAACCAAATATTGTTCATAGATAAACTTGATCATAAATCCATAATTCATCGGATCTCGGCAAACACACCGCAAAAAGTATTACATCAAATAGATCTCCAAGAACATCGAGGAGAACTTTGTATTGGGAACCAAAGAGAGAGAAGAAGCCATCTAGCTAATAACTATGGACCCGAAGGTCTGTGGTAAACTACCCACACATTATCGGAGAAGCTATGGTGTTGATGTAGAAGCCCTCCGTGATTGAACCCCCCTCCGACAGATCGCCGAAAAAGGCCCCAGATGGTATCTCATGGGTATAGAAGGTTGTGGCAGTGGAAAAGTGGTTGCGTGACCCCCCTGATGTTTTTAGGGTATAGGAGTATATATAGGCGAAAGAAGTACGTCGGTGGAGCTCCGTGGGGCCCACGAGGGTGGGGGCGCACCTACCCCCTGGGCACGCCCTCCTGCCTCATGGAAGCTTCACGGAGTTCCAGACTTCAACTCCAAGTCTCCTAGTTTGGGTTTGTTCCAAGAAAGATCCCCGCGAAGGTTTCATTCCGTTTCGATTCCGTTTAATATTCCTTTTCTGCGAAACACTAAAATAGGCAAAAAAAAATAGAAACTAGCACTGGGCCTCTGGATAATAGGTTAGTCTCAAAAATAATATAAAAATGCATATTAAAGCCCATTAAACATCCAAAACAGATAATACAATAGCATGGAACAATCAAAAATTATAGATACGTTGGAGACGTATCATGCATCCCCAAGCTTAATTCCTGCGTCCTCGAGTAGGTAAATGATAAAAACAGAATTTTTGATGTGGAATGCTACCTAACATAATTTTCAATGTAATTTCCTTTATTGTGGCATGAATGTTCAGATTCAAAAGATTCAAGACAAAAGTTTAGTATTGACATAAAAATAATAATACTTCAAGCATACTAACCAAGCAATTATGTCTTCTCAAAGTAACATAGCCAAAGAAAGCTCATCCCTACAAAATAATATACTTTGGCCATGCTTCATCTCCGTCACACAAAATGCTCCCATCATGCACAACCCCGATGACAAGCCAAGCAATTGTTTCATACTTTGCCTTTTCAAACTTTTTCAACTTTTTACGCAATATATGAGCGCGAGCCATGGACATAGCACTATGGGTGGAATAGAATGGTGGTTGTGGAGAAGACAAAAAGGGAGGAAGATAGTCTCACATCAACTAGGCGTATCAATGGGCTATGGAGATGCCCGTCGATAGATATCAATGTGAGTGAGTAGGGATTGCCATGCAATGGATGCACTAGAGCTATAAGTATATGAAAGCTCGACAAAAGAAACTAAGTGGGTGTGCATCCAACTTGCTTGCTCACGAAGACCTAGGGCAATTTGAGGAAGCCCATCATTGGAATATGCAAGCCAAGTTCTATAATGTAAAATTCCCACTAGTATATGAAAGTGACAACGTAATAGACTCTCTATCATGAAGATCATGGTGCTACTTTGAAGCACAAGTGTGGAAAAAGAATAGTAACATTGCCCCTTCTCTCTTTTTCTCTCTTTTTTTCTTTTCTCATGTGTCCGAATATAGTCATCCAATATATCAATCTTTATGTCTCGACCATTTCGAGACTCCTCGTCATGTCCGTGATCACATCCGGGACTCCGAACTACCTTCAGTACATCAAAACACATAAACTCATGGTCGTCACCGAACATTAAGCATGCGGACCGTACGGGTTCGAGAACTATGTAGACATGACCGAGACACGTCTCCGGTCAATAACCAATAGCGGAACCTGGATGTTCATATTGGCTCCCACATATTCTATGAAGATCTTTATCGGTCAAACCGCATAACGATATACGTTGTTCCCTTTGTCATCGGTATGTTACTTGCCCGAGATTCGATCGTTGGTATCTCAATACCTAGTTCAATCTCATTACCGGCAAGTCTCTTTACTCGTTCCGTAATGCATCATCCCGTAACTAACTCATTAGTCACATTTCTTGCAAGGCTTATATTGATGTGCATTATCGAGAGGGCCCAGAGATACCTCTCCGACAATCGGAGTGAAAAATCCTAATCTCGATCTATGCCAACTCAACAAACACCATCGGAGACACCTATAGAGCACCTTTATAATCACCTAGTTACGATGTGACGTTTGGTAGCACACAAAGTGTTCCTCCGGTATTCGAGAGTTGCATGATCTCATAGTCATAGGAACATGTATAAGTTATGGAGAAAGCAATACCAACAAACTAAACAATCATTGTGCTAAGCTAACAGATGGGTCAAGTCAATCACACCATTCTCTAATGATGTGATCCCGTTAATCCAATGACAACTAATGTCTATGGTTATTAAACATAACCATCATTGATTCAACGAGCTAGTTAAGTAGAGGCATACTAGTGACATTCCGTTTGTTTATGTATTCACACATGTACTAAGTTTCCGGTTAATAAAATTCTAGCATGAATAATAAACATTTATCATGATATAAGGAAATATAAACAACAACTTTATTATTGCCTCTAGGGCATATTTCCTTCAGTCTCCCACTTGCACTAGAGTCAATAATCTAGATTACATTGTAATGATTCAAACACCCGTGGAGTCCTAGTTCTGATCATGTTTTGCTCATGAGAGAGGCTTAGTCAATGGGTGTGCAACATTCAGATCCGTATGTATCTTGCAAATCTCTATGTCTCCCTCCTTTACTTGATCGCGGATGGAACTGAAGCGTCTCTTGATGTGCTTAGTTCTCTTGTGAAATCTGGGTTCCTTTGCCAAGGCAATTGCACCAGTATTGTCACAAAAGATTTTCATTGGACCTGATGCACTAGGTATCACACCTAGATCGGATATGAACTCCTTCATCCAGACTCCTTCATTTGCTGCTTCTGAAGCAGCTATGTATTCCGCTTCACACGCAGATCCCGCTTCTGATGCACTAGGTGTCTATGTATTCTGCTTGGAACTGCACCAACTGACAGCTCCACCATTTCATAAAAATACGTATCCGGTTTGTGACTTAGAGTCATCCAAATCAGTGTCAAAGCTTGCATCGACGTAACCATTTCCGACGAGCTCTTTATCACCTCCATATATGAGAAACATATCTTAGTCCTTTTCAAGTATTTTAGGATGTTCTTGACCGTTATCCAGTGATCCACTCCTGTATTACTTTGGTACCTCTGTCGGTGTCAAAACCGGCAGATATCAGGTAGGAGGTACCAAACTGTGCGTCTAAGGCGGATGGTAACAGGAGGTGGGGGACACGATGTTTACCCAGGTTCGGGCCCTCTTGATGGAGGTAATACCCTACATCCTGCTTGATTGATCTTGATGATATGAGTATTACAAGAGTTGATCTACCACGAGATCGTAGAGGCTAAACCCTAGAAGCTAGCCTATGGTATGATTGTTGTTTTCCTACGGGCTAAACCCTCTGGTTTATATAGACACCGAAGGGGGCTAGGGTTACACAGAGTCGGTTACAAGGGAGGAGATCTACATATCAGTATTGCCAAGCTTGCCTTCCACACCAAGGAAAGTCCCATCCGGACACGGGACGAAGTCTTCAATCTTGTATCTTCATAGTCCAACAGTCCGCCCAAAGGATATAGTCCGGCTGTCTGGAGACCCCCTAATGCAGGACTCCCTCAGTAGCCCCTGAACCAGGCTTCAATGACGATGGGTCCGGCGCGCAGATTTGTCTTCGGCATTGCAAGGCGGGTTCCTCCTCCAAATACTCCATAGAAGATTTTGAACACAAGGATAGTGTCCGGCTCTGCAAAATAAGTTCTACATACCATCGTACAGAGAATAATATTTCCAATAATCTAATCTGCTAACACGTTTAGCAACATGACATCATGCCATGGCCCGGTCATTATTTGAACCTTTTTTCTCAATCAGCACTACACATATCGTGAGGCGGTTTTCTTGACATGTCTTGTCGAAGCAGGGATCGTGTCCCCTATCACGGGATTCTCATCAATACGTATGTGGGTAACCCGAGCCATCAATTACGGTGCCTGGGGAATAAGAGGTTTTACCAGGTGAGTGGGGAGGCGCATCGCCTCTTCCGCCCTTATAAAGGGACAAGGATTCACTCTTTTCACCCACGCCTTCTTCCCGATTCATTCCCCTCTGCTCAGGCTCCAGCGCCCAAGCGTTCACCTTCTCTACCCACAAAAGGTCTTTCAAAGATGTCCGGATCCGGGGCAGGAGGCAAATGGATGGCCTCTACTGTCCGAGAGAAGGATATCAAAAAGCTTCGGGAGGCCGGGTATCTGGCCAAGAAAATCAGCCACCGTCTCCCGACGGCGGAACAAATCGTCCCCACTCCGGAACCCCACGAGAGGGTTGTATTCCTCCCTCACTTTGTCTGCGGGCTAGGGTTTCCCCTCCACCCATTCGTTCGTGCCATCATGTATTATTATGGGATCGATCTTCACGATCTGTCCCCCAATTCCTTCCTCAACATCTCGACGTCCATCATCGTGTGCGAGGCTTTTCTCTGCATCTCTCCATGCTTCGGTTTATGGCTGAAGGTTTTTAATGTGAAGCCCAAGGTGGTGGGCGGCAAGCATGCCGAGTGTGGGGGAGCTATGGTGAGAAAGATGCCCAACGTCATATGGCCAACGGGAACCTTTAACGATTCTGTCAAGGAGTGGCAGCAGTAGTGGTTTTACATCATTGAGCCGTGCAGCAAGAAATGGGCCGCTTCTCCCGAGTTTCGATCCGGTGCCTCTCTGCGGCTTACATCCTGGGTTAAGAAAGGCCTAGTCTGGTCTTCGTCTGATGAACTGTCGGTGCTCCAGGCGCGCGTTAAAGGTATGGGAGATAAGAACATTGAACTTGTCAACGTAGTCCTGGTGATGTTAGTCCGCCGGATACTGCCTTGTCAATACCGGACTTGCAATCTATGGGAATTCGATCCGGCCAGGCACCAAACCTTGTGAGTGTTCTTCGGCTCCTTGCACAAGGACATTTGGAAGGTGCTTTTCAAATCCAGCAAATCATGGCCGGACTCCGCCGAGGACCGCGGGTACCAACTATCCCGCCCTGCAAGTTCGGTGAGTTTATCAAACTTTTCTATCTGCATGACCCTAAAGGAAGCGCTTAACGCGTGTTATTCAACTCTCCCAGGGCTGGACGAAGAAGGTGGAGCGGATCCATTGTCCGGCCCCACTGCCCGAAGACCCGGCCATCCCACTTTTGAAAAAGATGCTGGTCCCGGCGCCTTACAAGGTGCCGAAGAAGACGGCTGAGAAGGAGGCCAAAAAGACCCGGGGCGGCCTTCGTCGCCGCGGCACTTCGGACACAATATCCGAAGGCTCTGATGCCCATTCCGCCTCCGAAGAGGACGAAGAGGAGGAGGAAGATGAATCCCCCATGGGGGGAAGAAGGAACAGGACGGCCTCCGCACCCTTGGAGGCCGAACTACCCAAAAGGGGAAAGGCTCCTCTTCCGGAGGAGTCCACTGCCGCCGCCGACAGCGGCCCGGCACGGGATCCCAGGGCCCAGCCCCTGGTGAACTCGTAAGTATATAAAATCCGGGTACGTTTAAGCGTTCAGACTCGTCGTGGCTTAGTATTTTAACCTAAGCCATATTTTTTGTAGTCTGGCGAGGTCCCGTACCAAACAATCCTCATCAGAGGACCTGCTGAGCTCAAATGCTATGGAGAGCGGGACGCCCCCAAAGGCCCCTTCCTCCGAACAGGTGCATAACACCGAGGCTTCGTCCCAGAAGGAATCCGGCCAAGGAGGAAGGGAAGAAATCGTGAAGGCGGTGTCTGGAGGTCAAACCGCAGGGGCCGGACACATGGGGGAAAAGATTCCCATGGGGTCTGATGGCGGGGGCGATCCTGAGTTCAGCTCCCCACAGGATGCGATTCCAGAGACCTATACGGCTCCAGAATCAAGAAGGCAGCCTCCTTCGGCTGGAGGGGGTGTGCCTGTTCCGTCGGCGGCCTCTGTTTATCCAGAAGTGTCGGATGCTTTGTTGGTGGCGTTACAAGACGCCGCCATCGTTGATGAACACCGTGCCCTTATGGGTGCGGTGATTGAGAAGATTCAGTCAACTGAGAGTGGACTAAACGAAGCCTGTATCAGCCTTATAAGAGGCTTTGAGGTATGTTTTATGAGTTGTCAAAGAGTGTCATAATATAGATAGTAGCCCCTGATACACTGTTCGGTGAAAGAAAGAACCGGACAGGGGATCGAATTGATGATCGCAGGAAGACTCATTGAATGACATTGACTTCTCTTCTATTTCAAGCAGGTACATGTGGCGGCTGCTGCCTCTCGTACTGCGGAGATCTCCGGACTGAATCAAAGTCTAGAGCGGGCCATAGAAGAACTTGGCCAATTAAAAATGCAGTTGAGGGATAAACAAGGTATGCACAAGCGTTGCGCGCATTTATTGTGAAATAAATGTTCAGTATGAAATAAGCCGCATAATTTGTGCTAGGGGTTATGACCGAAGTCGAGGCCCTCAAAAGGGCTGTTGCCGAGGCCGAGAAAAAGGCGGCCACAGAGCGGACTCTTCATGAGAAACACGAGGCCAGAGTTATTAAAGCTGAGCAAGAGTTGCAAGAGGCCGTAAGTAAATGTGAGACCTTGGAGCAGAGTTTAATGGAGAAAGAGTCCGAACTCACCAAGGCACGTCAAACCACGAGCGATGCCCGGGGGGAAACCCAAAGCGCCCTGCAGGGGATCCAAGAGGCGAGAAAGATCGCGGCGGGTAAGGCTTTTCCCATGTAAAGCAAGTACTTGAGGGGAAGACTATGTTTCTAATTTTGAATCCGGATTTCTCAGGTGTATTTGCCGAGCTACCTTGCAGCATATCAGATGCCGCCCAATTCTACCGAGCCGAAGAAAGGAACACCACAGATAAGCTCTTATGGTCGCAGTATTTGGCGCCGAATTATCCGGTGCCTTTTGCCGATCAACTGAAACAGCTGATCGAACTGCATAAGGCGGCGAAACTAGCCATGAAAGATATGGTTATCCGGCTATGGACTGTCGAGCCGATTCCAAGCAGCTACTTCGGGCTCGTGAGGCGGCTTGTAAGCGCTTGCCCTCGACTTGACGTCATCAAGCGGTCGGTCTGTATAGAAGGAGCGCGAATGGCCTTCGCCTGCGCAAAGGTGCACTGGGGGAAGATGGATGCTGAAAAGCTGGTGACCAGAGGACCGCTAGAGGGGACGGAGCACCGCAAGCCCGAATTATATTATAAGAGTGTCCTGAAAGGATCCTACCTTGTAGCGGAGCTGTGCACCAAGGACATTATATTTCCATGAATGCCAATCATGTTGTCCTTTGTAATGCTTGAACAAGGTCGTTTATATGTCGCCTGTTATATAAAAGTTTACCCTCCTGTGCGGTTGTTTTTATGTTAAACCTGAGAGTTGGCCAGTCATCGGCTTCTGCCCCCACGTAAGAAGTACGGGGGGTGTTCGGGATAAACCTGAGCACTCTTTATCCCAGTCTTGGGTCCTTCGAAGGAGGTGCTCAGCACAACGAACCAGGCAATCGGACTATAGGGCTTTATCACTCTCACTTAGCCATAGGAGCTTTAGTATGGTCGGCGCAGCCCCTTGTGTTTGGAAGACCGTACTAGGGGCTTTATAAGCGCCTGATCGAAGAAAAAACTGATCCATCGCACGCTGCATTGGTTATGGCATTGTGCGGGAGAAATCCTTAAAGATTTTGTAACCGCTCGAACAGCTGACCAGATCTCGCCGTATCATGATAGTCAGTTTTCGGCTTTCTCTACTGAGGTGCTCATCCGGAAGAAATGGGACACAATCGCAGTAGTTCTCCGAGTGCTACCTTAGCCGATATAGCGGAACGTAAGGTACCAAAACATGGGAGCCGGGCAAACCCAACTATTGACCCAAGACATGATTCGGAGCTGATGCATATAATGCTATAGGTTCGGGGTGCCGAACTTCCATGAAGGTGTTCGGACTTTTATTGCCGTGTTACGGGAAAAACGAAGCCCCCGTCATATTTAAGGCATATCGCTATGTACGGATGCCACTTGACAAAATGATTTCGATAAGAAATAATCAGCAGGTAAACATCATATAAATCCACATGTTGTATTTGAATAATACGTCTATGTGTATGGGTACAAGTAATGTGATAAAAAAGGGGTTGTGATAGCCGAACCTGCTATGACCAGGGGGAAGAGGTTGAGTGCGGATCCATAATATAGCCGGGCGGTCACTGCGGGGAATGTCTAAGGATTCCCTAACGCGTTCAAGCTGCCTCCGTGTAGTCCGTCCTGGTTGGTGCAAAGGTGATCCTGCGAAGGAAATATAAGAAATGTTTACGTGCCGGAGGGCGGTTGAACCGCTGAGTTCGACCTGTCATGGCCTTCGCAGGAATGTTTAGTTGAGCTCTGGACGAGCCGGGGTATCCTTCCGCGAAGTAGTTTGGAGCCCCTTGACGGTGTCTGGGAGCCTGGACGTCGACTCAAGGTTCGGTTGCAAGGTGCTGCTCGTTGTTTCTGGTTGCTAAGGCAGTGGTGTATTTGTTGGTGCCAAAAGAAAGTTCGGCCTTGCCATGAACCGTGATGACGCCGTGTGGACCAGGCATCTTGAGCTTACGGTAGGCATAATGTGGCACCGCATTGAATCGAGCGAACGTGGTTCACCCGAGTAGTGCTTGATAGTCACTGCGGAAAGGGGCGATTTCGAAGATTAAATCTTCGATATGGTAATTTTCTGGTGATCTGAAGATTACCTCGAGGGCGATGGAGCCTGTACAGCTAATGTCCATACCTGGTATGATGCCTCTGAAAGTGGCTTTAGTGGGTGTGGGAGTCTTGGATTAGGGGGTCTCCGGACAGCCGGACTATCTCCATTGGCCGGACTGTTAGACTATGAAGGTACAAGATTGAAGACTTCGCCTCGTGTCCGGATGGGACTCTACTTGGCGTGGAAGGCAAGCTAGGCAATACGGATATGTGTATCTCCTCCTTTGTAACCGACCTTGTGTAACCCTAACCTCTCCGGTGTATATATAAACCGGAGGGTTTTAGTCCGTAGGACAACATACAATCATACCATAGGCTAGCTTCTAGGGTTTAGCCTCTCCGATCTCGTAGTAGATCTACTCTTGTACTACCCATATCATTAATATTAATCAAGCAGGACGTAGGGTTTTACCTCCATCAAGAGGGCCCGAACCTGGGTAAAACATTGTGTCCCCTGCCTCCTGTTACCATCCGCCTTAGACGTACAGTTCGGGACCCCCTACCCGAGATCCGCCAGTTTTGATACCGACATTGGTGCTTTCATTGAGAGTTCCTCTGTGTCGTCGCTGTTAGGCTTGATGGCTCCTACTATAATTGATAGCGATGCAGTCCAGGGTGAGACTTTTCTCCCCGGACAGATCTTCGTGTTCGGCAGCTTTGCACTGCGGGCCAATTCGCTTGGCCATCTGGAGCAGATTGAAAGTTATGCCCCTGGCCACCAGGTCAACTTTGGAAGCTTAGACTACACGAACGATATCCGTGGAGACTTGATCTTCGACGGATTCGAGCCTCTGCCTTGTGCGTCACGCGGTCACGATGAGTACGATTTAGCTCTACCATCGGACAGTGTTCAGGAGATCGCACAGGCAGCCGCTCCGACCCTCAATTCGGAGGCAGTTGCGCCGTCCATGGACGGGTGGATGGACCCCACCACGGAGGCCTTACCCTCAGTGGCGATCGAGCCAAACATCGACCTTACCTTGCACGAGAGCCATGTTGTTAAACTGTCGGATCCTTCTCCGGCCACGGACTCCGAGCCGCCTGCGCCCGTTCCTATCGAATCTGATTGGGCGCCGATCATGGAGTTTACCTCTGCGGATATTTTTTAGCACTCGCCCTTTGGCGACATACTGAACTCATTAAGGTCTTTCTCCTTGTCAGGAGGATCCTGGCCGAACTATGTCTGGCAGGATTGGGATGCGGACGACGAAGAAATTCGCGGCCCACCCACCACCCACTTAGTAGCCACTGTCGATGACTTAACCGACATGCTCGACTTCGAATCCAAAGATGTCAACGGTATGGACGACGATGCAGGAGACGAAGAGGAACCACTGCCCACAGGGCACTGGACAGCCACCTCATCATACGATATATACATGGTGGACACACCAAAGGAAAACGACGACGAGGAACGGAAGGACGCAACGAAGGGTTGTTCCCTCGAGAAGCAGTCAAAACGGCGGCGTAAGCGCCGCCCCAAATCCCGCCTCGGCAGAAACAACGATCATACAGACCCAGCGTTAGAGCAGGGGGAACCATTGCCGGACCACGGCAACACAGAGAATCAAGCCGAACAACCCGACTCTGTCAAAGATCATAGTCCAGATGACGCCACACCGGACGGACACCCGGAGCAACAGAATGCCCATCAAAGGCTCGTTGCCACCGCGAGGAGTCTAAAAAAGCAGAAGCAAAGGCTCAAAGCTGCGCAAGACACTCCAAATCAGATGGAGCAAAGTACTCAACACAGCAGCAAAGTACGGCGGTAATCACCCCACCAAGAGCTACCCGAAGCGGAAGTTGCTACCTGAATTTGATGAGGAGGCCTTAGATCCCCCACAACCAAAAATCAAAACAACCATCTGGCCAGATAGGCGACCTCACGGCCAACGTAGAGCGGCAACCAACGCCGCACATAAGCCAATACGCGATCCACACGGGGACTCGCATCAAAAGGACGGCACAACCAGATCCACCTATGGACCACGTAAGCGCACTCCAACACAACAAATATCCGAAGAACACGGTACACCCAGATACAGGGGTGCCGCACACCCCCTATGTTTCACTGATGAGGTGCTGGATCATGAATTTCCAGAGGGATTCAAACCCGTAAATATAGAGGCATACGACGGAACAACAGACCCTGGTGTCTGGATTGAGGATTATATCCTCCATATCCATATGGCTCGAGGAGATGACCTCCACGCCATTAAGTATTTACCCCTCAAACTCAAAGGGCTAGCTCGGCACTAGCTTAAGAGCCTCCCCAAAAGTTCCATTGGAAGCTGGGAAGAGCTCGAAGATGCTTTTCGGGCAAATTTTCAGGGGACTTACGTCCGACCTCCGGACGCGGATGATTTGAGTCATATAACTCAACAGCCCGGAGAGTCAGTCCGAAAACTTTGGAACAGGTTTCTTACTAAAAAGAACCAAATAGTCAACTGTTCGGACGCCGAAGCCTTGGCAGCTTTTAAGCATAGCGTCCGTGACGAATGGCTTGCCAGACACCTCGGCCAAGAAAAGCCGAGAATAATGGCAGCATTAACAAGCCTCATGACCCGCTTTTGCGCGGGTGAGGATAGCTGGCTAGCCAGATGCAGCATCAGCGACCCAAGTACATCCGAAGTTAGAGATGGAAACGGGAAATCACGGCGCAATAACAAACGCCGGAATAAAGAAGACAGCACGAAGAGCACGACAGTAAACGCCGGATTTAGAAGCTCTCGGCAAAGTCAGCAAAAGCAGCCCTCTAAAGGCGCCAGAGACGAACTGTCCAGCCTAAACAAAATTCTGGACCAAGTATGTCAGATCCATAGCACCCTCGGTAAACCTGCTAATCATACCCACAAAGAATGTTGGGTCATCAAGCAGTCCGGCAAGCTCAACGCCGTACACAAGGGGGAGGATACATCAAGCGAAGACGAGGATGAGCCTCCCAAGCAAGACACTAGGGAACAAAAGAAGTTTCCACCAGAAGTCAAAACAGTCAACGTGTTACACGTGATCAAGAGGAGAAACAAAGCGGCACTCCCAGAAAAATATGCCCAAGGGCCTATCACCGCGGAGTACTGCCACTGGTCGTCTCAACCGATCACTTTCGACCATCGCGATTACTCAGCAAGTATCCGACGTGCAGGATGGGCTACCCTGGTATTAGACCCAATAATTGACGGATACCATTTTACACGAGTCCTGATGGACGGTGGCAGCAGTTTAAACCTGATATACCAGGATACAATCCGCAAAATGGGGATAGACCCAACGAAAATTTGCCACAGCAACACTACCCTTAAAGGAGTAACGCCAGGCCCAGGGGCTCATTGCACGGGCTCCCTGCTACTAGAGGTTATATTCGGCTTCCCCGATAACTTCCGTAGCGAAAATTTAACATTCCACATTGCTCCGTTCCAAAGTGGCTATCAAGAACTACTTGGACGCGAAGCTTTCGCTCGCTTTAATGCAATACCGCATTACGCTTCCCTTACGCTTAAGATGCCCGGTCTACGTGGCATCATTACAGTGAATGGAAATATTAAGCGATCCCTGCGCGCCGAAGAGAGTACGGCTGCCTTGGCAGCCGCACACTAAGATGGCCTCACCATCTAAAGCATTTGATAGGTCGTCAAGACCACGGACACGGTTAGACGAGTCCGGCGCAGCTATATGTAACTCACACAGGTTTGATAAGCCACACCCCTATTACAAATACAAGGGGCTCAATGCGCGCAGACAAGTGGCAATTTTTATTCATCTTGAATTATACATGGTTTCTTTAAACCTACCTTTTTGCACGACAACTTTTCACCTAAGTTTCTCTCTTTTACAGATGACCATCGTGCTACACCCGTCCAGGATACGGCACAATGGAGACACAGGCGCAGACGTGCAGTAGGGACCCGCTCCAAGGATTCTTTTTAGATTAAGACCCTGCGTAAACCTTTTTTACTGTCTCTTGTTGATACACATCCCTCGGATTCTCAAATACAATTGAGAAGGTTGCTGACGTCTTGGCATGTGGCCACGTCAGAATAAACGCCCGTACCTGGACACAAGGGGCTTCTTACAAAGGGCACTATTTAGGCCCGGTTTATACCAAAAAGACCGAATACCTTAGGGAGTGTTCGACGTCGCGAGTTTGGCCTTATATGCATCAGCTCCGAATCATGTCTTTGGTCAAATGTTGGGTTTTCCCGGCTCCTGTGTTTTGGTGCCTTACGTTCTGTTCTATCGGCTAAGGCAGCACCAGGAGAACTACTGCGATTGTGCCTTGGTTCGCCCGGACGAGCACCTCAGTAGAGAAAGCCGAAAACTGACTGTCATGATATAGCGCGAGACTGGTCAACCACTCGATGACCTATCGGAATGTTAGAATTCCTCCGCTTTAACGAAGGGCCGTTTCCCGGCCAGGCATATACGCACCCCGAGTTTGGGAGAGTGTGGAGCCACCAGGGGCTATAGAGTAGCCCCACCATCAAACTCCTATGGCTAAATGAAAGTGTTAAAGCATCATAGTCCGGTTGCCTCGTTCGCTGTGCTATCACCTCCTTAATAGGACCAAGATGTTGCGTTAAGTGTGAACACGCGTTTTCTACGAACACCTTAGCATTATATGCGAGGGGGTTGAAGCCGACGACTGCAATCTTTCAGGTTATATACATATATACATAAACGGCCGCACATGAGGCATCATACTACTTTCCGGCAAAAGTATAAATACAACCTTACTACATTTCATAAAAACATTGTGCTTACAATGGGAATACATGTCACTCAAACATAATATTCTTCGAGCACTGGGACTCTATCAAACGAGCACCCTCAGGAACCTCTTCAAAATAGTGCTCGGCAGCTACTCGGCCTATGGCCGAACCTTGCGCCGCAATAGTGGTAGCATCCATCTCCGCCCAGTATGCCTTGACACGGGCAAAGGCCATCCGTGAGCCTTCTATGCACGCCGACCTCTTCATCGCATTGATGCGCGGCATCGCACCAAGGAACAGCTGCACTAAGCTGAAATAGTTGTTCGGCTTCAGCTTCTCCGGCCACAAATGATCTACGATGGACCTCATGGCAAGTCCGGACAACCTATTAAGTTCGGCCCATTCGGCTAGTTGATCAGTCAAGGGAAGCGGACGCTCTGGAAAGTTGAATTGCGACCAGAACAGCTTGTCCACTTCACGATCTGTCTGATCTCGGAAGTATTCGACCGCATCGACAGCGCTTGCTGCCAAGTCCATATATGCGTCTGCCGAACTCCACAGCCGATCTAGAGGGGCATACCGTGGATCTCTGAACTTCCTCTGCAGCAGAAAGGGCTTCCCATCCGCAATATCCCCGGCTTCACGCAGCTCCTCCTTCTTCGCCCTCATAGCAGAGCGGGTGTCTTTGGTCACCATCGCGGCCTTTTCAACATCCGTTGCCTTCACTCGGTTCTCCTTTTCAAGGAACTGTCAACGGTCGGCAGTGTCTTTTAATTCTACGGCCATCTTGGCCATCTTCTCTTTGCTTTCGCAATGCGCAGCCTTCTCGGCTCTTAACCCTTCGGCCACCTTCAAAGCAGCCGCATTACTAACCCTTGCTTGTTCCTTGGCTTGGGCAAGTTCCGCTCGAAGGGTCTCCATGGTGGCAGCCCCGTCTGCAGTCACAACATATTAAAGATACTGGCATCATGCTGATCTTACTATGTGATGTTGACCGGAAAAACATTACTTACCCTGTACCTCGTCAAGCCGCTTGTTAACAAGCTCGATGTCGGCATCTGTCGCATCCAGTTGCCGCTTTAGTTCGGCAAACTCATTAGTTCGGCTAGCCACTGGAGCTCCCATCACCTGCACATAAAGCGGTATGATTATTACCTGGGACTACGATCCTCTGTTCGCCGCCGTTCTCGACGACGACCACAGTCTCAGGGGCTACTATCTACACAGGGCACACCTAAAAATGTGCAGTACTATCAAAAAGTATATCGTTTCACATACCTCAAAGCCCGTCAGTAGACTCATAAAGGCTCCATGCAATCCGCTTTCGGCGGACGAAATTCTTTCCATCACTGTACCCATCAACGTACGGTGTTCTTCTGAGATGGCCGCTCACTCCAACAGCTCCCTCAGTACGTCCGACCGCATACCAGACGGTGCTGGACTCTTTTGTTTGCTCTCTTCAAGAGCCGGACGCTGGAGACTTCGGGTGACTATAGGATTATCTTCTGGCCTCATCGGATCCGGAGAGGCCCAACACGACAACACTTCAAGGTCGCCCGCTTCTTGAGCGGGGGAGTCCGGGAGAGGCGTTTCGCTCTCCATCATCTTCGGAAGAAGATCCCCTGAGGACGAGCTCTGCTAAGAAGGGCTAAGATCCGAACTGCAAGATAAACACTTCGGTTATTTTCCTCAGAGGTAAGGTAGTATATCGCCACTATTAAAGTACTTTCTGATTACTTACAGCTCGTTGGAGGGCTGATCCTCGCGCGGACTTTGTGCAACAAAGGCACCCTCCAAGGCAGGACCCTCTAGTGGAGACTTCTTCTCCCGTTTGGAAGCCTCGGTTTCCGGATCTTCAGAGGCAGTCCTCTTCCTTCCCCGAAGCGAGAGAAGGTTGGATTCTTCTCCTTGGTTATCCTCCTTCACGGAGGTGCTCATTCCCTCGGTTGGAATTGGTAGCGATGGGGGGGCCGCTTTCAACCTCATTATTCCCCCCTTTATCTTCCTTTGAGAGCTCCGGGCAGGGTGCTAGATCGAGCATCTTTTCCAGTACCGGATTCTCCAAACCCTCAGGAAGGGGGGCCGAACACCGAATCATCTTCGCCTTTGTTAGCCAGTCCTGGTCAAAGAGCGATTTCTCAGAATGACGTCGTGGTAAATAAAAGATGGTGTGTTCGGCTAAAGGATTACTTACTTGGTCGGCAGTACGGTTTCTTCTCAGGCCCACGTCCTCGGTAGTATCCGGACACTCTATTTGGGGTCCGAAGAATGATTTGTACATCTCCTCGTGCGTCAGGTCGAGGAAATTCTGAATAGTACGCGGCCCTTCTGGGTTGAACTCCCACATGCGGAGGGGCCGGTGTTTGCAAGGTTGGACTCGACGAACCAGCATGACTTGCGCCACCATAACCAGACTGAAATCTCCTTTGAAGAGATCGCGAACGCGACTTTGCAGTATAGGCACATCCTTGGCTGGACCCCAACTCAGTCCTCTGCTAATCCATGACATCAGTTGTGGTGGAGGGCCCGAGCGTAAAGCAGGGGCAGCCACCCACTTGGCACTTTTGGGAGCTGTGACGTAAAACCACTCCTGTTGCCATAATCCGGACACCTCTGGAAAGGAACCTTTGGGCCACTGAGCTCCTGCTATCTTGCTTATTAATGTGCCTCCGCACACTGCATACTGCCCCTCGACCATCTTCGGCTTCACGTCAAAGGTCTTGAGCCACAGGCCGAAGTGAGGGGTGATGCGGAGGAAGGCCTCACACACGACAATGAATGTTGAGATGTGGAGAAAGGGGTCCGAGGCTAGATCATGGAAATCTAGCCCGTAATAGAACATCAAACCCCTAACATAGGGATCCAGGGTGAGGCCTAGACCTCGGAGGAAGTGGGAGATGAACACAACATTCTCATTGGGTTCAGGAGTAGGGACGACCTGCCCTCGGGCAGGCAGCCGATGCGAAACCTCGGCGGTCAGGTATCTGGCTTCCCTCAACTTCTTGATATCCTCTTCCGTAACGGAGGAGGGCATCCACCGGCCTTGAAGGCTAGATCTGGACATGATTGAAGGTCCGAAGCACCTGACCTAGGCTTTGGGTGTTAGAACTCGAGGCGGGGAAAGGATTCGATTGAGCACGGGAGGGAAAAAAAGTAAAAGCCTTGTCCCTTTATAAAGAGGGTGAATATCAAGCGTCCTCTCCGTAGCCGTTTGGGACTTGCCTATAATCTAGGAGTCCTAGACACGGTTGGGTTACCCACAGCCGTATTGATGAGAATCCCGTAATTAGGGGGACACGATCTCTGCTTTGACAAGACGTGTCAAAAAACTGCCTCCCAATATGTGGGGGCTAGTTAAAGGAAACGGTTCGAATAATCACCGGGCCGTGACGTAATGTCGTGTTGCCAAAACAAGTCAGCAAATTGGATTTGTGGAAATATTATTCTCTCTACGGTGGTATGTGGGACTTATTTTGCAGGGTCGGACACTATCCTTATATTCAAATTCTTCCGTGGTATATTCAGAGGAGGAACCCGCCTTGCAATGCCGAAGACAATACTGCGCGTCGGACTCATCGTCATTGAAAGTCTGGTTCAGGGGCTACTGTGGGAGTCCTGGATTAGGGGGTCTCCGGACAGCCGGACTATCTCCATTGGCCGGACTGTTAGACTATGAAGGTACAGGATTGAAGACTTCGTCTCGTGTCCGGATGGGACTCTACTTGGCGTGGAAGGCAAGCTAGGCAATACGGATATGTGTATATCCTCCTTGGTAACCGACCTTGTGTAACCCTAACCTCTCTGGTATCTATATAAACCGGAGGGTTTTAGTCCGTAGGACAACATACAATCATACCATAGGCTAGCTTCTAGGGTTTAGCCTCTACGATCTCATGGTAGATCTACTCTTGTACTACCCATATCATCAATATTAATCAAGCAGGACATAGGGTTTTACCTCCATCAAGAGGGCCCGAACCTGGGTAAAACATTGTGTCCCCTGCCTCTTGTTACCATCCGCCTTAGACGTACAGTTCGGGACCCCCTACCCGAGATCCGCCGGTTTTGACACCGACAGTGGGTTTGGTCGCTGAATGATTGATGCCCATCTTGCGCACTGTGTCTTGGTAAAGCAGATTTAAACTGCTACCTCCGTCCATAAGGACTCGAGTGAGGTGGAACCCGTCTACTATTGGGTCGAGGATTAGTGCGGTTGGATTGCCTAGATTGGCGTTAACCGGACGATCCGTGCGGTTGGAGGTGACCGGACCTAGTTTATATTGTGGGACGGCTAGCTCCGTTGAGTCACCATCCCTGAGGGTGTATATCTGGTCCGAGTTGGCCATTTGGGTGGTATTTACCACATTCACCGATTGAATATGGGGGGGGATTTCTTTTGCCCTCCTGTGTTCGGTGATCTCGGCTCTTCATCGCTTTGAGACCCCTCTTCGACTTTGGCGCCTGCCTTGCCGGCTTGTTTGAAGACCCAGCATTCTCTGTTGGTATGGGTGGCTCGCGTTTCTGGGGTGCCATGAATTTGGCATTGGCGATCGAGTATGCGGTCCAGACTGGATGGACCCGGATTTTTATTTTTGGGTGGCCCTTTCCGCTGACCAGACTTTGAGCCCCTAAACCCGGCATTAACTGCCGTGTTTTCGGCGTTTTCACCATATTTGTGGCACTTGTGTTTGTTGCGCCGTGGTTTGCCGTTGCTATCCTAGCTTCTGATATGCCAGGTTTGCTTGTTGTATTGGTACTATGAGCCAACCAGCTATCTTCGCCCGCATAAAAGCGGGTCATGAGTGTCGTGAGGGCTGCCATAGACTTTGGCTTCTCCTGGCCAAGGTGCCGGGCGAGCCACTCATCATGGATGTTATGCTTGAATGCCGCTAAGGCCTCTGCATCCGGACAGTCGACAATTTGGTTTTTCTTAGTTAGGAACCGTGTCTAGAATTTCCTGGCCGATTCCCCTGGCTGCTGAGTTATATGGCTCAAGTCATCAGTATCCGGTGGTCGCACATAAGTGCCCTGGAAGTTGTCCAGGAATGCGTCTTCCAGATCCTCCCAACTGCCGATGGAGTCTGCTGGCAAGCTATTCAGCCAATGCCGAGCTGGTCCTTTGAGTTTTAGTGGGAGGTACTTGATGGCTTCCAGATCATCACCACGAGCCATGTGGATGTGGAGGAGGAAATCCTCAATCCATACAGTGGTATCTGTTGTACCATCATACGATTCGATATTTACGGGTTTAAAACCCTCCGGGAATTCATGATCCATAACTTCATCAGTGAAGCATAGGGGGTGTGCGGCACCTCTGTGCCAGGCTATATCACGACGCAGTTCATATGAGTCTTGTCTTCTGTATTTGGCCTGGCCAGATTTACTTTTAGTGTATCCGGCGTGACGGTCATCGGCCCGCGTTGGCGCGCGCCCCCGTGACCCGTATATCGACCTTGCATGTTTTGCCCTGCTTTTCCAATACGTCTTGCAGGTTCCGTGTTTTGCCCCGAGCCTTGGTATTTTTGTTTGAGTGGCGGCGGAGTGCAGGCTGAACTTCAGGCTGAAACGCCTCTCTGACTCGGCCACGAGGTGGCCGGTCAGTCGCGTCGTACACTGGTGATGTAGGTTTCAATGCTTCCTCCTCGAGATGAGGTAGCAACCTGCACTTTGGGTAACTCTTGGAGGGGCGCTCGAGTTTGTATTCCTCGGCCGCAAGGACTTCGGTCCATTTGTCTGCTAGCAAATCTTGATCAGCTTGAAGCTGTTGTTGCTTTTTCTTCAAGCTATTTGTTGTGGCCATAAGCCAGCGCTTGAAGCACTCCTGCTCGACGGGATCCTCAGGCACGATAAATTCTTCATCGCCGAGGCTCACCTCGTCATCGGAGAGAGGCATATAATTGTCCTCCTCTGATTCTCCATTTGCTGCCCGCTCTGGGGGGCTAGTTTGTTCACCCTCTCGCTCTAAATCATGCTGGAGGGGATTCTTGTTGTCTTCGGCACTATCCGGAGTATTATTGTCTCTTGTGCCGGTATCACTACTTTTGCTATGGCGGGACTTAGAGCGGCGCCGCTGACGTCGGCGCTTGGGTTGCTTCTTGGAGGGGTCATCCTCCGTGTCTCGTCATCATTGCCTTCTTTGGGGGTGTCCACCATGTATATATCATATGATGAAGTGGCGGTCCAGCGCCCTGTGGGCGGTGGTTCCTGTTCGTCTCCTGCATCGTCGTCCATACCATCGATGTCTTCGGAGTCGAAGTCGAGCATGTCGGTTAAATCATCGACAGTGGCTACTAAGTGGGTGGTGGGTGGGGAGCGAATTTCTTCGTCGTCTGCATCCCATTCTAGCTGGACATAGTTCGGCCGAGGTTCTCCTGACAAGGAGAGAGACCTTAATGAATTTAGCATGTCGCCGAAAGGTGAGTGCTGAAAGATGTTCGCGGAGGTGAACTCCATGATCGGCGCCCAATCGGATTCGATAAGCACGGACGCAGGCGACTCGGAGTCCATGGCCGGACACGAATCCAATGGTTCAGCAACACGGCTCTCGTAAGGGGTGAAGTCAGTATCTGGCTCAATCGCCACTGAGAGTGCGGCCTCCATGGCGGGGTCTATCCACCCATCCTCGGATGGCGCGATTTGCTCCGGATTGAAGGCTGAAGTAGTTGCAGGTGTGTTTTCCCGAACACTGTCCGACGGCAGAGTTACGTCATGCTTGTCGTGATTGTGCGGTGCACCTGACATGGGCTCGAATCCGTCGAAGATCAAGTCTCCGCGGATGTGGGCAATGTAGTTTAAGTTTCCGAACCTGACCTGATGGCCAGGGGCATAGCTCTCGATCTACTCCAGATGGCCAAGCAAGTTAGCCTGCAGTGCGAAGCCGCCGAATACGAAGATCTGTCCGGGGAGGAAAACCTCACCCTGGCCCGCATCATTACCAATGATCAAAGGAGCCATCAAGCCTTATGGTGACGACACAGTGGAACTCTCAATGAAAGCACCAATGTCGGTGTCAAAACCGGCGGATCTCGGGTAGGGGGTCCCGAACTGTGCGCCTAAGGCGGATGGTAACAGGAGGCGGGGGACACGATGTTTGCCCAGGTTCAGGCCCTCTTGATGGAGGTAATACCCTACGTCCCGCTTGATTGATCTTGATGATATGAGTATCACAAGAGTTGATCTACCACGAAATCGTAGAGGCTAAACCCTAGAATCTAGCCTATGGTATGATTGTTGTTGTCCTACGGACTAAACCCTCCGGTTTATATAGACACCGGAGGGGGCTAGGGTTACACAGAGTCGGTTACAAGGGAGGAGATCTACATATCCATATTGCCAAGCTTGCCTTCCACGCCAAGGAAAGTCCCATCTGGACACGGGACAAAGTCTTCAATCTTGTATCTTCATAGTCCAACAATCCGGCCAAAGGATATAGTCCGGCTGTCCGGAGACCCCCTAATCCAGGACTCCCTCAACCTCCTTGCTAAACTGATAGCAAGGCACACATCAGGTCTGGTACACAGCATTGCATACATGATAGAGCCTATGGCTGAAGCATAGGGAACACCTTTCATTTTCTCTCTATCTTCTGCAGTGGTCGGGCATTGAGTCTGACTCAACTTCACACCTTGTAACACAGGCAAGAACCCTTTATTTGCTTGCTCCGTTTTGAACTTCTTCAAAACTTTATCAAGGTATGTGCTTTGTGAAAGTCCAATTAAGTGTCTTGATCTATCTCTATAGATCTTGATGCCCAATATATAAGCAGCTTCACCGAGGTCTTTCATTGAAAAATTCTTATTCAAGTATCCTTTTATGCTATTCAGAAATTCAGTATCATTTCCGATCAACAATATGTCACCTACATATAATATCAGAAATGCTACAGAGCTCCCACTCACTTTCTTGTAAATATAGGCTTCTCCAAAAGTCTGTATAAAACCATATGCTTTGATCACACTATCAAAGAGTATATTCCAAGTCCGAGAGGCTTGCACCAGTCCATAAATGGATCGCTGGAGCTTGCACACTTTGTTAGCACCTTTTGGATCGACAAAACCTTCTGGTTGCATCATATACAACTCTTCTTTAAGATATCCATTAAGGAATGCAGTTTTGACATCCATTTGCCAAATTTCATAATCATAAAATGCGGGCGGACTTAAGCATCGCTACGGGTGAGAAGGTCTCATCGTAGTCAACTCCTTGAACTTGTCGAAAACCTTTTGCAACAAGTCGAGCTTTGTAGACAGTAATATTACCGTCAGCGTCAGTCTTCTTCTTGAAGATCCATTTATTCTCTATGGCCTGCCGATCATCGGGCAACTCAACCAAAGTCCACACTTTGTTCTCATACATGGATCCCATCTCAGATTTCATGGCCTCAAGCCATTTTGCGGAATCTGGTCTCATCATCGATTCCTCATAGTTCGTAGGTTCATCATGGTCAAGTAACATGACTTCCAGAACAGGATTACCGTACCGCTCTGGTGCGGATCTTACTCTGGTTGACCTACGAGATTCGGTAGTAACTTGATCAGAAGTTTCATGATCATCATCATTAGCTTCCTCACTTACTGGTGTAGGAATCACTGGAACTGATTTCAGTGATGAAATACTTTCCAATAAGGGAGAAGGTACAATTACCTCGTCAAGTTCTACTTTCCTCCCACTCACTTCTTTCGAGAGAAACTCCTTCTCTAGAAAGGATCCATTCTTAGCAACGAATATCTTGCCTTCGGATCTATGATAGAAGGTGTACCCAACAGTCTCCTTTGGGTATCCTATGAAGACACATTTCTCTGATTTGGGTTCGAGCTTATCAGGTTGAAGCTTTTTCACATAAGCATCGCAGCCCCAAACTTTATGAAACGATAACTTGGGTTTCTTGCCAAACCACAGTTCATAAGGTATCATCTCAACGGATTTAGATGGTGCCCTATTTGATGTGAATGCAGTCGTCTCTAAAGCATAACCCCAAAATGATAGCGGTAAATCAGTTAGAGACATCATAGATCGCACCATATCTAATAAAGTGCGAATACGACGTTCGGACACACCATTACGTTGTGGTGTTCCAGGTGGCGTGAGTTGCGAAACTATTCCACATTGTTTCAAACGAAGTCCAAACTCATAACTCAAATATTCACCTCCACGATCAGATCGTAGAAACTTGATTTTCTTGTTACGACAATTTTCCACTTCACTCTGAAATTCTTTGAACTTTTCAAATGTTTCAGACTTATGTTTCATTAAGTAGATATGCCCATACTGCTCAGATCATCTGTGAAGGTGAGAAACTAACGATATCCGCCATGATCTTCAATGTTCATTGGACCACATACATCAGTATGTATGATTTCCAATAACTCTGTTGCTCGCTCCATTGTTCCGGAGAACGGAGTTTTAGTCATCTTGCCCATGAGGCATGGTTCGCATGTACCAAGTGATTCATAATCAAGTGATTCCAGAAGTCCATCAGAATGGAGTTTCCTCATGCGCTTTACACCAATATGACCTAAATGGCAGTGCCACAAATAAGTTGCACTATCATTATCAACTCTGCATCTTTTGGCTTCAATATTATGAACATGTGTATCACTACTATCAAGATTTAGTAAAAATAGACCACTCATCAAGGGTGCATGGCCATAAAAGATATTACTCATATAAATAGAACAACCATTATTCTCTGATTTAAATGAATAACCGTCTCACATCAACCAAGATCCAGATATAATGTTCATGCTCAACGCTGGCACCAAATAACAATTATTTAGGTCTAAGACTAATCCCGAAGGTAGATGTAGAGGTAGCGTGCCGACGACGATCACATCGACTTTGGAACCATTTCCCACACGCATTGTCACCTCGTCCTTAGACAATCTTCGCTTAATCTGTAGCCCCTGTTTCAAGTTGCAAATGTTAGCAACTAAACCACGATGTCTACACACAACCTTCTTTTGTAGACGTTGTTGGGCCTCCAAGTGCAGAGGTTTGTAGGACAGTAGCAAATTTCCCTCAAGTGGATGACCTAAGGTTTATCAATCCATAGGAGGCGTAGGATGAAGATAGTCTCTCTCAAGCAACCCTGCAACCAGATAACAAAGAGTCTCTTGTGTCCCCAACACACCCAATACAATGGTAAATTGTATAGGTGCACTAGTTCGGCGAAGAGATGGTGATACAAGTGCAATATGGATGGTAGATAAAGGTATTTGTAATCTGAAATTATAAAAACAGCAAGGTAACTAATGGTAAAAGTGAGCGTAAATGGTATTGCAATGCGTTGAAACAAGGCCTAGGGTTCATACTTTCACTAGTGCAAGTCCTCTCAACAATAATAACATAATTGGATCATATAACTATCCCTCAACATGCAACAAAGAGTCACTCCAAAGTCACTAATAGCGGAGAACGAACGAAGAGATTATAGTAGGGTACGAAACCACCTCAAAGTTATTCTTTCCAATCAATCCATTGGGCTATTCCTATAAGTGTCACAAACAGCCCTAGAGTTCGCACTAGAATAACACCTTAAGACACAAATCAACCAAAACCCTAATGTCACCTAGTTACTCCAATGTCACCTCAAGTATCCGTGGGTATGATTATACGATATGCATCACACAATCTCGGATTCATCTATTCAACCAACACATAGAACCTCAAAGAGTACCCCAAAGTTTCTACCGGAGAATCACGACGAAAACATGTGCCAACCCCTATGCATAGGTTCATGGGTGGAACCTGCAAGTTGATCACCAAAACATACATCAAGTGAATCACGTGGTATCCCATTGTCACCGCAGATACGCACGACAAGACATACATCAAGTGTTCTCAAATCTTTAAAGACTCAATTCGATAAGATAACTTCAAAGGGAAAACTCAATCCATTACAAGAGAGTAGAGGGGGGAGAAACATCATAAGATACAACTATAATAGCAAAGCTCGCGATACATCAAGATCGTACCACCTCAAGAACACGAGAGAGAGAGAGATCAAACACATAGCTACTGGTGCATACCCTCAGCCCCGAGGGAGAACTACTCCCTCCTCGTCATGGAGAGCACCGGGATGATGAAGATGGCCACCGGAGAGGGATTGCCCCCTCCGGCAGGGTGCCGGAACGGGTCTAGATTGGTTTTCGGTGGCTACGGAGGTTTCTGGCGGCGGAACTCCTGATCTATTGTGCTCCCTAATCGTTTTAGGGTATATGGAGATATATAGGCGGAACAAGTACGTCAGGGGAGCCAAAAGGGGCCCACGAGGGTGGAGGGCATGCCCAGGAGGGTGGGCGTGCCCCCCTGCCTCGTGGCTTCCTTGTTGCTTCCCTTATGTGGACTCCAAGTCTCCCGGGTTGCTTTCCTTACAAAAATAAGTTCCGTGAAGTTTCAGGTCAATTGGACTCCGTTTGATTTTCCTTTTCTGCGATACTCGAAAACAAGGAAAAAACAGAAACTGGCACCGGGCTCTAGGGTAATAGGTTAGTCCCAAAAATCATATAAAATAGCATATAAAGGCATATAAAACATCCAAGGTTGATAATATAATAGCATGGAACATTATAGATACGTTGGAGACGTATCAACATCCCCAAGCTTAATTCCTGCTCGTCCTCGAGTAGGTAAATGATAAAAACAGAATTTTTGATGTGGAATGCTACCTAACATATTCATCATGTATTTCTCTTTATTGTAGCAAGAATATTTAGATCCATAAGATTCAAGACAAAAGTTTAATATTAACATAAAAATAATAATACTTCAAGCATACTAACCAAGTAAGCATGTCTTCTCAAAATAACATGGCCAAAGAAAGATATCCCTACAAAATCATATAGTCTGGCTATGCTCTATCTTCACCACACAAAGTATTTAAATCATGCACAACCCCGATAACAAGCCAAGCAATTGTTTCATACTTTTGATGTTCTCAAACTTTTTCAATCTTCATGCAATACGTGAGCGTGAGCCATGGACATAGCACTATAAGTGGAATAGAATGGTAGTTGTGGAGAAGACAAAAAGGGAGGAAGATAGTCTCACATCAACTAGGCGTATCAATGGGCTATGGAGATGCCCATCGATAGATATCAATGTGAGTGAGTAGGGATTGCCATGCAACGGATGCACTAGAGCTATAAGTGTATGAAAGCTCAATCAAAATAAACTAGTGGGTGTGCATCCAACTTGCTTGCTCACGAAGATCTAGGGCATTTTGAGGAAGCCCATCATTGGAATATACAAGCCAAGTTCTATAATGTAAAATTCCCACTAGTATATGAAAGTGACAACATAGGAGACTCTCTATCATGAAGATCATGGTGCTACTTCGAAGCACAAGTGTGGTAAAAGGATAGTAGCATTGTCCCTTCTCTCTTTTTCTCTCATTTTTTATTTTTTTATTTGGGCCTTTCTCTTTTTTATGGCCTCTTTTTTCTCTTTTTTTATTTGGGCTTCTTTGGCCTCTTTTATTATTATATTTTTCGTCCGGAGTCTCATCCCGACTTGTGGGGGAATCATGGTCTCCATAATCCTTTCTTCACTGGGACAATTCTCTAATAATGATGACCATCACACTTTTATTTACTTCCAACTCAAGAATTACAACTCGATACTTAGAACAAGATATGACTCTATATGAATGCCTCCGGCAGTGTACCGGGATGTGCAATGACTCAAGAGTGACATGTATGAAAGAATTATGAACAGTGGCTTTGCCACAAATACAATGTCAACTACATGATCATGCAAAGCAATATGACAATGATGAAGTGTGTCATAATAAACGGAACGGTGATAAGTTGCATGGCAATATATCTTGGAATGGCTATGGAAATGCCATGATAGGTAGGTATGGTGGCTGTTTTGAGGAAGGTATATGGTGGGTGTATGATACCGGCGAAAGGTGCGCGGTATTAGAGAGGCTAGCAATGGTGGATGGGTGAGAGTGTGTATAATCCATGGACTCAACATTAGTCATAAAGAACTCACATACTTATTGCAAAAATTTATTAGTTATCGAAACAAAGTATTACACGCATGCTCCTATGGTGATAGATTGGTAGGAAAAGACCATCGCTCGTCCCCGACGGCCACTCATAAGGAAGACAATCAATAAATAAATCATGCTCCGACTTCGTCACATAACGGTTCACCATACGTGCATGCTACGGGAATCACAAACTTCAACACAAGTATTTCTCAAATTCACAACTACTCAACTAGCATGACTCTAATATCACCATCTCCATATCTCAAAACAATTATCAAGTATCAAACTTCTCTTAGTATTCAATGCACTTTATATGAAAGTTTCTATTATATTCCACTTGGATGCCTATCATATCAGGACTAAATTCATAACCCAAGCAAATTACCATGCTGTTTAGGACTCTCAAAATAATATAAGTGACGCATGAGAGTTCATCTATTCCAATAAAATAAAACCACCACCGTGCTCTAAGAAGATATAAGTGAAGCACTAGAGCAACAACAAACTACTCCGAAAGATATAAGTGAAGATCAATGAGTAGTCGAATAATTATGCAACTATATGAAGACTCTCTAACATTTAAGAATTTCAGATCTTGGTATTTTATTCAAACAGAAAGCAAAACAAAAAAAATAAGATGACGCTCCAAGCACAACACATATCATGTGGCGAATAAAAATATAGCTCCAAGTAAAGTTACCGATGAACGAAGACGAAAGAGGGGATGCCTTCTGGGGCATCCCCAAACTTAGGCTCTTGGTTGTCCTTGAATATTACCTTGGGGTGCCTTGGGCATCCCCAAGCTTAGGCTCTTGCCATTCCTTATTCCATAGTCCATCGAATCTTTACCCAAAATTTGAAAACTTCACAACACAAAACTTAATAGAAAACTCGTAAGCTCCATTAGTATAAGAAAGAAAATCACCATTATAAGGTACTGTAATGAACTCATTATTTATTTATCTTGGTGTAATATCTACTGTATTCCAACTTCTCTATGGTTCATACCCTCCGATACTACTCATAGATTCATCAAAATAAGCAAACATCACATAGAAAACAGAATCTGTCAAAAACAGAACAGTCTGTAGTAATCTGGATCAAACGTATACTTCTGGAACTCATAAAATTATCAAATAAGTTTCTGGACGTGAGGAATTTATCTATTAATCATTTGCAAAAAGAATTAACTAAATATCACTCTCCAAATAAAAATTGCAGCAATTCTCGTGAGCGCTAAAGTTTCTGTTTTTTACAGCATGATCAACAAGACTTTCCCCAAGTCTTCCCAACGGTTCTACTTGGCACAAACACTAATTAAAACATAAAACCACATCTAAACAGAGGCTATATGAATTATTTATTATTAAACAGGAGCAAAAATCAAGGAACTAAAATAAAATTGGGTTGCCTCCCAACAAGCGCTATCCTTTAACGCCCCTAGCTAGGCATGATGATTTCAATGATGCTCACATAAAAGATTAGAATTGTAACATAAAGAGAGCATCATGAAGAATATGACTAGCACATTTAAGTCTAACCCACTTCCTATGCATAGGGATTTTGTGAGCAAACAACTTGTGGGAACAATAATCAACTAGCGTAGGAAGGCAAAACAAGCATAACTTCAAAACTTTAAGCACATAGAGAGGAAACTTGATATTATTGCAATTCCTACAAGTATATATTCTTCCCTCATAATAATTTTCAGTAGCATCATGAATGAATTCAACAATATAACCATCACATAAAGCATTCTTTTCATTATCTACAAGCATAGGATTTTTATTACTCTCCACATAAGCAAAAAAAATTCTCATTCAGGATAATGGGAGTATCATAAGAGACTCGAATACTATAAATTGTTTCCACATTAAAAAAGTAATGTTCAGAGAAGGGGTAACCATAATCATGACAAGTTTTATAAATATAATCACTACTTTTTATAGCATAAGTATCATCACAATAATCATCATAAGTAGGAGGCACACTATCATTATTATAAATTTGCATATCAGAACTTGGGAGACTAAAAATATCATCTTCATTAAACGTAGCATCCCCAAGCTTGGGACAAACATTAATTGCAGCAAATATATTCTCAAAAACATCATCTTCATCAAACATAGCATCCCCAAGCTTGGGCCTTTTCATATCATAAGCATAATCACTCTCATCATTAATAGGATGGATAGCACCAATAGTATAGAAATTATCATATTCTTCCAAGCAAGTGCCAAAAAGATTTTCAAGATCATAAGAAGTATCATTATCTTCCACAATTATATTTTCATGAGGCACAATAGTAATAGGAGCAGCATTATTTGGGAGAGATATCTTTTTACCTCTCTTCCTTTTTCTTTTCTTCTTCTTCACCACATCATGTGTGGATTCAATCCTCTTTTTGGAGCTCCTTATTGATGAGATTGGTTGAATAGGAGGCTCTTCCTCGTTACCTGATTCATCATAAGAAATAATAGGAGGGTATTGGGAAGTCTCTTCCCTTTCATTAGTATTCTCTTTATCTTCTATTTGCTTTCTTTTCTTTATGTAATTGGCAATATAAGGATTTTCAATGCAATTCACCGCACAATACATATAAATTTCCTCTAGATCAAAACCAAGAAGTTTATAACGGGCAAATTCTGGAAGATAGTTAGTTATATGTTTCGTTTCTTCGTAACCCATAAGCAAACTAAGTTCATTATGATGTGTAAGAGAAATCAAGTCATCACAATTTTTGGAAATGATTAGATAATGAAACAATTTGCATCGGATGGTTAAATGGCCACGTTCATTGCAAAGCTCACAAGTATGGCCAAGAAAATTTAAATTTTCAGCACAATCATCTAGCCTTTCTTGCAACAATTTAGTTTCTAAGTACTTATGCCTCTTGCAATATCTAGCTTCCCTATTTGGTGTGTACTTGCAAACCCAATGCACTCCACAAAAATTGACATGTTTATAGGAGACATTTTCATCATAACTAGTGCAATCATCATTAGTACCATGGATATTCAAGGAGTTCATACTAACAACATTGCAATCATGCTCATCATTCAAAGATTTAGTACCCAACATTTTAATGCATTCTTCTTCTAACACTTTGGCACAATTTTCCTTTCCATCATACTCACGAAAGATACTAAAAATATGAAGCGTATGAGGTAGACTCAATTCCATTTTTTGTATAGTTTTATTTTATAGACTAAACTAGTGATAAAACAAGAAACTAAAAGACTCGATTGCAAGATCTAAAGATATACCTTCAAGCACTCACCTCCCCGGCAACGGCGCCAGAAAAGAGCTTGATGTCTACTACACAACCTTCTTCTTGTAGACGTTGTTGGGCCTCCAAGTGTAGAGGTTTGTAGGACAGTAGCAAATTTCCCTCAAGTGGATGACCTAAGGTTTATCAATCCGTAGGAGCCATAGGATGAAGATGGTCTCTCTCAAGCAACCCTACAACCAAATAACAAAGAGTCTCTTGTGTCCCCAACACACCCAATACAATGGTAAATTGTATAGGTGCACTAGTTTTGGCGAAGAGATGGTGATACAACTGCAATATGGATGGTAGATAAAGGTATTTGTAATCTGAAATTATAAAAACAGCAAGGTAACTAATGGTAAAAGTGAGCGTAAAAGGTATTGCAATGCGTTGAAACAAGGCCTAGGGTTCATACTTTCACTAATGCAAGTCCTCCCAACAATAATAACATAATTGGATCATATAACTATCCCTCAACATGCAACAAAGAGTCACTCCAAAGTCACTAATAGCGGAGAACGAACGAAGAGATTATGGTAGGGTACGAAACCACCTCAAAGTTATTCTTTCCAATCAATCCGTTGGGCTATTCCAAGTGTCACAAACAGCCCTAGAGTTTATACTAGAATAACACCTTAAGACACAAATCAACCAAAACCCTAATGTCACCTAGTTACTCCAATGTCACCTCAAGTATCCGTGGGTATGATTATACGATATGCATCACACAATCTCAGATTCATCTATTCAACCAACACATAGAACCTCAAAGAGTACCCCAAAGTTTCTACCGGAGAATCACGACGAAAACATGTGCCAACCCCTATGCATAGGTTCATGGGCAGAACCCGCAAGTTGATCACCAAAACATACATCAAGTGAATCACGTGGCATCCCATTGTCACCGCAGATACGCACGGCAAGACATACATCAAGTGTTCTCAAATCTTTAAAGACTCAATCCGATAAGATAACTTCAAAGGGAAAACTCAATCCATTACAAGAGAGTAGAGGGGGGAGAAACATCATAAGATCCAACTATAATAGCAAAGCTCACGATACATCAAGATCGTACCACCTCAAAACACAAGAGAGAGAGAGATCAAACACATAGCTACTGGTACATACCCTTAGCCCCAAGGGAGAACTACTCCCTCCTCGTCATGGAGAGCACCGGGATGATGAAGATGGCCACCGGAGAGGGATTTCCCCCTCCGACAGGGTGCCATAACGGGTCTAGATTGGTTTTCGGTGGCTACGGAGGCTTCTGGCGGCGGAACTCCTGATCTATTGTGCTCCCCGATCGTTTTACGGTATATGGAGATATATAGGCGGAAGAAGTACGTCAGGGGAGCCATGAGGGGCCCACGAGGGTGGAGGGCGCGCCCAGGGGGTGGGCGCGCCCCCTGCCTCGTGGCTTCCTTGTTGCTTACCTTGCATGGACTCCAAGTCACCCGGGTTGCTTTCCTTCCAAAAATAAGTTCCGCGAAGTTTCACGTCAATTGGACTCTGTTTGATTTTCCTTTTCTGCGATACTCTAAAACAAGGAAAAAATAGGAACTAGCACTGGGCTCTAGGTTAATAGGTTAGTCCCAAAAATCATATAAAATAGCATATGAAGGCATATAAAACATCCAAGGTTGATAATATAATATCATGGAACAATAAAAAATTATAGATAAGTTGGAGACGTATCAAACTAGTATCAAATACCCAGACACTACTGCGAGCATTAGTAAGGTACACATCAATAACATGTATATCAAATATACCTTTCACTTTCCATCCTTCTTCTCCGCCAAATACTTGGGGCAGTTCCGGTTCCAGTGACCAGTCCATTTGTAGTAGAAGCACTCAGTCTCAGGCTTAGGTCCAGACTTGGGTTTCTTCACTTGAGCAGCAACTGGCTTGCTGTTCTTCTTGAAGTTCCCATTCTTCCCTTTACCCTTTTTCTTGAAACTGGTAGTCTTGTTGACCATCAACACTTGATGCTCTTTCTTGATTTCTACCTCCGCAGCTTTTAGCATTGCGAAGAGCTCAGGAATCGTCTTATCCATCCCTTGCGTATTATAGTTCATCACGAAGCTCTTGTAGCTTGGTGGCAGTGATTGAAGAACTCTATCAATGACACTATCATCAGGAAGATTAACTCCCAGCTGAGTCAAGTGGTTGTGGTACCCAAACATTCTTAGTATATGTTCACTGACAGAACTATTCTCCTCCATTTTACAGCTATAGAACTTATTGGAGACTTCATATCTCTCAATCCGGGCATTTGCTTGAAATATTAACTTCAACTCCTGGAACATCTCATATGCTCCATGATGTTCAAAACGTTGTTGAAGTCCCGGTTCTAAGCCGTAAAGCACGGCACACTGAACTATCTAGTAGTCATCAGCTTTGCTCTGCCAGGTGTTCACAACATCTGGCGTTGCTCCTGCAGCGGGTTTGTCACCGAGCGGTGCTTCCAGGACGTAATTTTTCTGTACAGCAATGAGGATAATCCTCAAGTTATGGACCCAGTCAGTGTAGTTTCTACCATCATCTTTCAACTTAGCTTTCTCTAGGAACGCATTAAAATTCAACGGAACAACAACACATGCCATATATCTACAACAACATAGACATGCAAAATACTATTAGGTACTAAGTTCATGATAAATTAAAGTTCAATTAATCAAATTACTTAGGAACTCCCACTTAGATAGACATCTCTCTAATCTTCTAAGTGATCACGTGATCCATATCAACTAAACCATGTCCGATCATCACGTGAGATGGAGTAGTTTTCACTGGTGAACATCACTATGTTGATCATATCTACTATATGATTCACGCTCGACCTTTCGATCTCAGTGTCCTGAGGCCATATCTGTATATGCTAGGCTCGTCAAGTTTAACCTGAGTATTCTGCGTGTGCAAAACTGGCTTGCACCCGTTGTATGTGAACGTAGAGCTTATCACACCCGATCATCACGTGGTGTCTTGGCACAACGAACTGTAGCAACGGTGCATACTCAGGGAGAACACTTATACCTTGAAATTTAGTGAGAGATCATCTTATAATGCTACCGCTGAACTAAGAAAATAAGATGCATAAAGGATAAGCATCACATGCAATCAATATAAGTGATATGATATGTCCATCATCATCTTGTGCCTTTGATCTCCATCTCCAAAGCACTGTCATGATCACCATCGTCACCGGCTTGACACCTTGATCTCCATCGAAGCATCGTTGTCGTCTCCCCAACTATTGCTTCTATGACTATCGCTACCGCTTAGTGATAAAGTAAAGCAATTACATGGCGATTGCATTTCATACAATAAAGCGACAACCATATGGCTCTTGCCAGTTGCCGATAACTCTGTTACAAAATGATCATCTCATACAATAAAATTTAGCATCATGTCTTGACCATATCACATCACAACATGCCCTGCAAAAACAAGTTAGACATCCTCTACTTTGTTGCTGCAAGTTTTATGTGGCTGCTACGGGCTGAGCAAGAACCGTTCTTACCTACACATCAAAAACCACAACGCGGTGTAGTGATTGCTTTTTGATCTTCAGAAAGAACCCTGTTCATTGAATCTGATTCAACTAAAGTTAGAGAAACTAACACCCACCAGCCACCTGTGTGTGAAGCACGTCGGTAGAACCAGTCTCGCGTAAGCATACGCGTAATGTCGGTCTGGGCCGCTTCATCCAACGAAATCGCCGAATCAAGAATCAACTAGTGACGACAAGCAATATGTATATACCCACGCCCACAACTCCTTTGTGTTCTACTCGTGCATATAACATCTACACATAAACCTGGCTCGGATGCCATTATTGGGGAACGCAGTAATTTCAAAAAAAATTCCTACGCACATGCAAGATCATGGTGATGCATAGCAACGAGAGGGGAGAGTGTTGTCTACGTACCCTCGTAGACCGTAAGCAGAAGCGTTATGACAACGCGGTTGATGTAGTCGTATGTCTTCACGATCGACCGATCCTAGTACCGGTCCACGAACTCATGATCGAACAGAGTGTCGAGGGAGAGCTTCGTCAGCACGACGGCGTGATGACGGTGATGATGATGCTACCGGAACAGGGCTTCGCCTAAGCACTGCTACGATATGACCGAGGTGGATTATGGTGGAGGGGGGCACCGCACATGGCTAGAAACAATCAACTTGTGTGTTCTAGGGTGCCCCTGCCCCCGTATATAAAGGAGCAAGGGGGAGGCCGGCCGGCCTTGGGGTGCGCCAAGGAGAGGGAGGAGTCCTCCTCCTAGTAGGAGTAGGACTCCCCCTTTCCTAGTCCAACTAGGAAGAAGGAGGGGGAAGGAAAGAGAGGGAGAGAAGGAGGGAAAGAGGCCCCCCCTCCTTGTCCAATTCGGACTCCCGAGGGGGGGGGGCGGTGCGGCCAGCCCTATGGCCCCTCCTCTCTCTCTCACACAAGGCCCATGTTGGCCCATTAGTTCCCCTCGGGGTTCCGATAACCCCCCGGCACTCCGATAATTATCCGGTGACCTCCGGAACTCATCTGGTGTCCGAATATAGTCATCCAATATATCATTCTTTATGTCTCGACCATTTCGAGACTCCTCATCATGTACGTGATCACATCTAGGACTCCGAACTACCTTCGGTACATCAAAACACATAAACTCATAATATCGATCGTCACCGAACGTTAAGCGTGCGGACCCTATGGGTTCGAGAACTATGCAGACATGACCGAGACACGTCTCCGGTCAATAACGAATAGCGGAACCTGGATGTTCATATTGGCTCCCACATATTTTATGAAGATCTTTATCGGTCAAACCGCATAACGATATACATTGTTCCCTTTGTCATCGGTATGTTACTTGCCCAAGATTTGATCGTCGGTATCTCAATACCTAGTTCAATCTCGTTACCGGCAAGTCTCTTTACTCGTTCCGTAATGCATCATCCCGTAACTAACTCATTAGTCACATTGCTTGCAAGGCTTATATTGATGTGCATTACCGAGAGGGCCCAGAGATACCTCTCCGACAATCGGAGTGACAAATCCTAATCTCGATCTATGCCAACTCAACAAACACCATCGGAGACACCTGTAGAGCACCTTTATAATCACCCAGTTATGTTGTGATGTTTGGTAGCACACAAAGTGTTCCTCCGGTATTCGGGAGTTGCATGATCTCATAGTCATAGGAACATGTATAAGTTATGGAGAAAGCAATAGCAACAAACTAAACGATCATTGTGCTAAGCTAACGGATGGGTCAAGTCAATCACATCATTCTTTAATGATGTGATCCCGTTAATCAAATGACAACTCATGTTAATCAAATGATGGTTAGGAAACATAACCATCATTGATTCAACGAGCTAGTTAAGTAGAGGCATGCTAGTGACATTCCGTTTGTCTATGTATTCACACATGTACTAAGTTTCCGGTAATACAATTCTAGCATGAATAATAAACATTTATCATGATATAAGGAAATAATAATAACAACTTTATTATTGCCTCTAGGGCATATTTCCTTCAGAATCCCCCTCCGTCGCCGGAAAAGGCCCCAGATGGGATGTCACGGGTACAGAAGGTTGCGGCGGTGGAAAGTGGTTTCGTGTCTCCCCCTGATGTTTTTAGGGTATAAGAGTATATATAGGCGAAAGAAGTACGTCGGTGGAGCTCCGTGGGGCCCATGAGGGTGGGGGGCGCGCCTACCCCCCTGGGCGCGCCCTCCTGCCTCATGGAAGCTTCGCAGAGTTCCAGACTTCAACTCCAAGTCTCCTGGTTTGCGTTTGTTCCAAGAAAGATCCCCGTGAAGGTTTCGTTCCGTTCGGATTCCGTTTGATATTCCTTTTTTATGAAACACTAAAATAGGCAAAAAACAGAAACTGTCACTGGGCCTCCGGTTAATAGATTAGTCCCAAAAATAATATAAAAGTGCATATTAAAGCCCATTAAACATCCAAAACAGATAATATAATAGCATGGACCAATAAAAAATTATAGATACGTTGGAGACGTATCAGGAGGTGACACGAGCTGACTCATGCAAGGACGGCATACGCATCCATGAGAGCATGACCAGGCTGTGCACAACGGCGGCACAGGCGGTCCTTGCATCGACGATGGAGATGAGTCGAGCTGACCTGTGCAAGTACAACATACGCGTCGTTTACTGTGGCATGGCCGGAACAGCTAGCAGCACCGACGTTCGTCGCGTCGATGTCGAGGTGACTCTGACTGCCGTGTGTGCTACAACGTCAATAGAGGCTGCGTCGCAATAGACATGGATGGCGGCAGCTCCACCACCAAGTCTCAAACAACACCATGGCTTGACGACGTCTCAAACGGGCTTCGTCACGAAGGAGAACCCGCCGCGGACCGCGATCCTGGCCAGAAGGGCCAATCCCGAAGTCTATCTCAGTGTGCCCGACGAGGAACTCTGCCCACGGACGAATCTTCGTCGGCGGCGGTAGGGCTCCAGAGCGCGAGGCCGTGATTTTGCAGCGACAAGGCCCGGTAGCGCGAGGTCGTCGTTCAGCGGAGAGAAGCCGGTAGCGAAGATATACCACGGGTAAAGGAGAATGGGCTAGCAGCGGGAGGTGATCGACCAGCGTGGCGGTGGCGCATCCATTCGAGCGGCCGGCCGAAGGAGAAGGCCAGGGAAGAAAATACATATAGACGAGGAAACACTGATGAAAATACGAGACTTTCTTTTGTGTTTTCTTTGGGTAAATGCTTGTATCCGGCGCGCCGGCCGAACTTTCGGCCGATCGCGCCGCTGTTGTCGCGCACACAGCACAACGGCTGTAGTGCCGCACACACACCACGTGTTCATGGATCCCACACGCACTATCCAGGCATCCACGTCCTTATCCCAGCAACCGCCCCTCCACAGAAATCTCATCAGCTCGTCCTCTCGCTTACGTCTCGCCTACATCGCCTCTGCCCCTCGCTTGGGCCGTCGCATCCTTGCTCCGGCGAACCTCACTACCACCTGCCCATGCTGCTCCAGCGAGCGGCCACTATACACCCACCTCGCGCTGTTCCGGGGAGCGGCCACTATCCACCCGCGTCGCGCTGCTCCGGTGAGCGGCCGCTCATCCATCAGCGCGACCATGCGGCAACCAGCGCGACCGCAGCTGGTTGCGCTCCTGTCCATGGCCGCCGCAGCAGGATTTGCTACAACCATGCTTTTTTTGCTGGAACCAGCCCATGTATTTGCTACAACCCACCCATCCAAAATCTGCTACCACATTAGCTTTTGCTGGAACTGGCGAACCATTTTGCTACAACCGTTTTGGTTTTTGTTACTATTGGTGTTTTGTGCATTTGTGCTACATCCATCTCCATGACATCGCTGTTTTTCCAGTCGATTTTTTTGCTACAACCATGTTATGATTTTGTTGGAACTTAACATAAATTTTGCTGGAACCGGCTCATGTTTTTGCTACCACCCACCCCGCCCAAAATCCGCTCCCACCGTATTTTTGCTAGAACCGACTAATGATTTTGCTACAACCATGTTGTTTTTTTGTTACTGCCGGTGTTTGTCGAATTTTTGCTACATCCCATCTCCATGAACATGCGAGACCCGCGACTCTGTCTTTTGATGCAACCTTTTGGTCATTTTTTGTTACCACATGTGTTGATGATTGCTACATTCATCCTCACGAGATGCTACATCCCTATTTTTTCCGGTCGATTTTTTTGCTACAACCATGTTTGATTTTGCTGGAACTGGAGTCAATTTTTGCTACTTCCATTCACGGCGGCGTTGCTTGACGGTGGCGATGAAATTTTTTTGGGAACCGCAGCTGCTCCCCGAAAGCGAGAATGGAGTGGCGGCGAGCTTCGAGGCCGGCATCGAGCTCGTCCATGGCAGGGGAGGGGTGGGGTCAATGGGGGCTCAGTCGTCGGGCGGGGGGTTCTTTCGCGTCTGGCGTGCGGTGGCGCGAGGTGGGAGATGCGGGAAGGACAAAGAAAAAAAGGAGACCCACATCTGATGGCTGGGGGTGCGCCGGCGCCCAGCACTGCCCTTTTCTTTGGCCTGAAAAAAGACGTAGGGGTGGGAGTTGGTCTGACCGTTGGATGAGGAATAAGCGAAGGGGAGCACGGACAGGCGAGCCTCGGCCGGCGGACAGCCCCCCTCAAACCATCCCCCGGGCGTCGTTTGGATTATCGTTTCCATTACAAATACCCCCGTAAAACTAATACAGACCTCAGCCCGTCGTTTTGTTTTTGACCTGGAAATAGCTCTTGGCCTGTAAGTTACACGTGTAAATAAATTACACCCGTATTCAGTTACATCCATACCAATCGCGGCCTAAATATTTCCAGCAGCAATGGATCACACCGGGGAGCACCTCGACCCCGCAGCCTCGGCGTCCGCGTCCGCGCCCGCATCCGTCGCCGATGTCAACGCGTGGCTGGCTTCCCTGGCAGCGGAGGGCGGCGGAGTGGGAGGGCGCGGCGGTGGGGCGGTGGTCTCCGAGCTATCGCTGGGGCCCGACCCCACGCCGCGGGGGGTATCCTATCTCCGCGCGCTCGCGGCGGCGTCGCAGGCGCGGTCCCACGCAGCCGGGATCGCTGCTTCGGGGCTGCGCGCGCAGGCCGCGGAGTATCAGGCGGAGGCAGCGCGCTTGCGGGAGGCGCTGGAGCGGGCCGGCCTTGCGCGGGACGCGCTCCCTGCGCCTGCTGCGTCGGCCGCGCGCGCCGTCGCCGCTGTCGCGAACCTCCTGGCCATCCGCGACACCGAGATGAGCAGGTCACTCGTGGTTAGGGTTCCGAGTTTCGTTTATTTTCTCTCATGGATCTAATGAGTTTTAGATCTAGGCCTCTGATGGGAAGAATCATTCATGGCCTCTAACTTTTACCCCGAAATTGGATGAATTCCGACGAATGTGCCATTTCAGTGAGCAGGGTGTTTGCCGGTGTTACCGGTGTAGGTATTTTAGCCAAATAGAAAGACCGGTCCTGTAAGCGCCCTGCTAGTTTGCATTCGAGCTTGCTTTGGTCTAGTCTGTGCATTGCGTCCGTATTCTGCAACGGTATCATCAAAATTGGCCAGGCTTATCTCAGTCTATGAGCATACTCGAATCAAACCTGAGTGAGCTCTGCTTGAAGCTCAAGCTTGAAATACTGTAGCACATCATAGTGGGGAATCCTGAGTATTGGTTGTTGATCCAGTCGGCGAAATTTGCATGGTACTGGGAAATGCACAGCATCAATATCAAAAGATGGAAACAACTTAATACGAAAAAAAGACGATTCAATCAGAAAGCTTCGACTGGTTGAATACTTCTGTTGGAGCTAGGGATATGACTAGCAAGTGCAATGTAGCATCTATTTCACTGGGGAGTTTCTGAGAGACTGGACCTGGGAGAAGCAAGATGCTTTCCTGTCCATAAAGACACAATATTAGCAAGGGGTGTGAGTGCTTTCAGTGCGGGTACACTGCAGTTAGGATTGTAGTGTTTGGGGAAAAAGGATTGTGAGCCTTGTGAAAAATATAAGCTGGGGAAACTAACTAATTAAGATGAGTTTATGCATATGAGCACTTGTCTAGCCACTGTGCTCGGCTCTTTCAAAGGATTGACGTCTGAGTGCATGCTTGGGCTTGTCTTGGTTTGAGATCTTGTCGGCCTTGAGTTTTACCTGGCTTGAGCTGAGCCCAAACTTTTTTGACAACCCCACTGAACTGAGAATATTAATGTTTGCGGGTAGTATAGGGAGTATGCATGTGATTTTCTCGGTGCTTCAATTTTTCTTATAAGTTTGAAATGGTGGCTTTGCAGCTTCGTGGTGGCCAGTGCAGATTTATGGCTGAGGAGAGCAGAGGTGGAGGAGAAGAGGGACAAAGTGCATAAAGAGTCAAAGGCACTTCTTGATTACACAAGGAAGGCCATCACCAAGCTTACTGAGCTCAAGAGGTGATTTGATAGTCGTTCAGTTATTAGTTACGTAAGGAGTACTTACTAATCATCACCAACTAGATCTTTTGTAAAGAATGTAATATAGAATAATCTGTTTACAGGATGCTGGAGAAATTTAAAAATGATGTGGAGAAGCAACAAGTGGAGCAAATGGCAGACTGGCAGACAAAATTGGTCATGATGGACTCGAAAGAGCGGCAATATATCCTCCAAGTCTCAAATTACAAGGTAAGTTGTGTTCTGTGAAGTTGTGTAATCTGTTAACTTTGTGGCTTTAGATACAAATTTGGCCAAGAAAAAGCTGCCCACAATTGTGTCAAGATCTGGCAATAGTTGACTCTTATGACCCATGGGCGATAGGAATATTAAGGCGTGCAAACCGTGGCTGGAAACCAAACAGACCCTTACTTCTTAGTTCTTTGCTATTGACCTGCTTTATGTGGCTCACTCTGAAACAAACTTGTATTGGCAGTTTGCACCGCTAAAGCCAATGGTGTTTTCTAGAAACTATCAATCCTTGGATCCTAGAAGTTTCCCGCAAGTTATCATTTCGTTGTAAAGTGAATTAGGCATGGTTAGTGTATGATTATCAAAATAAATTTGTAGCTTCTGAATCAATTGTCACTTTATTTTAAAACTTGAAGAAGCAGAGGTCAGCTACAAAGCATGGATACGGCAGAAGCTGCCGTATTGGCGTCCTAGTACGGGGGGACACGGGGGTACGTCCAGCCTCCAGCCTCGGGATACGGCCTAGTACGGTGTGGACACAGTGGGACTCGGGATCCAGCCTCCAGCAACCGAGCCGCTACCTAGCCCTCCTTCCAACGGCTACCACGCTCGAGCAGGCAACCACGGCGGTCGCTGCAAGGAAGAAGGTCCAGGCAGAAAGGTAGAAGGCAATGCGGCCGCCGACGAGGAAAATGCTCCGGACAGCGAGGATGACAGGGATTGCAGCCGCCAGCAAGTAAGAAGATTTGGGCGGATGGGAAGGGATGCCACTGATGAGCAAGAAGGTACAGGCGGCAGAGCTGTGGTCTCATCTCCTCTCTACGGCGGCTGGAGGGAAGAGGAACACGGGATAGGGAACAGCTGCAGGAGCTGACTTGTGTAAATTTGTTTCCTGAAAAGAATGAAACCTTTATGTACCAAGGTACACTACAGGATAAACACTACTGGGAGGATGGCCAGGCTGCGCCGGCTTGGTTGGGAATTGGTTTAGATCATAGATGAGAGAGATGAACCTTGGGGGATAGCTGATTGGTTTCTGAGTGCTTAAGTAGGAAGATACAAGATGTGGCTTAATTTTCATTTTTTTTAAAACTGGCTTTATATAGCCGGTTCGGTACAGATTGTAAACAACAAAGTGTGTCACACTCAACCGCTTTGAAGACCAATGTTCAAGAAAGCGTTTTTAAGCGTCGCTTAAGCACTGAGCAAAAGCTAAACGCTTCGCTTTTGGCCTAGGCGCAACTTTTAGCGTTGAGCGGAAAAAAGCGTGACTTAGCGATTGGTTAAGTGCTAAGCGCTGGCTGAGCGTTCCCTGCGCGTGCTTAAGCGGCAGAAAAGCGAAGAAGGCAGGCCCAAAGGTCAGACAGGAGCTGAAATAGCCCACAGGCGGGAGGGGAAAAGGGGGGGCGGGGGTATAAGGCCTGGCCCAAAAGAGGCCCGTTCGGCTAGGGTTACTGGGTTTACAGGAGGGGAAAGAAGAGAGCATTGTGGCTCCTCTGGCGTTCTTCCTCCTCCTCAGCAGCTACTGGATCTGGACACCGGCATCTCCTCCTCCTCCTCCTGGTCATCCACTACTACCAGTTCAGCTCCTCCTCCTCCTGGCTGCTGCAGCAGCTGCCTGAGCTGCTGCCATTTATCTTATATGCTCATTCTAAGACAATATTATGCATTTTTGCTTGCTGCGTGAACCACTGAACCTCAACATTATATTCTATTTCAGTTTTTCAGTTACTTATGTGCTATGTTACCTGTTTTCTTCTGCATATTATTGAAAACAGCCAAATTCTGGCCAATCCCGGTTAAGCTGCGCTTAAGCGGCCATTGCTCTAAGCTGTGGCCTTCCGCTCCGCTTACGCTTACCGCTTTCTTGAACATTGTTGAAGACTATCCATAGCTACATGACTTGATATCTTTCCTATAACTAATTGATAAGTGTGGATGCCATGGCCGGATAGTTGTAGTCCCAAGGTGC
>NC_041392.1:348663604-348667278 GCF_002162155.2 Triticum dicoccoides
GATTTAAGCCTTCATAGAGGTGGACTATGGTGCTGCTAATGATAACTACTCAATCCCTGACATGAATTGACATGCGTCTTGAATATATATGCTATAGCTTAATATTTTCACGTGAGAATTGTGTGATGGGACCAAATTTTGCTTATACTACATGTCTGTCTGTTCTCTAGAGAGGGAGATATCTATATAATGTGCATTCATAGCAAAACAGTAAAAATGTTGAATGCTGATGAACTAAGTCATCCAGCTTTTATAATATTTTCATCCAACTAATTGGTAGAACTCGGTTTAATCACATTTTTCTTGATAATCGATATGCTCCTGCATCATCAGTTTCCAGTACTGTAATGATTACCTAGTGATGAATTAAGTAATATCGTCATGAATTGAAAGGCCAGCAATCATGGTCTTGTGTTTCTTATTGTACCATGAACATATCTTTGATACTATTTTAGTAGGGATGAAAATGCACCGGAAACTGTCATCTATTTCAGGAAAAATGTGCAAACAGAGCGTGCGGAAGTTTCCGTTTATTTTTTTGTCTATATAGCCAACTCCAGACCAACACATTTACACTTTTGGCCCAACTCAACCTTACTACCAAAACCCTAATCCTTTCCCTACTCCCATGACCCTTCTCTGCATCCCATTCTTCTTCAACAGTATTCCGTTTCCGTATCTGCACGTGCGGAAGTTTCAGTTTATTTTTTGTCAATATAGCCAAACTCCAGAACAACACATATATGCTTTTTGGCCCAACTCAACCCTACTACCAAAACCCTAATTCTTTCCCTACTCCCATTCTTCTGGAACAGTATACCTTATTATGTTGCCAAAAGTGGAAACTCATGCAAAGTAGTATACCTTATTATATATCCATGATATATATCATAATAATTGTAGTCATCTTAGCAATTGAATTTGTTAGTTCCCTTGTGTTTTTTCTTTCTGGTTCTAGTGGCGTGTATTCATTCACGGTCTTCTTTTCTCTATCAGGCAATGCTCAACAGAGTTGGATACACGCCAGAAATTAATCATTGTGTGTTGATGGAAATGGCGGAGCATAAGAAGGATCTTGAGAGGAAAACTAAACCCATTGCCGACACATTGCGTAGCTACCAGGATTTGCCTCCAGTATGTCTTTTGCCTCGTCTTTTTGTTCTTACTTTTTTACTTTCGATGCAATTCTTTGCTTATTCTTTGTCATCTGTGGCAACTGTAATCAGGATAAAGCTCTCGCTGCGTTAGCTATAGAGGACAAAAAGAGGCAGTATGCAGCTGCAGAGAAATACCTTGAAGATGTGTTGCAATCTGCTTTAACAACACCTGGTCTATGATGTGGGTTTAACTAAATGTAAAGTTCTATTTGGGTGTCTAATGTCTTAGCATGGATTGATAGTGTAATGCATGTTCATGTTTCGGTTCACGTTCATATCTTGCATCTACGTACAAATGGTTATGCAAAATTGTCTTTTAAATATTGATATCAAACTCAATGCTCAGATTATCTCTCGCATTCTGCCATTTCTGTTGGAAGATCAAGATTTGTTTCAATTTGTATACTAGAGCGAAAAAGTGTGCTGCTAGAATTTCCAGAATATTTCTTTGACATGACTTGTCATATTCTTCTTTCACCTTCCATCATCTTATGCTGTAGCTCAGTTTCACAATTTTACCTAGGGGTTAGACCAGTTTCTAAGTGGTGCTTGGATAATTCATCTAAATAGAAGAGAAGTTATATTTGTTTGCTTTTATCATTCTCTATATTTAACAGTAAGTTGTTTTGGAACTACTTTTATGTTCTTTTGAGTGTTGCATTCTCTATATACGGATCGCTTCTTAGTATACCTTGTTAGAGCAACTTCTTAGTATAACCTTGTTAGAGCAACCTCAACCGGGCGACCCAAACGGATGCGTGCTTTCTTCGCCTTTTGTCCATTTGGGTCGCCTGTCCTGTTTTCATTTGGGTCAGCAGTGTGTCGCCTGTCCTGTTTTCATTTAGGTCAGCAGTGTGTCCAATGCGCAAACTCATCTTCGCTCGCGCGGCCGGCTTGCCATCGTTTTTCAAACAAAACAAAGTACACACATTTCACATAATTTCACAAGCAAACAAATATATCATAGTTCACAAACCAAATAAACACTCCCTCCGTCCGAGAAAGCTTGTTCCTCAAATGGATGTGTCTAGCATAAGTTAGTGCTAGATATATACTCATTTGAGGCTTGGGACAAGTTTTTTTGGACGGAGGGAGTAGATCATAGTTTACAAGCCAAATAAAAATTAAATTGTCTTAAATACATTTAGAAAAAGATACATCTATTAGTTGTCAATGTGAGCCCACATATGCTCAACCAAATCATCTTGTAGCTGAATGTGAGTTTTCCAATCACGCAATTGATAAATAAAATTGGGTGAACTGTGCAAATGCTGCCGCTCCTTCATGCTCAGACACAACATTGTCACCCTGAAACTGAAACACTTGGCCGTAGATACGTTTCGGGTGCTCATCCTCTCCGATCATATTGTGCATGATCACACAAGCAGTCATCACCTCCCACAACTTCTTGATGCTTCAAGTTCTAGGAGGATACTGAACGATGCCCATCAAGATTGCAGAACACCAAAGGCACGCTCCACATCCTTCCTAGCACCCTCTTGCTCTTGTGCAAATCTCTCCTTCTCCCCTACAGGATTTAGAGATTGTCTTCACAATAATAGTCCACTGAGGATTGTTGTTGTCAGCTGCCTTCGGCAAGCCTTGCAAACACCGATGAGCGTTGAAGCACGTTGATATCATTGTGAGATCCGACCATGCCAAAGAAAGGGTGCCAAATCCAGAGATCTTATGAGGCCACGACCTCAAGTATGGCAGTGCAAGCCTTGACATGGCCCCTATACTGCCCTTGCCAAGCAAAAGGGCAGTTCTTTCACTCCCAGTGCATACAGTCTATGCTACCAAGCATCCCCGGGAAGCCCCTGCTGGCATTCATCATCAACAAGCGAGTTGTATCTTCAACATTTGGCTCTCTCAAGTACTCAGGGCCAAACAATGCAATCACGGCCTTGTAGAACTTGTACTTGGAGTCTACGCACGTAGACTCGCTCATACGGACGTACTCATCAATGAGATCACCGGGAACTTCGTATGCAAGCATTCGGATAACTGCAGTGCATTTCTGATAAGAGGAGAAGCCAATCTTTCCAAGGGCATCCTCCTTGCACTCGAAATACTTAGCACCCCCTCCCGGATACGGTTGAAAACATGCATAGCCATACGGAAACGACGCTGGAATTGGTGATGTTTGAAGAGTGGGTTGGGTGTCTCAAAGTAGTCCTTCCAATGAAGGAAATTGCCGTTCTCTCGGTTGTGATTCAATGCCGGAGTGTGCCCCGGAACAACGGCCGCTGCCTACTAAGGTGGTCATGGACGACCAACACAACAACCACCATCTTCTTACCGTCGGATGAGGAATCATGGAGTCGCAGAGGAAATTATGGAAAAATAACTCGTTGGTGGAGTCCATTTGTACCTTGGGGGCAAACCGTTGAACAACTTGTGGGCATCGTCGAAGAAGCGGGCCGACGAAGAGAAGAGACGCGCGCCTCCCCTGGACCTGGTAGCTGGCCTGGCGGTGTCAGACTAAGGAGCTGGTCGAGGGCGTGGGGGGTGAGT
>NC_041392.1:348667436-348719017 GCF_002162155.2 Triticum dicoccoides
GGTGGGGGGGGGGGTAGCTGCGGTGAAGGTATGTTGGTCGGACTGCTAGCAAGGGCATTGGAATCGGGTGGCGGCAGCGATAGGATGGGGCGGGCGGGGGCTTGATGTCGATAGGGGAGGAAGAGAATGCCCTATGTGCCACCACCGGCAAGCCAGGGGGAGTAGGCGGGTGTCACGCGTGTCCGCCTCGTGTCCGCACCGACGTAAATGAGGCTAAATTTGGGCCAGGAGTGGTTCACCCGGCGGACAAAGCGGACGCGCATCCGTTTGGGTCGGCGTGTTGGGCCGACTTTTATGTCCGTTTTGACGCAAACGGACACGCGCGGATGAAGTGGGTCGGTTCGTTGGAGTTGCTCTTACTGCTGGAGACAGATGGCATCATAAAAGCAGTGAGGACAAAATCATTAGAACTTCACTTTACATGAAAAATGCAAAACTATTATTGTTATAATGAGAACCACTAGCCACCAGACTACTGACGATATGCATTCATCGAGGCTAGCCCTTCTGATCCGCTCATCCGCTCCCTAGCCTCACCGGCGGCCACTCCGGCCCCGGCGCCCACCCTCTCGGCGCCGGCCGTTCCGGCCCCGCCGTCCAACCCCTGCGCCATGGACTCCCCCTCGTCTGCTGCTGCGACGGCCGGCCGCTCCCGCGCGGACCGCGGGCTCGCGAGCCCCTCCTCTGATGGTGAATCCCCTGCGTCGTACCGGCAGGTCCTGTGCCGCCCGCCCCCTCCGATGCCCGCCTCCCTCGTCGCCCAGCCGTCGCGCTCGCTGGTTCGTCCTCCCCCGTGCTCCGAGATCCACCAGGTGGAGGTCGCTGCGGAGGCACTGCCTGGTGGCTGGGTGGTCGTCTCTGGCCGGAAGCGCCCCCGCTCCCCCTCGCGTGCGCCGTCCTCACCGGGGGCATGGCGTGGAGCCCCGCCGTCCTCCGTCCTGGCTCCGGGAGGGCGACTGCCCACGGTGCCTCTCGCCCGGTCACCCGCGCTCCGAATGCCGGAGTGACATCCGGTGTGGCTGGTGCCGCTTCTTCGGCCACAAGGCGAAGGACTGCACCCTGCCTCCCCTCCTCCTCCAACGAGCCTTCCTTCCCGCAGCGTCGTGGGTTTCCTCCCCCGACCCTAGCCTCGCCTCCCCTGTTCTGTCCGCGTCCGGGAACCCCGTGTCCTCCGGGCCCCCTGCCGCCGACAACAGCGGCCCCTCCGCGCCTGTGCTCTCCAGGCCTGGGCCGGGCTCCCCCTCTGCTAGCTCCAGCGCGCCCTCTTGGCCCGCGTCTGCGCCTTCCGCCGCCTCCTCGGCCGCCAGTGTCCCCCTCTCCGGCCACCCTGCACACCGCCCGGCGGGTGCTGTCTGCTACCTGCCTCGATCTGCCGAGGTGATCGCGGCTGAGCATGCCCTGGAGCGGGCCCGGGTGGCTGTGGTGGCAGGCAGCCGTTCCGGCGTCTCTAGTGACGAGGTGGCCGCCGCGCTCAAGCGCGAGTTCGACCTCTTCGACCAGGACATCTCGGTGCATCGCCAGGCCCAGGAGTGCTTCCTCCCCCGTTTCGCATCCATGGCGCTCCGTGCCCGCGTCGCCCTTGGCCGCGTCCGCACGCCGCGCTTCCGCCTCGTCTTCCACCCCTGGAGCCGGACGGCAGGCTCTGAGCCGGTCACTGCCCTCTTCCTCGTCTTCCTCGAGCTCTACGGCATTCCTGACCATGCCTGGCATCGCTCTTCGGCGGAGTTCCTGCTCTCTCCGTTCTGCGAGGTGGAGAACCTCACCCCGGAGACCATGACATGTCCGACATGTTAGTCTTCAAGGTCTCGGCATGGACTACAAATCCCGACGCCATTCCCCGCTCCTCCGAGCTCCTCCTCCCCGTGCCCAACGCGGTGGACGCCGACGCTGACCCCGACCGTGCTTTCCGGCTCGCACTCGGCCTCGACCGCTTCCCGGTGCGCATTCACGTCGCCGCCTGCGATGACTACCGCCGGCCTTTGCCGCCGCCTCCCCCGCCCTTCGGTGATGACGACGTGGGTTTTGGCTCTCCCCCGTTGCCGCCCCGGTGGCCCCAGCACCATCAGTTCCCTCCGGCTACCCCCCAGGCCGGAGCGCGACGCTCTTCCGAGCGGGGCGGCCGCCGCCGGCGCCACGCCGCTGCGCCGCCGCCATCTCGCGGCTGGCTCGGCATCCTGTGGTCTCACCCCTTGGCCCACCCGACCGTCAGCCGGGCCCCCGTGCGTCAGCATTTGGGGGCTTCCTCGGCTTTGGCAAAAGCCGCTTCTGCCTCGCCTGTCGCATCTGACCCCTCTGATGGGATTGATTCCCCGCTGACCGTCAACGATCCTGCCGTTGCGTGGGCACCAAGTCTGAATGGCGGCGACGTGTCCTCCCGTCGTCCATGCATTTCGAATGAGGCGCCTGCCGCCCCGACAAGGCCCACTCAGGATCCTGCCTCCCCCTGTCTGCTGCGGATTCCAACAGAGGCCATATCCACCTCGGGGCCAACCCCTCTTTGGCGCTTGTGACCCTGGGCAACGCTGCGCCCCAGGATAAAGCTGCCCCTAGCTCCTCGGATCTGGTCCCCACCTACCCGATCCTGCGCCTTGGCTGGCACTCGTAGTCTGCCGCGGGCCCGGATCCCACGTCCCCGTGCGACCCCTGCTCCTCGCCCGGATTGGTGGATGGCGGGGCCCTGCCCGATCTGCATGTGTCCTCCCCCGCTCCTGGCCCGGTCATTGGCGCTGGCTGCATCGAGCCTTGTGCCCCCATGCACGCTTCTTTCGCGGACGTCCAGACGTCGGAGGGCCGTTCATCCCTTGCCGGTTTCATCCAGGCCGTCCAGCTGCGGCCTGCGTCAATCCTGCCTACTCCATGTCGTCGCCGCAAGGAGATCCGCCAAACTTCACCCCTCGCCGAAGCTTTCGGATCGCCCTGGCCGACCGCGGCCTTACTTCTGAGCTCAAGGCCAAGCAGGTGCTGCTCCGGCGGATTGGTCTACTTGCGGAGGGCGCCACCATGACCGATGAGTTGGTATCCAAATACGCCACGCTCTTTGAGAGGCCCCTCGCGGAGGATGATGCATGCTTTCGCTGACTTCTTTGGTTGGATAGTCCCGACGAGCTTTGAGGCTCCTGATAGCGCGCGCTGTGCCTCGCCGTGCATGGTGGAGGTCTAGCCCTCTGTGCCTTGTTCGGTCACATGCGCCCCCAACCTTTTATGGATCAAGGGAAACTTATCTTCTGGAATGTTCGTGGCCTCAATAGTGGTGCCAAGCGCTCTGTGGTCCGCTCGGTCATCTTGAGTTCTCTCCCGAGCGTGGTATGTCTACAAGAAACGAAACTCGAGCTCTTCACTCCCGCCTTGGTTTGCGAAACCCTTGGCCCCGACTTCCGCGACTTCTTCTTCCTGCCAGCTCACGGCACGCGTGGCGGAATCCTGCTCGCTTGGCGCGCCTCAGGGGTCGCCATCTCTAACCCGGTTCGAGGCCACCACCACATCACCACGCTCGTCTCCTCCCCTTCGGGCGAGCGGCCTTGGTGGATCACACGGGTTTATGGTCCCCAGGAGGACGGGGCCAAGATCGCCTTTTTGGGTGATCTGCACGATGAGCGCGCCGCCCGCTCTGGCCTGTGGCTTCTTGGTGGCGATTTCAACATGATCCTCTCCGACATGACAAGAACAACCATCTGATCAACCGCCGCGTTATGGATAGATTCCGGTGTTTCACCGCGGATGAGGAGCTCCGGGATCTCTACATGAATGGTCGCCGCTATACCTGGTCCAACGAGCGCGATAACCCCACTCTTGTGCGGAATGATCGCGTCCTTTATACCGCCTCCTGGGAAAGTGGCCACCCCTACTGCCCGCTTCCCTGCCTCTCTTCTGCCGCCTCCGACCACTGTCCTCTTCTCTTGGACTGCTCCATGCACGCCCCGGGCGCGCGCCGCTTTCAGTTCGACCGTTTCTGGCCGCAACTAGAGGTCTTCCAGGATGTCGTTTCTCAAGCCTCGCACTCCTCTCTGCCCGATCCTGACCCCTTTCGCTAGATCGTCGCGCGTATGCGAGCCACTGCCCGTCAGCTCCAAAGCTGGATGTAACACCCCGAGACCGATGTGCCAGGTGTCGTTCAGTTATTCGCGGTTGTTGCGTTGTCATTGCTTGCGTGTCATGCATTGCATATCATGTCATCATGCGCATTTCATTTGCATACGTGTTCGTCTCATGCATCCGAGCTTTTTCCCGGTTGTCCGTTTTGCATTCCGGCGCTTCGTTCTCCTCGGGTGGTCATTTCTACCTTTTTTTCTTGTGTGGGGATTAAACATTTCCGGATTGGACCGAGACTTGCCAAGCGGCCTTGGTTTACTACCGGTAGACCGCCTGTCAAGTTTCGTACCATTTGGACTTCGTTTGATACTCCAACGGTTAACCGAGGGATCGAAAAGGCCTCGTGTGTGTTGCAGCCCAACACCCTTCCATTTTGGCCCAAAAACCCACCTAACTCTGCTCCATCATCTCGGTCATTCGATCACGATCGCGTGGCCGAAAACCGCACCTCATTTGGACTCTCCTAGCTCCCTCTACCTATAAATATGTGATCCCCTCCGAATTTTCGCGCAGTCCAAACCCTAACCTTCGTCCACCTCGCGCCGCCGGACAATTTCGTCTGCGCCGGACATGTCCGCCGACCTCAGCCACCTCACTCCGACCAACCGGAGAGCGCCACCTCACCGCCGCCAGCGCCCTCACCCACTCAGCACGCGACACGTCAGCGCCGCCACCCTCTCTCTCCTCTCCCTCCACCGTGCGGGCCCTGCAGGCCCATTGCAGGCCCGCGCTGGCCCGAGCCGCCGTCGTCCGAAACTTGCGCGAGCCCGATCCAGGGCCTCGTCGCCATTCCTCTGCGCCACCTCGTCCGGCCCGCCGGAGCAGCTCGCCGGCGACCCCCAGCTCGCCGCAGTAGGGACCCGACGCCATGGAGTTCGCCGCTGCCGGCCACGTCTTCACCCGAACCCGGCCGGGATCCACCGGATCTGGCCCCGTCGGACCGGGATCCGCCGTCCCCGCTTCCCCGGCGCCGTTCCCTCGCCGGCTCGTCGCCCAGCCTCGCCAGCATCGTCGCCATGGATCTCCGCCTCGCCCTGCCTCCCCGATCCGATCGGGAGACGACGAGCGCCCCCGTTGACTCCTTCGCGGGCCCCGAGTCCGGCCTAGCGAGCCCCTTCGCGGCCTGCCTCTTCCACCGTTCGGGCCGAAGCCCATGGGTGAGGCCACAGCCCCCTCCTTTTTTTTCCTCTCTCTAGTTGGCCCGGGACAGTTTCGGCCCATGTCATGTTTTTTTCAGCGCCTGGGTTTTCCTATTTATCCAGAGATTGCCAGTTTTGCAGATTAGTCCCCCTAGTTCATACATTTAATAACTCACTAACCGTGCTTCGAATTAAAATGTTTTATATATGAAACTTGCTCAGAATTTTGTGTAGATTAATAATATCCAACTTTCATCTATGTTTGAAATGTTAAAAATGTTGTTTGCATTAATTTGCTCCTATGCCATGTTAAAATGATTTAATTCATAACTAAATAACCGTAGCTCGGATTTAAATAAACTTTATATGTAAATGGGGTAGAAAAATGCCTAGTTTAACATGGTGGCTTCATTTTTTGCATGCTTAACAACTCTAAAATAATGTTTAGGGCAGAACAGGACCTAACCTAATATATGCTCATGAGGAGTTTCCGGAATTGTTGTTCGTTGCTTCCGGCCTCATTTAACCTTGACTAGATAGGTAGTTTTACTTTGCTTCACTCTCTTGCCATGTTTAACAACATTTAATATTGTTGGGTACATAAACGAGAGAGAACTAAATAATTGATGTGGCGTTTTGTCAATATGCATCCCGATGCATATTCAGCTCCATTTAAGTTGTAGGTTTGCTTGTGCACCTCGCCATGCCATGCCTCATTAAACCGGACATGCATCATACTTGATTGTGCATCATGCCATGTTCTTGTGTTGGTTGTTTACTATGTTGTTTGCTTCTTTCCGGTGTTGCGTCTTCGGGTTGTTTCCGGTAACGTCGTGTTTGTGAGGATCCGTTCGACTACGTCCGTTTGTCTCCTTCATGGACTCGTTCTTCTTCCTTGCGGGATTTCAGGCAAGATGATCATATCCTCGAAATCACTACTATCTTTGCTATGCTAGTTTGCTCGCTCTTTGCCATGCCAATGCTACGATGCCTACCATTTGCTTGTCAGCCTCCCAATTGCCATGTCAAACCTCTAACCCACCATGTCCTAGCAAACCGTTGATTGACTATGTTACCGCTTTGCTCAGCCCCTCCTATAGCGTTGTTAGTTGCAGGTGAAGATTGGAGCTTGTTCCTTGTTGGAACATGGATATTTTGTTGGGATATCACAATATATCTTATTTAATTAATGCATCTATATACTTGGTAAAGGGTGGAAGGCTCGACCTTATGCCTGGTGTTTTGTTCCACTCTTGCCGCCCTAGTTTCCGTCATATCGGTGTTATGTTCCCAGATTTTGCGTTCCTTACGGGTTGGGCTATTATGGGAACCCCTTGACAGTTCGCCTTAAGTAAAGCTTTTCCAGCAATGCCCAACATTGGTTTTACCATTCGCCACCTAGCCTTTTTCCCTTGGGAGTCGCGCATCCCGAGGGTCATCTTATTTTAACCCCCCGGGCCAGTGCTTGTCTAAGTGTTGATCCGAACTAAGTAGACTGCGGGGCCACCTCGGGGAAACTTGAGGGCTGGTTTTACTCGTAGGATGTCTCATCCGGTGTTTCCCTGAGAACGAGATATGTGCAGCTCCCATCAGGATGTCGGCACATCGGGCGGTGTTGCTGGTTTAGTTTTACCCTGTCGAAATGTCTTGTTGTACCGGGATACCGAGTTTGATCGGAACGTCTCGGGTGAAGGTCTATTCCTTCGTTGACCGTGAGAGCTTGTCATGGGCTAAGTTGGGACACCCTGCAGGGATTTGAACTTTCGAAAGCCGTGCCCGCGGTTATGGGCAGATGGGAATTTGTTAACGTCCGGTTGTAGAAAACCTAAACTTAACCTTAATTAAAATGAATCAACTGCGTGTGTAACCATGATGGTCTCTTTCCGGCGGAGTCCGGGAAGTGAACACGGCTGTTGGAGTTATGCTTGACGTAGGTTGTTTTAGGATCACTTCTTGATCATAGTTTCTCGACCGTGCTTTGCCTTCTCTTCTCGCTCTCATTTGCGTATGTTAGCCACCATATATGCTAGTCGCTTGCTGCAGCTCCACCTCATACCTTTTACCTTACCCATAAGCTTAAATAGTCTTGATCGCGAGGGTGCGAGATTGCTGAGTCCCCGTGGCTCACAGATACTTCCAAAACCAGCTTGCAGGTGTCGATGAGTTCGTGCAGATGACACAACCAAGCTCAGGAGGAGCTCGATGAAGATCTTGTCCTTTATGTTGTTTCGTTCTAGTCGATCAGTGGTGGAGCCCAGTTGGGGTCGATCGGGGACCTTTGTCGCATTTGGGGTTCTTCTTTTATTTTGGTTCCGTAGTCGGACCATGAGCGTATTTGATTGATGTAATGTTTATTCATGTAATTGTGTGAAGTGGCGATTGTAAGCCAACTATGTATCTCTTTCCCTTATGTATTACATGGGTTGTGTGAAGATTACCTCACTTGCGACATATGCCTTCAATGCGATTATGTCTCTAAGTCGTGCCTCGACACGTGGGAGCTATAGTCGCATCGAGGGTGTTACAAGTTGGTATCAGAGCCTTCCCCGACCTTAGGAGCCCCCACTGATTGATCGTTTTTAGCAGCCGAGTTGTGTCTAGAAAAATGTTTTGAGTCATTGAGGAATTATATATCGGAGAGTTTAGGAATTCTTTTTACTTCCCAGTCTCCTCATCGCTCTGGTAAGGCATCCTGACGTAGAGTTTTGACTCTTCTCTTCTCAAATTTCACTAAATTTTTTTAGGATCACGCGGGTATCTGGGAATCGTTCCGATGGTTTTATGATGAGAACATTATCTTGGTGCCTCCTGTCAGGGGTTTAGTGGAAGTGTCCCGGGGAGTTGAGCTCTAAGGTGTTGCCGTCATAATTTTATCATTGCAATTCTGGAATACCTGAGTTTAGTATGCCGACATCGAAAATCTCTTTTATGTAGTTCGTTGGTGAGATAACCTCGACACCACCCAGTACTGGGGCGGGAGTTCGGGAGTATCGCCATAACTTGTATAACGGATGCTTTTCGAAGGTTGAGGTAGATGATTTCCGAAGGTTTCTTGGTTATGTGTTGAAGGATGGATACAACTGGATGTAGGATTTGCTAGATTTGGGTGAGATATTATGCTTCCCCTGTATCCCCAACACCTGATTGCATAACCGGAATTTTTTTCGGGAGTTTCATAGGTGGGAATTTAAGTAGCTCTTAGGATATCTTTCTGACGGATATGTGATATGAAATTGGGGTTCGACGTCTAGTGGTCCGCCTATCCACGGTCAGTTTTACAGTGGTCTCGTTGTGTCTTAAAGAGTCCTTGGCTATGCCGACTCGGGGACACTTCGTATGTCATGTGCACTGCCTTGTACATGATGGTGCTGTACGATCGAGCCCGTGTAGGCCCCACCACGAAAACTTCGGACGAAATCTCAGTCATATGTTTGCTCTCGCTTATTCTGCAAGCCAATCCTTTGTTTTGTTTTGAGTTGTGGTATTCGAGTTGCTTCGAAGTCAAATGTTGATTCCATACCTTTCCTAAGTGGTGCTCTCATATTTCTATGTGGATACCAATCCTTCTTGATCATCGAGATGGTCATGTCAATTCTTTTTCCAATCGGCATGTTTTCTCTTCAAGTGGATCCGATCATTTCAACATCAGCAAGATCAATTATCATTTTTCTCAACGGTGTTTGTTTCATCCATCTCCAAGTTGCCTTTGTTTTTCCCGCCCTCCCTCCCTTGTTTTTCTTCAAGGACTCAGATTTCTTAATCGAGTATCCATCTTATTCATGTGAAGCCTCCCCACTCCTTTTCCGTCAATATTCTTACCTGGTGTTGCTCATGAAGATTCTAACGGAGCCTCAAGTTTATCATTCTTTGTTCTTTTATCTTCCCCGGTGTTCTCAATGCAATCTTTCGATGGTGATCACATCCTTTTCCTCATTTCAAATATGTTCTCATGCCGGTGCTCATCATATTCATTCATTTCTCGCTATTCAATTGTTCCAGAGTGCTCAAGATATCTCAGAAGGCTCGTCTTTTCATTCAAGATCAGTTCAACCTATTTCGAGGTTGTTATATCATTCAAGTCATTTTATTTAACCGGTACAAATCTCTCTTCCAAGCAATCGTTCTACGGTGTATCTTTTGAGTGGGCCCTAACCCACAGGTCTTTTCCCAGGATCTTACCTGACTCCTCTTATTTTCCCGGAGCTATCCTCAAATTTCTTTTTGAAGTCTGACGTAAGAATGAGTTATCATCAGCCTAATGCCTTTCTCCAAGATCTTTCAAATTCTTTTCATCGGGGGCTCAATCTCTTCGCTTTTAATTATTCCGGAGTGCCTCAATAATTCATGGTGGTGTTTCTCGTTGTCATTCTCAGATTTGAAGACCGAAGTAGAGTTTCTCTTTAATCTTGCTCCATTCTCTGCCATCCTCTCATAATTGTTTTTGATTGTGGGAATTCTTTTCACCTATCCGGAGTAATTCAAGAGTCTTCTCAGTTTTGTTATTCGGAGTCCATCAATTCAGGTTTATTCATTCTTAGCTGTCAGTTATCATTCTCCTATCTTGTCGGTGCATCAATCAAATATTCTCTAATCAGTTCTTGATCTCTTCGTTCTCATGTATCTAGTTTGTCTCAAGCATCTTCATTTAATTGCTAATCCTTCTCGGTGTTTCTTCATGTTTTAATCGTTCTTTTCAATTCTTACGGTGTTTTGCTCAAGAGTTCTCTTCCTTCTTCATCATATTAATTTATTTGTTTTCAATTCTACCGGTGGATCGTTGAAGACCTTCTCAAGTTTACGTTATATCTCTCTTAATCCTTGATACAAGGATAAGTAGTATGCCAAATCCGTTGCTTGTCAACAATTAAAATGTTGAAGGATACACATAACGTAATTCTTATTCTTTGTTTCATCCAAGTGATTAAATTCCCTATTCCGGAGGTTCATCAAAATTCTTGTTTCCAATTGTTCATCTTCTCTTTTTCCCGGAGTTCCAACCTTTTTCAACTATTTCATCGCGAGATCCATCTAAATCATTGCAAGGATTCACCTTGTGTTTTCAATTTCTCTTTCTTTTATTCTTTCGTTACCGGAGTTTCTTCATGGAGGTTCTACATGATGGTTCATCAAGGATTTAATTTCTTCTTGAAGTGTTCATCAATATTCTGTTCAGGGGAACTCAAGCTTTCATCATCTTCCTATCCGGAGTGCAATTCTTTCTTCCGTATTATTGAAGGTGGTATTATGTCATTCTTAATAATTTGAGTTCATGTTTCATAACTCACATGTTGTTATGAATGAGACATTTTTAAATCCATCAATCTCGTCACTGGAGCTATCTTGGGTTATATTTCACCTAAAGCTTTCCCTAAGGATTATTGCTATTATGGTGCTCATAAATGATCCAAGCTCTTCATTTGCCCTTTCCGGTGCGACATACCTTTCTCGTAAATTTGTTCATATCAATCCAATTCTTTTCCGTGAGTGGCAGGTTGTCACCTCATAATTCGAGATGTATTCCATAAGACCATATCAAACTTATCCTTTTCGTTGTTGGTTTTCCAACAACTCCGTTCTAGCACTTGTTGTAAGTGTGCTCCCTCAAGATCTTGTTTCCCTGCGTTCCGGAGGCATTGTGATGTTGCTCTCTCCAACCCATCTTCTTGCTTTGTCAGGATCGTGTTCTTTCATGCCTATCCATTAAACCGGAGTGTCGTGCCCTTTTGCTCAAGTTCTTTTCATTTTATCTAGTTTTTGCCTTCCGTTTCAACCGGAGCGCTGCCCGAATTTGGTCTTCCTTTATCCCCTTCTTTAATCGGAGTGTTTTCAATATATGTCTTGCCCTCCAACCTCAAGATTTTTTTTCGCAATGCTCTTTGTCCCTCTTTTCTAACGGAGTGTTTTCGACCTAGTTCACCTTCGTTGTATTCTTTGCTCGAATTTGTTCAATCTCGCAAGGTTCTTTGGTTTCACTCGTTTGTCAAAGAAGCAACTTAGTTTTGTTACCTCTCCTCTTTCTCTTTCGTTTTTCCCTCCGGTGCCATTCTAGATCTCGGGACGAGATCCTCTCATAGTGGTGGAGTGTTGTAACGCCCCGAGACCGATGTGCCAGGTGGCGTTCAGTTATTCGCGGTTGTTGCATTGTTATTGCTTGCGTGTCATGCATTGCATATCATGTCATCATGCGCATTTCATTTGCATACGTGTTCGTCTCATGCATCCGAGCTTTTTCCCCGTTGTCCGTTTTGCATTCCGGCGCTTCGTTCTCCTCCGGTGGTCATTTCTACCTTTCTTTCTTGTGTGGGGATTAAACATTTCCGGATTGGACCGAGACTTGCCAAGCGGCCTTGGTTTACTACCGGTAGACTGCCTGTCAAGTTTCGTACCATTTGGACTTCGTTTGATACTCCAACGGTTAACCGAGGGATCGAAAAGGCCTCGTGTGTGTTGCAGCCCAACACCCTTCCATTTTGGCCCAAAAACCCACCTAACTCTGCTCCATCATCTCGGTCGTTCGATCACGATCGCGTGGCCGAAAACCGCACCTCATTTGGACTCTCCTAGCTCCCTCTACCTATAAATATGTGATCCCCTCCGAATTTTCGCGCAGTCCAAACCCTAACCTTCGTCCACCACGCGCCGCCGGACAATTTCGTCCGCGCCGGACATGTCCGCCGCCCTCAGCCACCTCACTCCAACCAACCGGAGAGCGCCACCTCACCGCCGCCAGCGCCCTCACCCACTCAGCGCGTGACACGTCAGCGCCGCCACCCTCTCTCTCCTATCCCTCCACCGCGCCGGCCCTGCAGGCCCATCGCAGGCCCGCGCTGGCCCGAGCCGCCGTCGTCCGAAACTTGCGCGAGCCCGATCCAGGGCCTCGTCGCCGTTCCTCTGCGCCACCTCGTCCGGCCCACCGGAGCAGCTCGCCGGCGACCCCCAGCTCGCCGCAGTAGGGACCCACGCCATGGAGTTCGCCGCCGCCGGCCACGTCTTCAACCGAACCCGGCCGGGATCCACCGGATCTGGCCCCGCCGTCCCCGCTTCCCCAGCGCCGTTCCCTCGCCGGCTCGTCGCCCAGCCTCACCGGCGTCATCGCCATGGATCTCCGCCTCGCCCTTCCTCCCCGATCCGATCGGGAGACGACGAGTGCCCCCGTTGACTCCTTCGCGGGCCCCGAGTCCGGCCTAGCGAGCCCCTTCGCGGCGTGCCTCTTCCACCGTCCGGGCCGAAGCCCATGGGTGAGGCCACCGCCCCCTCCTTTTTTTTCCTCTCTCTAGTTGGCCCGGGACAGTTTCGGCCCATGTCATGTCTTTTTCAGCGCCTGGGTTTTCCTATTTATCCAGAGATTGCCAGTTTTGCAGATTAGTCCCCCTAGTTCATACATTTAATAACTCACTAACCGTGCTTCGGATTAAAATGTTTTATATATGAACTTGCTCAGAATTTTGTGTAGATTAATAATATCCAACTTTCATCTATGTTTGAAATGTTAAAAATGTTGTTTGCATTAATTTGCTCCTATGCCATGTTAAAATGATTTAATTCATAACTAAATAACCGTAGCTCGGATTTAAATAAACTTTATATGTAAATGGGGTAGAAAAATGCCTAGTTTAACATGATGGCTTCATTTTTTGCATGCTTAACAACTCTAAAATAATGTTTAGGGCAGAACAGGACCTAACCTAATATATGCTCATGAGGAGTTTCCGGAATTGTTGTTCGTTGCTTCCGGCCTCATTTAACCTTGACTAGATAGGTAGTTTTACTTTGCTTCACTCTCTTGCCATGTTTAACAACATTTAATATTGTTGGGTACATAAACGAGAGAGAACTAAATAATTGATGTGGTGTTTTGTCAATATGCATCCCGATGCATATTGAGCTCCATTTAAGTTGTAGGTTTGCTTGTGCACCTCACCATGCCATGCCTCATTAAACCGGACATGCATCATACTTGATTGTGCATCATGCCATGTTCTTGTGTTGGTTGTTTACTATGTTGTTTGTTTCTTTCCGGTGTTGCGTCTTCGGGTTGTTTCCGGTAACGTCGTGTTTGTGAGGATCCGTTCGACTACGTCCGTTTGTCTCCTTCATGGACTCGTTCTTCTTCTTGCGGGATTTCAGGCAAGATGATCATATCCTCGAAATCACTACTATCTTTGCTATGCTAGTTTGCTCGCTCTTTGCCATGCCAATGCTATGATGCCTACCATTTGCTTGTCAGCCTCCCAATTGCCATGTCAAACCTCTAACCCACCATGTCCTAGCAAACCGTTGATTGGCTATGTTACCGCTTTGCTCAGCCCCTCCTATAGCGTTGTTAGTTGCAGGTGAAGATTGGAGCTTGTTCCTTGTTGGAACATGGATATTTTGTTGGGATATCACAATATATCTTATTTAATTAATGCATCTATATACTTGGTAAAGGGTGGAAGGCTCGACCTTATGCCTGGTGTTTTGTTCCACTCTTGCCGCCCTAGTTTCCGTCATATCGGTGTTATGTTCCCGGATTTTGCATTCCTTACGCGGTTGGGCTATTATGGGAACCCCTTGACAGTTCGCCTTAAGTAAAGCTTTTCCAGCAATGCCCAACATTGGTTTTACCATTCGCCACCTAGCCTTTTTCCCTTGGGAGTCGTGCATCCCGAGGGTCATCTTATTTTAAGCCCCCCGGGCCAGTGCTTGTCTAAGTGTTGGTCCGAACTGAGTAGACTGCGGGGCCACCTCGGGGAAACTTGAGGGCTGGTTTTACTCGTAGGATGTCTCATCCGGTGTTTCCCTGAGAACGAGATATGTGCAGCTCCCATCAGGATGTCGGCACATCGGGCGGTGTTGCTGGTTTAGTTTTACCCTGTCGAAATGTCTTGTTGTACCGGGATACCGAGTCTGATCGGAACGTCTCGGGTGGAGGTCTGTTCCTTCGTTGACCGTGAGAGCTTGTCTTGGGCTAAGTTGGGACACCCTGCAGGGATTTGAACTTTCGAAAGCCGTGCCCGTGGTTATGGGCAGATGGGAATTTGTTAACGTCCGATTGTAGAAAACCTAAACTTAACCTTAATTAAAATGAATCAACTGCGTGTGTAACCGTGATGGTCTCTTTCCGGCGGAGTCCGGGAAGTGAACACGGTTGTTGGAGTTATGTTTGACGTAGGTTGTTTTAGGATCACTTCTTGATCATAGTTTCTCGACCGCGCTTTGCCTTCTCTTCTCGCTCTCATTTGTGTATGTTAGCCACCATATATGCTAGTCGCTTGCTGCAGCTCCACCTCATACCTTTTACCTTACCCATAAGCTTAAATAGTCTTGATCACGAGGGTGCGAGATTGCTGAGTCCCCATGGCTCACAGATACTTCCAAAACCAGCTTCCAGGTGTCGATGAGTCCGTGCAGATGACGCAACCAAGCTCAGGAGGAGCTCGATGAAGATCTTGTCCTTTATGTTGTTTCGTTCTAGTCGATCAGTGGTGGAGCCAAGTTGGGGTCGATCGGGGACCTTTGTCGCATTTGGGGTTCTTCTTTTATTTTGGTTCCGTAGTCGGACCATGAGGGTATTTGATTGATGTAATGTTTATTCATGTAATTGTGTGAAGTGGCGATTGTAAGCCAACTATGTATCTCTTTCCCTTATGTATTACATGGGTTGTGTGAAGATTACCTCACTTGCGACATATGCCTTCAATGCGATTATGTCTCTAAGTCGTGCCTCGACACGTGGGAGCTATAGTCGCATCGAGGGTGTTACACTGGAGTGCGCGCAAGGTGGGCCACATTGCGCTGCAGCTTCAGGTGGCCCGCGAGTTGATCGCCCGCCTTGACGCGACCCAGGATCTGCGCCCCTGTCTATGAAGGAAATATGCCCTAGAGGCAATAATAAAGTTATTATTTTATTTCCTTATATCATGATAAATGTTTATTATTCATGCTAGAATTGTATTATCCGGAAACATAATACTTGTGTGAATACATAGACAAACTAAACGTCACTAGTGTGCCTCTACTTGACTAGCTCGTTAATCAAAGATGGTTATGTTTCCTAACCATAGACATGTGTTGTCATTTGATTAAGGGGATCACATCATTAGGAGAATGATGTGATTGACATGACCCATTCCATTAACTTAGCACCCGATCGTTTAGTATGTTGCTATTGCTTTCTTCATGACTTATACATGTTCCTACGACTATGAGATTATGCAACTCCCGTTTGCCGGAGGAATACTTTGTGTGCTACCAAACGTCACAACGTAACTGGGTGATTATAAAGGAGCTCTACAGGTGTCTCCAAAGGTACATGTTGGGTTGGCGTATTTTGAGTTTAGGATTTGTCACTCCGATTGTCGGAGAGGTATCTCTGGGCCCTCTCGGTAATGCACATCACATAAGCCTTGCAAGCATTGCAACTAGTGAGTTAGTTGCGAGATGATGTATTACGAAACGAGTAAAGAGACTTGCCGGTAACGAGATTGAACTAGGTATTGAGATACCGACGATCGAATCTCGGGCAAGTAACATACCGATGACAAAGGGAACAAAGTATGTTGTTATGCGGTCTGACCGATAAAAGATCTTCGTAGAATATGTGGGAGCCAATATGAGCATCCAGGTTCCGCTATTGGTTATTGACCGGAGACATGTCTCGGTCATGTCTACATTGTTCTCGAACCCATAGGGTCCTCACGCTTAATGTTACGATGACAGTTTCATTACGAGTTTATATATTTTGATGTACCGAAGTTTGTTCGGAGTCCCGGATGTAATCATGGACATGACGAGGAGTCTCGGAATGGTCGAGACATAAATATTGATATATTGGAAGCCTATGTTTGGACATCGGAAGTGTTCCGGGTGAAATCGGCATTTTACCGGAGTACCGGGAGGTTACCGGAACCCCCCGGTAACCTAATGGGCCTTAATGGGCCTAGTGGAGGAAGAGGAGAGGAGGCCTAGGGGCTGCCGCGCGCCCCTCCCCCTAGTCCGAATTGGACAAGGAGGGAGGGCGCCGCCCCCCTTTCCTTTCTTCCCTCTCCTCCTTCCCCCCAAGTCCTAATCCAACTAGGGAAAGGGGGGGGGGAGTCCTACTCCCGGTAGGAGTAGGACTCCTCCAGCGCGCCTCCTCCTAGGGCCGGCCGCACCCCGCTTGCTCCTTTATATACGGGGGCAAGGGGGCACCTCTAGACACACAAGTTGATCCTCGTGATTGTTTTCTTAGCCGTGTGCGGTGCCCCCTTCCACCATACTCCTTGATAATATTGTAGCGGTGCTTAGGCGAAGCCCTGCGATGATAGAACATCAATATCGTCACCACGCCGTCGTGCTGACGGAACTCTTCCCCGACACTTTGCTGGATCGGAGTCCGGGGATCGTCATCGAGCTGAACGTGTGCTAAAACTCGGAGGTGCCATAGTTTCTGTGCTTGATCGGTCGGGCCGTGAAGACGTACGACTACATCAACCGCGTTGTCATAACGCTTCCGCTATCGGTCTATGAGGGTACATAGACAACACTCTCCCCTCTCGTTGCTATGCATCACCATGATCTTGCGTGTGCGTAGGATTTTTTTTGAAATTACTATGTTCCCCAACAGTGGCATCCGAGCCTAGGTTTTATGTGTTGATGTTGTGCACGAGTAGAACACAAGTGAGTTGTGGGCGATATAAGTCATACTGCTTACCAACATGTCATACTTTGGTTCGGCGGTATTGTTGGATGAAGCGGCCCGGACCGACATTACGCGTGCGCTTACGCGAGACTAATTCTACCGACGTGCTTTGCACACAGGTGGCTGGCGGGTGTCAGTTTCTCCAACTTTAGTTGAACCAAGTGTGGCTACGCCCAGTCCTTGCGAAGGTTAAAACAACACCAACTTGACAAACTATCGTTGTGGTTTTGATGCGTAGGTAAGAACGGTTCTTGCTAAGCCCGTAGCAGCCATGTAAAACTTGCAACAACAAAGTAGAGGACGTCTAACTTGTTTTTGCAGGGCATGTTGTGATGTGATATGGTCAAGACATGATGCTAAATTTTATTGTATGAGATGATCATGTTTTGTAACCGAGTTATCGGCAACTGGCAGGAGCCATATAGTTGTCGCTTTATTGTATGCAATGCAATTGCGCTGTAATGCTTTACTTTATCACTAAGCGGTAGCGATAGTCGTGGAAGCATAAGATTGGCGAGACGACAATGATGCTACGATGGTGATCAAGGTGTCGCGCCGGTGACGATGGTGATCACGACGGTGCTTTGAAGATGGAGATCACAAGCACAAGATGATGATGGCCATATCATGTCACTTATATTGATTGCATGTGATGTTTATCTTTTATGCATCTTATCTTGCTTTGATTGACGATAGCATTATAAGATGATCCCTCACAAAATTATCAAAGTATAAGTGTTCTCCCTGAGTATGCACCGTTGTGAAAGTTCTTCGTGCTGAGACACCACGTGATGATCGGGTGTGATAGGCTCTACGTTCAAATACAACGGGTGCAAAACAGTTGCACACGCGGAATACTCAGGTTATACTTGACGAGCCAAGCATATACAAATATGGCCTCGGAACACGGAGACCGAAAGGTCGAGCGTGAATCATATAGTAGATATGATCAATATAGTGATGTTCACCAATGAAACTACTCCATCTCACGTGATGATCAGACATGGTTTAGTTGATTTGGATCACGTGATCACTTAGAGGATTAGAGGGATGTCTATCTAAGTGGGAGTTCTTTAGTAATATGATTAATTGAACTTAAATTTATCATGAACTTAGTACCTGATAGTATCTTGCTTGTTTATGTTTGATTGTAGATAGATGGCCCGTGTTGTTGTTCCGTTGAATTTTAATGCATTCCTTGAGAAAGAAAAGTTGAAAGATGATGGTAGCAATTACACGGACTGGGTCCGTAACTTGAGGATTATCCTCATTGCTGCACAGAAGAATTACGTCCTAGAAAGCACCGCTGGGTGCCAGGCCTGCTGCTGGAGCAACACCAGATGTTATGAATGTCTGGCAGAGCAAAGCTGATGACTACTCGATAGTTCAGTGTGCCATGCTTTATGGCTTAGAATCGGGACTTCAACGATGTTTTGAACGTCATGGAGCATATGAGATGTTCCAGGAGTTGAAGTTAATATCTCAAGCAAATGCCCGGATTGAGAGATACGAAGTCTCCAATAAGTTCTATAGCTGCAAGATGGAGGAGAACAGTTCTGTCAGTGAGCATATACACAAAATGTCTGGGTATAATAATCACTTGATTCAATTGGGAGTTAATCTTCCAGATGATTGCCTCATTGACAGAATTCTCCAATCACTTCCACCTAGCTACAAGAGCTTCATGATAAACTATAATATGCAAGGGATGAATAAGACAATTCCCGAGCTCTTCGCAATGCTGAAAGTTGCGGAGGTAGAAATCAAAAAGGAGCATCAAGTGTTGATGGTCAACAAGACCACTAGTTTCAAGAAAAAGGGCAAAGGGAAGAAAAAGGGGAACTTCAAAAAGAACATCAAGCAAGTTGCTGCTCAGGAGAAGAAACCCAAATCTGGACGTAAGCCTGAAACTGAGTGCTTCTACTGCAAGCAGACTGGTCACTAGAAGCGGAACTGCCCCAAGTATTTGGCGGATAAGAAGGATGGCAAGGTGAACAAAGGTATATGTGATATACATGTTATTGATGTATACCTTACTAATGCTCGTAGTAGCACCTGGGTATTTGATACTGGTTCTGTTGCTAATATTTGCAACTCGAAACAGGGACTATGGATTAAGCGAAGATTGGCTAAGGACAAGGTGACGATGCGCGCGGGAAATGGTTCCAAAGTCGATGTGATCGTGGTCGGCATGCTACCTCTACATCTACCTTCGGGATTAGTATTAGACCTAAATAATTGTTATTTGGTGCCAGCGTTGAGCATGAACATTATATCTGGGTCTTGTTTGATGCGAGACGGTTATTCATTTAAATCAGAGAATAATGGTTGTTCTATTTATATGAGTAATATCTTTTATGGTCATGCACCCTTGAAGAGTGGTCTATTCTTATTAAATCTCGATAGTAGTGACACACATATTCATAATGTTGAAACCAAAAGATGCAGAGTTGATAATGATAGTGCAACTTATTTGTGGCACTGCTGTTTAGGTCATATCGGTATAAAGCGCATGAAGAAACTCCATACTGATGGACTTTTGGAACCACTTGATTATGAATCACTTGGTACTTGCGAACCGTGCCTTATGGGCAAGATGACCAAAACACCGTTCTCCGGTACTATGGAGAGAGCAACAGATTTGTTGGAAATCATACATACAGATGTATGTGGTCCGATGAATGTTGAGGCTCGTGGCGGATATCGTTATTTTCTCACCTTCACATATGACTTAAGCAGATATGGGTATATCTACTTAATGAAACATAAGTCTGAAACATTTGAAAAGTTCAAAGAATTTCAGAGTGAAGTTGAGAATCATCGTAACAAGAAAATAAAATTCCTACGATCTGATCATGGAGGAGAATATTTGAGTTACGAGTTTGGTGTACATTTGAAACAATGCGGAATAGTTTCGCAACTCATGCCACCCGGAACACCACAGTGTAATGGTGTGTCCAAACGTCGTAATCGTACTTTACTAGATATGGTGCGATCTATGATGTCTCTTACTGATTTACCGCTATCGTTTTGGGGTTATACTTTAGAGACGGCCGCATTCACGTTAAATAGGGCACCATCAAAATCCGTTGAGACGACACCTTATGAACTGTGGTTTGGCAAGAAACCAAAGTTGTCGTTTCTGAAAGTTTGGGGCTGCGATGCTTATGTGAAAAAGCTTCAACCTGATAAGCTCGAACCCAAATCAGAGAAATGTGTCTTCATAGGATATCCAAAGGAAACTATTGGATACACCTTCTATCACAGATCTAAAGGCAAGACTTTTTTTGCTAAATTCGGAAACTTTCTAGAGAAGGAGTTTCTCTCGAAAGAAGTGAGTGGGAGGAAAGTAGAACTTGATGAGGTAACTGTACCTGCTCCCTTATTGGAAAGTAGTACATCACAGAAATCGGTTTCTGTAACACCTACACCAATTAGTGATGAAGCTAATGATAATGATCATGAAACTTCAAAACAAGATACTACTGAACCTCGTAGATCAACCAGAGTAAGATCCGCACCAGAGTGGTACGGTAATCCTATTCTGGAAGTCATGCTACTAGATCATGATGAACCTACGAACTATGAAGAAGCGATGGTGAGCCCAGATTCCGCAAAATGGCTTGAAGCCATGAAATCTGAGATGGGATCCATGTATGAGAACAAAGTGTGGACTTTGGTTGACTTGCCCAATGATCGGCAAGCAATTGAGAATAAATGGATCTTCAAGAAGAAGACTGACACTGACGGTAATGTTATTGTCTACAAAGCTCGATTTGTCGCAAAAGGTTTTCGACAAGTTCAAGGGATTGACTACGATGAGACCTTCTCACCCGTAGCGATGCTTAAGTCTGTCCGAATCATGTTAGCAATTGCCGCATTTTATGATTATGAAATTTGGCAGATGGATGTCAAAACTGCATTCCTGAATGGATTTTTGGAAGAAGAGTTGTATATGATGCAGCCAGAAGGTTTTGTCGATCCAAAGGGAGCTAACAAAGTGTGCAAGATCCATCGATCCATTTATGGACTGGTGCAAGCCTCTCGGAGTTGGAATAAACGCTTTGATAGTGTGATCAAAGCATTTGGTTTTGTACAGACTTTTGGAGAAGCCTGTATTTACAAGAAAGTGAGTGGGAGCTCCGTAGAATTTCTGATATTATATGTAGATGACATATTACTAATCGGAAATGATATAGAATTTCTGGATAGCATAAAGGGATACTCGAATAAGAGTTTTTCAATGAAAGACCTCGGTGAAGCTGCTTACATATTGGGCATTAAGATCTATATAGATAGATCAAGACGCTTAATTGGACTTTCACAAAGCACATACCTTGACAAAATTTTGAAGAAGTTCAAAATGGATCAAGCAAAGAAAGGATTCTTGCCTGTGTTACAAGGTGTGAAATTGAGTAAGACTCAATGCCCGACCACTTCAGAAGATAGAGAGAAAATGAAAGATGTTCCCTATGCTTCAGCCATAGGCTCTATCATGTATGCAATGCTGTGTACCAGACCTGATGTGTGTCTTGCTATAAGTCTAGCAGGGAGGTACCAAAGTAATCCAGGAGTGGATCACTGGACATCGGTCAAGAACATCCTGAAATACCTGAAAAGGACTAAGGATATGTTTCTCGTATATGGAGGTGACAAAGAGCTCATCGTAAATGGTTACATTGATGCAAGCTTTGACACTGATCCGGACGATTCTAAATCGCAAACCGGATACGTGTTTACATCAAACGGTGGAGCTGTCAGTTGGTGCAGTTCTAAACAAAGCGTTGTGGCGGGTTCTACATGTGAAGCGGAGTACATAGCTGCTTCGAAAGCAGCAAACGAAGGAGTCTGGATGAAAGAGTTCATATCCGATCTAGGTGTCATACCTAGTGCATCGGGTCCAATGAAAATCTTTTGTGACAATACTAGTGCAATTGCCTTGGCAAAGGAATCCAGATTTCACAAGAGAACCAAGCACATCAAGAGATGCTTCAATTCCATCCGGGATCTAGTCCAAGTGGGAGACATAGAGATTTGCAAGATACATACGGATCTGAATGTAGCAGACCCGTTGACTAAGCCTCTTCCACGAGCAAAACATGATCAGCACCAAAGCTCCATGGGTGTTAGAATCATTACTGTGTAATCTAGATTATTGACTCTAGTGCAAGTGGGAGACTGAAGGAAATATGCCCTAGAGGCAATAATAAAGTTATTATTTTATTTCCATATATCATGATAAATGTTTATTATTCATGCTAGAATTGTATTATCCAGAAACATAATACTTGTGTGAATACATAGACAAACTAAACGTCACTAGTGTGCCTCTACTTGACTAGCTCGTTAATCAAAGATGGTTATGTTTCCTAACCATAGACATGTGTTGTCATTTGATTAACGGGATCACATCATTAGGAGAATGATGTGATTGACATGACCCATTCCATTAGCTTAGCACCCGATCGTTTAGTATGTTGCTATTGCTTTCTTCATGACTTATACATGTTCCTATGACTATGAGATTATGCAACTCCCGTTTGCCAGAGGAACACTTTGTGTGCTACCAAACGTCACAACGTAACTGGGTGATTATAAAGGAGCTCTACAGGTGTCTCCAAAGGTACATGTTGGGTTGGCGTATTTCGAGATTAGGATTTGTCACTCCGATTGTCGGAGAGGTATCTCTGGGCCCTCTCGGTAATGCACATCACATAAGCCTTGCAAGCATTGCAACTAATGAGTTAGTTGCGAGATGATGTATTACGAAACGAGTAAAGAGACTTGCCGGTAACGAGATTGAACTAGGTATTGAGATACCGATGATCGAATCTCGGGCAAGTAACATACCGATGACAAAGGGAACAAAGTATGTTGTTATGCGTACTGACCGTTAAAAGATCTTCGTAGAATATGTGGGAGCCAATATGAGCATCCAGGTTCCGCTATTGGTTATTGACCGGAGACATGTCTCGGTCATGTCTACATTGTTCTCGAACCCGTAGGGTCCGCACGCTAAACGTTACGATGACAGTTTCATTATGAGTTTATATATTTTGATGTACCGAAGTTTGTTCGGAGTCTCGGATGTAATCACAGACATGACGAGGAGTCTCGGAATGGTGAGACATAAAGATTGATATATTGGAAGCCTATGTTTGGACATCAGAAGTGTTTCGGGTGAAATCGGCATTTTACCGGAGTACCGGGAGGTTACCGGAACCCCCGGGTAACCTAATGGGCCTTAATGGGCCTAGTGGAGGAAGAGGAGAGGAGGCCTAGGGGCTGCCGCGCGCCCCTCCTCCCTAGTCCGAATTCGACAAGGAGGGAGGGCGGCGCCCCCCCTTTCCTTTCTTCCCTCTCCTCCTTCCCCCCAAGTCCTAATCCAACTAGGGAAAGGGGGGGGAGTCCTACTCCCGGTAGGAGTAGGACTCCTCCAGCGCGCCTCCTCCTAGGGCCGGCCGCACCCCCCTTGCTCCTTTATATACGGGGGCAAGGGGGCACCTCTAGACACACAAGTTGATCCTCGTGATCGTTTTCCTAGCCGTGTGCTGTGCCCCCTTCCACCATACTCCTCGATAATATTATAGCGGTGCTTAGGCGAAGCCCTGCGACGATAGAACATCAATATCGTCACCACGCCGTCGTGCTGACGGAACTCTTCCCCGACACTTTGTTAGATCGGAGCCCGGGGATCGTCATCGAGCTGAACGTGTGCTAAAACTCGGAGGTGCCGTAGTTTTGGTGCTTGATCGGTCGGGCCGTGAAGACGTACGACTACATCAACCGCGTTGTCATAACGCTTCCGCTATCGGTCTACGTGGGTACGTAGACAACACTCTCCCCTCTCGTTGCTATGCATCACCATGATCTTGCGTGTGCGTAGGAAATTTTTTGAAATTACTACGTTCCCCAACAGTCTACGCCCGAGGCCCGGCTTTGCGGCAAGCTGAAGGCGGCATATCTTGGCCTCACTAGCCTCGACCGCTCCATCGCTCGCCAGCGCATGCGGTTCTCCTGGCTCAAGAATGGCGAGGCCAGCTCCGCTTTCCTCCGCATCCATGCCTCCCAAAGGAAGCAACGAAACCACATCTTCTCCTTGCAAGTGGAGGGCAGCACCATCTCCGACCCTGATGCCATGGCTTCAGCCGCTTTCGAGCACTTCTCCCGCATCCTTGGCACCGCAGACGCGTGCACCACCTCGATTAACCTCCAGGATGTTCACCAGGGCGCATTCAACCTCTCCGCTCTGGACAACCCCTTCTCCGAGGAAGAAATTTGGGCAGCGATTAAGTTCCTGCCCTCTGGCAAGGCGCCGGGGCTGGACGGGTTCACGACCGAATTTCTTCGATGCTGTTGGCCGACCATCAAGGCCGACTTTTGCGCCGCCTTTTACAAGCTCTACCTGCTCAACGACCGCAGTTTTCAGAAGCTCAATGAGGCCTTCACCACTCTCCTTCCGAAGAGACCCGACGCTTCCATGCTCAACGACTTCCGTCCGATCAGCTTGATCCACCTCTTCGCCAAGCTGTTCGCCAAGGTGCTCTCCCTCCGGCTCGCGCCGAAGCTCTGCACAATGGTCTCCACCAACCAAAGCGCCTTCATCGCCAGACGATGCATCCACAAAAACTTTCTGCTTGTTCAGCAGACTGCTCGGCTCCTGCACAACTTGAAGATGCCGTGCCTTCTCCCCAAGCTCGACATTGCGCGTGCCTTCGACTCGGTCTCGTGGGCCTTCTTGCTTGACACTCTCTCCCACCTCGGCTTCAGGTGGCGGTGGCGTGAATGGATCTCGATCCTCCTCTCCACGGCGTCGACCCGTGTGTTCATCAACGGGAGGCCCGGTAATCCTATCGGCCACGCGTGCGGACTCCGCCAAGGCGACACTGTCTCTTCGATGCACTTCGTCCTCATCATCGACGTGCTCAACTCGCTGATCACCTAGGCCGCGGCTAGCGGCGTTCTCCAGTGGCTCACCACACGGCATGCGGCCTCCATCATCTCGCTTTACGCGGATGACGTGGTGGTCTTTTGCCGTCCGGACAACACCGACCTCAGCGCCATCCGCGAGATTCTGCGGGTCTTTGGCGAATCCTCCAGGATGCATACCAACTTCTCCAAGTGCGCCACACTCCCGATTCACTGATCCCCCGAGCAACAGGCCGCCGCCTCGCAGACTTTACACTGCTCATTGTTGCAATTCCCGACCACCTACCTCGGCATTCCACTGTCGGTGAGGAAGATCCCCACTTATGCGCTTCTGCCCCTGATCGACAAGCTGGCGCGCAAGCTTTCCACTTGGCGTGGTTCCATGCTCTCGTGTGGTGAGCGGCTTGCCTTGGTTAGACACGTCATCTGTGCCATGCCCATGCACCTTCTCATGGCCATGGCCTTGAACAAGAGCATCCTTGGCCAGGCCAACAAGATCATCTGCAACTTTCTATGGATTGGCCGCAAGGACGCTTGTGGTGGCCACTGTCTCGTTGCCTGGCAGAGGGTGTGCCGGCCGCTCTCTTATGGCGGCTTGGGCGTCCGTGACCTTCACCGTGCCGGCATCGCACTTCGTGTCCGCTGGCTCTGGCTCCAGCACACGGACGAGGCGAGGCCGTGGCAGCACCTTCACCTCCCCTCCGATCCCGAGGTGGCCGCCGTGTTCCGGGCCTCCACCATTTGGGCCGTGGGGGACGGTTTGTCCTGCAGATTCTGGCCGGACCATTGGATCAATGGGTGCACGGCGGCGGAGATCGCCCCCCCCCCCTCATCTTCGACCTTGTCCCGCGCGGACATCGCAAGAACCGCTTGGTGCGTGATGGCCTCCACCAGAGGACCTGGGTCCAGGACATCCAGGGCGCTCTTGGCCCTTTGGCGCTGCTGCAGTATGTGGAGCTGTGGAGGCAAGTGCAGCTCGTCCAGCTCTCTGACGCTCCGATGCGATCCGCTGGCGCTGGACGGAGTCTGGCCACTACTCGGCCAAGTCCTGCTATGAGCAGCTGTTTGTCGGCTCCATCCGCGACCCCCACTGGCGCCCCATCTGGAGGTCTTGGGCGCCCACCCGTGTGAAGATTTTTCTCTGGCTCGCCGCCCTCGATCGCTGCTGGACGGCTGCTAGGCTGGCACGCCACAACCTCCCGCACGCCGACTCATGCCTTTTCTGTGATCAGGGCACTGAATGCATCCAGCACATCCTCGCTCGCTGCCCCTTCTCGCGACAAGTTTGGTTCGATACCCTCTCCTGGTGCTGGCTACCCACCCCCACCGGACCCTGGAGCAGATTTTCTCTCTTGGTGGGAGCACTCCTGCAATTCCCTTCCCGCGAGCGCGCGTAAATGCTTCAACTCCCTTGTGATGCTCATGTCTTGGGAGCTGTGGAAGCATCGGAATGGCTGCGTGTTCGACGGTCTTCGTCCCTCCACCACCAGCCTTTTCGAGACGATTCGCCAGGACGCATTGCTTTGGGCTTCCACCGGAGCCAACGGTTTGCACAACATTGTAGGCATAGGCTAATTCCTTTTGTTTTTGGTCGAGCAGCCCCGGCTCCTGCTGCTCAGGCATTGTGCTTAGTGCCGTTCTCACATGTACGCCTCATTGTGTAATGCCCTACCTTGTGTTCTATCCTATGTATCAATGAAAGATACACAAGCTTTGCGTATTCGTGAAAAAGATATGCATCCATCAAAACTAGTCCTATACAGTTGGATAGGAAACATACAGACGTCCGGTTTGTTGCTCAAGCCCCACGTGAGACTAGCTATTCCCGCTAATTGAGGGCTTCCCTGTACGTACTGGTTAAGGCTAATTGCATGGGATTTGTTATTAAATGTTCGCTAATTCACATTTTCTAGATTTTTAAGAAACAAACTTCGGATTGTAGGAAACTAATAACTCTAGAAAAATGAGATTCCACGCCTTGTAGTATGCTTCCTTATATTAAGCATAAAATTGTTTCCAAAATTATATGATTTTGCTTCCATATGAAGAAATTTTTGTTACTGATTGTGGTAAACTTTAATCCCGTGTAACTTATTTTTGCTTCCTAACGTACACTGCTTCCAGTATTGTGTTTCCAATCTAGAAAATATGTGGGTCGAACTTGTTTTGGAGGAGCACTAAATTGCTTCCAAGTGGAAAATATCAATTTCTGGCGTCATTGTTTCCACTTTAGAAAATATAGTAGGGCTAGCTTCCAAACAAAATAGAAATTGCTTCCAACGAAGCAAATATTTATTTCTATCGCCATTGCTTCCAACAAAGAATAGAATTTGCTTCTAATGATGATCAGAATTTTGCTCCCATATACAACACACACATATGTTACATGGTTAGGTTGTGCCATGTAGGCATAATGCCACTTGGTGGACGACGGCTCCGGCCGCGTCTCGCGGTCGCCCTGGTGTGCGTGGGCGACAAGCCCTGCTCGCTCGCCCCGCCACAAAGGCACGGGTTTGAGGAATGGGGGAGGGCGCCGTCGACGCTCTTGGGGGGTCGCTTGCCACTCTGAGCTAGGCCCGACGCGCCCTTCCACCGTCCTCCACCGCCAACACTTCCACGCCCCTGCTTCGTCGGACCGCCCTTGGCCGCCAGCTGCCTCATCTTTCATTCGCCATTTCGGCCGTTCATCACGGCCTTCGCCGGGCTACTCGGTCCTGCCCACACCTCCCTCCGATGGCCCTAGCTGGCGCTCTCTGGTGTGCCAGCCCCGGTGGCGGCTGCTCCCGCTCGAGGAGGGGAAACCCTCCTAGCCGGAGCTGCCCTGCCCCTGGGCCTTGTGTCGCTGGGCCGCACCCAGCCGACCCCCTCCCTTGGGCCGAGGAGTTGATCTGGGCCAATCGAATGCCCTCTCGCCCTGCAGCTCCTGCCCCCCTCTCGCGGGCTGGTCCACCCCTGTCTCGGCCCAAGCGTCCTTTGGTCTGGCTCTCAACCCCCGGGGAGGTTTCACTTGGCCTCCCCTAGGGTTCCCTCGCCCCCATCTCTTCCAGCCGCCTCCTCCCCGACGCTCCTCACATCCCTTTGTGTCCCCTCCTTGGACCTCCCTCCCACCAGTTGCCCCCGTCCTCGCACGGCCGTCCCCTTCTCCCGAACCCGGTCCTACCCATGCCGCGGGACTAGGATGACGGTGACGCCCGGAACAAGCGCCGGTACGATGACCGCCATGATCCTCCCCGGCCCTCGTCGGACGCCATCCGTCGGGAGGAGGACCTCCACCGCCAGCTCGCCTCCTGGGAGTCCCCCCGCTCTCCCGCCCGCTCAGACCACCGCTCTCCGGGCCGCCGCTCTCCCGCCTGCGACTCTCTCCGGGGCCGGTCTCTTTCCCCTTCCTTGCGCGCCACCGACAGGCGCCCCCAGTGGTGTCGGTCGCCATCTTCGAACCGGCGGAGGGACTGCGGTCCCTCCACCATCCACTCCTCCCCGCCCCGCCTGGGGCTCCAAACCACTCCCACGCCTGCCCGCCGCTACCAGCCGCCGCACATGGCTGTTGCTGCTGCGTCGGGAGCCGCGGCTAGTGCTGCTCCCCGCGACCGCCAAGGCCAGAAGAAGAAGAAGCGCCATGGTCAGGGGCGGGCTACTGCGACCCAACCAGCCCCTGGCCCCTCTTCCACTCCAGCGGCTGACTCTGTTTCGCTGATGTGAAGTGATTCAACTGTGGCCTCCTTGGGCACCCTCAAGTCAGCTACACCAATCCCACCAGGTGCCACATTTGCAAGAGCCTCGACCATCCCGCGATCTTGTGCCCAGACCGTCCGGTTACCGAGGAGTTGATGATGTGTGGCCACGGCATCGAAGGGATGGGGTTCTTTCATATCGAGGTGTCAGACATCCTACCGCCTACACCCTCGCTTATGGTGCTCGTGTCCGTGGTAGGTGAGGGTGTGGAATCCCCTGAGATGCTCGAGGCTGAGCTCAACCACCTCTGCTGTTGCCAGTGGGACTGGCAGGTCACCCCGACCTCCAGTAGCGAGTTCACCGTGGTCTTCCTCGACGCCATCAGCCACGACTTGTGCACTCACAGTGCTAAGATCACCTTGGCGCTCAACAAGCTTGTGGTGGACATCTCTGAGCCGGTTCGAGACCCCAACTCTGTTGCGATCCTTGATACCACGTGGATCCTCCTCTCTGGCCTCCCCGACATTGCGAGGTCTGAGCGTGTCATGCACCACATGTCCCGGATCCTTGGAAAGGTGGTTGTGGTGGATGAGCTCTCTCTTCGCAAGGAGGAGGAGGTTCGGGTCAAGGCCAAGACGATCAACTCCTCCAAGCTCTGCGTCATAGTCCAGATTTTCTTCAAGGACCTGTGTTACGACATCACGATCACACTGGAGGCCTCGAACCACGTGGGCCACCCATGCTTCTCCGATGACAACCTCGTGCGGGGCGGTCCCGGGGACGATGGCGAGTACCACGTCATATACCAGCGACACTTGTGGCGCTCAGACGAGGAGGGGGACTACTACGACGTCAGCAGGTCTTCCTCCTGTGACCCTCTGGCTCCAGCCTCTAGTCGAGGTGGGCAGCTGAAAGTGCAACTATCCCTGGGTGGTTTTGGTAATTCCTAACAACATATAGCTCATTGAACTAATGCTCTTTCAAGATGATCATTTCAGAAAGTTCAATGATTGGCATGGCATGAACTAGGAATGTGGACCCCTCAAAATGTGAAGGACACATATTGGCTCAAGCTCAAGACTCTACATTTTATTTTAGTGATCCAAGATCACATTGAGTCCATACACTAGTACAACAACGTGCTAAACAAATGGTTTTAACCCCTTTTCGCGATGTCATTTGGAACCGTCGCCAAGTGAGTGTGTGCGATAGGGTGTCCTTCCCACACGACCCAGAAATCGTCGGGGATAGGCCCTCCTGGGACCCAGGATAGGGCCGTGTGCGATCGGGTGAGGCATTGAAACCCAATCATTAACGTAGGTATGTACATCCCACATGGTGAATCCCAGAAAATCATTTCCGTAGGTATGTACATCCCACACGGTGAATCCCAGAAAATCATTTCCGTAGGTATGTACATCCCACACGGTGAATCCCAGAAAATCATTTCCGTAGGTATGTACATCCCACACGGTGAATCCTAGAAAAACATTTCTGTAGGTATGTATATCACACACAGTTCTTTGTGTGGAAACGTTTGTGCAAGGTGGCCTAACGCAAACAGTTCGCTGCCGGAAGCCGTGTGTGATTGTTAGTTGATCGAACACACCTACTTTCTAGAAACCATGCGGGTTGTTTGAGTTCATCACCCACGGTGCTGTCTGAGTAACCGTTTGCAATAGAAAACCCCAATAAGTAGGGTAATTAGCTTATTATTGATAATCCATGTACTAATCAAACTGATATTTCTTATAAAACACACCCGATATTTCATATCCGTATAAAAGCAACCAGGATTTCATAATCGAATTACATCAGATAGCTTCGGCACCCAGTTACGCCATTGCACAATAGCACCAAGTTTCACATGTAGCATCAAAAACCTTTGGAAAGTAGCATCATACACTGTAAATAGACAAACGAATCTCATATGGGAAACTGCAGAAGTGGAAGGCAAATATTGAGCCTTCAGTGATGTTGAATGTCCTTGCAACTTTAGGCCAGTGGCTATGGATAATTGCCCACCCAACCTTCGTCCTCTTCAGCAAGACTTCAATATTGTACCGTGGGTGTTGAATGAATACCTTCCTCGCCTCTTGACCATGCAGGTGGTCTGAGAGGTAATCATCGGTGAACTTCTTTGAAAAGTACTGAAAACAAAGCTATGCATAAATCACTGTTGTAAATTTTGAAATGGCGCAAGGGGTAAAAACAAGGTAAAAGAGTTGGTACCATCCTATAGTTGAATGATGCCTTCTTCATTGTGCAAACAAAGAGTTGTTATTCGTCGCAAGTTTCTTCATCCTAACAATCTTTTTGAGTTTCTTGACTTGACTGATATTCATGGTCATCTCATTTCCCCATATGCAAAATGGGTCGAATAGTGGGTCTAAGCCTCTGAAAGCAGGACCTACATGTGCAAGACCAAATTGTAAGAAACCTAAATATTAGAATGATTCCTGCAACTACACAATAATGTGCTATTAGCCAAAGGACCCTTCTTGAACAAACCTCGATGGTAAACCGCAGTGTCTCCCATTGTTTCCCTGCAACACACATAAGGAAGATCTTGATCAGGTTAACTGAGAGTTGCCATACTATCAGTAGAATATGTATTGAGTACAGCCAAATTCGATTGGTGTCACATGCATAAAAATACAAAATTGTACCCACAACAAATGAAAATCAAATTGCAGAACTGAACCAAACAGTTAAATGGACAGCAGACCAAATGAACCAAAATAGTTAACTGAGCATGACATTGCAGAATAGAAACATGTACTAGAAGATAAGACAATTAACAAAACAAAGAATGCTTGAGAACAGTACTACGAAATATAGCAATTGTTGGACCAAAGTGTTAACTAAACATTACATTTCAGAGGACCAAACTGTTAACTGAACATCAGATTGCATATTAACATTACAGAGGACAAATCACTAGAAGGCACTGGCGGTGGCCTCGAGAAAACATCAAGAACTGTATTTTAAAGTAGATAACCGCGTGGCAGTGTCGATGGTGGCCTCGAAGACGAGGTGCTCCTCCAAGATCTGGCGGTCGACACGCATGGTATCCATAGCAACCTCATGCACGTTGCAGCCACATGCTACTGAGCTCCATGTTATACTGCATGCAAAATGGCTGTGGACAACGCTTAATTGGAGGAGGGGGCCGTGATTTCGGTGGAAGGTGTCGCTCCGTTGGTTGGGGCATGTGGGACGGGAAAGGAGGAGGATGGTGTGGGTGGGGTGTGGATTACCTGACCATATCGACAAGGCCGCACAGTAAGAAGAAGGATCGACAACGAGGAGGCCACGCAGCAAGAAGAAGGGTCGCTGGCAAGGCGGCAGCGCTGCAAGAAGAAGGGTCGCCGGCGAGGAGGCTGAGCTGCTAGTAAGCAGCAGTGAAGGTTTGAACTTGGAAAGCAAGGAGGAACAGTGGAAATGTGGCTTTTGGTAGGAGGGAGGGGGCGGGGAGATAGATATTTCTGCGGTGGCAAAAAATTTCGCTCGGTTCCGCGAGAAACTAGCGCGCAAGTGTGGTTCAAGCGGGGGCGGTGGACTATAGACGACGGAGCTTCCTGCGTAAGCCAGACAAGACGATGCGCCAAGATATTTTATATCGCATCCCACACGATTCTTTCTAGTAAACTGTTTGTGGTATACCTGATTTTTTCATTATGTTTTGAAATACAAAATGGTGTTACGGAGGGAAAGGATGGTGTTTGAATTGCTAGAACATTTACGTACAGTGAACATGCAACTAGTACATGAGTGTCGTGTTTAAATTTGGAATTATTCCAGGTTCGTTTGGCATTTTTATGCATTAATTGAGTTTTTGGGCATTTAATGTGCACAATTCAAATTTGAACTACAAGCACATGCTCCAATGCACCAAAGTTTGTTGAAAAATCACATGTGTGTCTTTGGGTGAATTTATAGGCCCCATGCAAGAAATGGGAATGAAATTCAAACATCTGGGCGTCGTGGCTTGGCCGGAATGATTGAGAAACTTGGTTTTTTAATTCCTGTAAATCCAAAACATGGCTGAAAATCATGAAACTTGGCATGGTGTCATGACATGGCACCAACATGTTTGAGTAATTTTTTTGGCCGAATTGGGACAAGCTTTGGTGTAAGCTTCTTGCAAACCGAAGCTTCCCTCAAGAAGGCTCTTGATTCCGAGAGGGTACGTGTCACCTCCGTGTGCGAAATGACATACGTACACTGCCTTCTCCCACCTTAATTTTTTTACACTAAAAGATTAGACCAAGTAGAAGTATCGTGCTAAATTTTGGAATTATTCCGGGTTCGTTTGGCCTTTTTAATACATTAATTGAGTTTCTGGGCATTTAATGTGCATAATTCAAATTTGAACTACAAGCACATGCTCCAGTGCACCAAAGTTGGTTGAAAAATCACAGGTGTGTCTTTGGGTGAATTTATAGGTCCCATGCAAGAAATGGGAATGAAATTCAAACATCTAGGTGTCATGGCTTGGTCAGAAAGATTGAGAAACTTGGTTTTTTAATTCCTGTAAATCCAAAACACGCCTGAAAATCATGAAACTTGGCATGGTGTCATGACATGGCACCAACATGCAACGGTAATTTTTTTGGCCGAATTGGGACAAGCTTTGGTGTAAACTTCTTGCAAACCAGAGCTTCCCTCAAGAAGACTCGTGGTTCCAAGAGGGAACATGTCACCTCCGTGTGCGAAACGAGATACATATACAACCTTCTCCCGCCTTAACTTTTTTACACAGGCAGATTAGACCAAATAGAAGTACCGTGCTAAATTTTGGAATTATTCCGGGTTCATTTGGCATTTTTATGCATTAATTGAGTTTCTGGACATTTAATGTGCATAATTCAAATTTGAACTACAAACACATGCTCTAGTGCACCAAAGTTGTTTGAAAAATCACATGTGTGTCCTTGGGTTAATTTATAGGTCCCATGCAAGAGATGGGAATGAAATTCAAACATCTGGGCGTCGTGGCTCGCCCAGAATGATTGAGAAACTTGGTTTTTTAATTCCTGTAAATCCAAAACACGTCTGAAAATCATGAAACTTGGCATGGTGTCATGACATGGCACCAACATGCTGTGGTAACTTTTCTGTCCGATTTGCCAAGGCACACACATTAACAATCAACAAAGTCATTTTGGAACAAGTGCTGTCACGTTACAAATCGGAAACACAAGTATTATTGAAACCGTGGGCGTTCTACTTACCAATTACATGCCGCCACACGTCCTCTTTTTTATTGGCTAGGAGGTGCCGTGCGGGGTAGCTATTTGAGTACGGGAGGTGTGCGATCAGACCCCTGCACATGCTCATCGGGAGGAGAGCCCTTTGACCGCTACCCGCCGCGCACGTCCCTCCCAACGTCCCCATTAATGGCGCCCGAGCACGTGTTCTACGGCGTGGCTATATGTCTCACTGGAACGAGATTTAAGAGAGAAAAATGAAAATCTAAAAATAAAGTTTTGCACGGATCTTGATGTAAGATCCGACGGACCTATATAGCATCGACTGCAACTTATAGCAAGCATGATGAATATAAGGACGATGACAGTGGATAATAATTGTCTTACATATTTAGGAATATAATTAAAATAAGCCACATGTGGCAACGCCCAAAATACACAAGGGGAAAAGAAGAAGGAAGACAATGATCTGGCTCGGTGATCTCTAATTTGTTGATGCGTTGCTACAGGCCGCGGGAACTAGTAGTCTCCGCGGCGAGCGGCGACGAGCTCTTTCTTGTCCTCAAGATGCTACTTGAGAGCATCCACGGATTCCTGCACCAGCCTTCTGCGCTCGATGCGCAGCATGTAATTCTCGTCCATAAGTTTCTCGACGATGACGCCGGTCCTCTTCAACAAGGTAGTGGTCTGCTCCTGCTGCTCCACACTTCCGACGATCTTCGCCCTGGGCAGGTCGCGCTCTGCCTGGAGCTTCGCATTGCCCTCATTTAGTTGCCGGATAACATTGGTAGACTGTTCAAACGAGGCTTTCAGGTCATCCTACAACCTCGCCCATCTGGAGATCTGATCCATCCGCCTAAGGACAAGGGCACACATGCACCTGTAAGAGTCCTCGCCTGCCCGCGAGACATTTTCCCTGGCCGCCGCGGCATGGGAGGACATCTCTGCTGCATTCGCGGCACGGCGGGACATCTCTTCTGCTTCCGCGACACAGCCGGACCAGTCTGCTGCATTGACGGTGCGACGGGACCTCCGTGCTGCTTCGGCGGTGTGACAGGAACTCTCTGCTGCTACGGCCGTGCGACGGGACATGTTGGCTGCTTTCGCGGCGAGGCGGACATCTCTCGTGTTTTCGCTTCCAGGCTCGCCTCTCCCTGGTGGCAATCTCTCGACCCAGAACTCATGCTGGCCATGGCAGATGCAAGGGAACAATGATGAATGACTTGTTTGTTTTTGTGGATGAGGAGTTGAGGAGGAATGTGCAGTCATCTTGGAGTAGTAGTATTTATAACCGAGTAGTAATACGCTCCTAAGTGGGAAACCGTTTAGGTTTTGATCAGTGTGAACATGTTGGCAATTTGGAATGTGACGGGACACAACCTCCCTATTCTTCTAAAAAAATTGTGACGTGATGCATGCTCAAAATTTACTGACAGTTATAAGTGCAGCACTATTCCCGGAAGGCGTAACGTGGGCACGCACGCCTTCTCGACCGCGTACGTGGCATTTGCACCATAGGGTGCACCGTAATAGGCAATGTCAGCACACGTCTTGTTCCAAGAACCGTGCACGCTTGTTATTACCATCGCGCACGCTTCTTTTAACTAGAATGTGTGTGCCCAATCGTCCAAACAAAAATTATCTGTGTGCCCGTCCAGCGCACACACGTTGATCTATCCAACTGTTTCAGTTTGTTGTGGCTAATCAAACAGTTCATCCATGTGAAGTGTATGCCATCAATCGCAGATACTTTGATCTGGCTGACCCATTTCTGTTTTGTTGCCTAAACACAAATAGTTAATCCTTCTGAAGCGTATGCCCTCAATCACACACACCTTGATCTGGCTGATCGTTTTTTTGTGTTGCCTAATCACAAACAATTCATCCGAGAGAACCGTATGCTCTATATCGCACACGCCTTCATCAGGCTGCCCATTTCTTTTGTTCCGCCTCATCGCAAACAGTTCATTGGACATAACCATATGCCCTGGATCGCACACGCAACTTAAATCTAAACCGTGTTTGATGGCTCCGCCATCGCAAACGTTTTGCACCTTTTTGGATGGTTCTTTTACACCACCGTTTGCGATTATTGCATCGCACACAGTTTCGTCAAAGGGTCTCTGATCGTAGTGTCGCGTTAGCAGCATCCTGCAGTAGTGATAGGAAAAGCCAATACTATTAAAAGGGGATGAGGTGTTGCTTAATGGATTGCTTGCTCAAAAGGCTTAGTGATATGCTCCAGAAACCCTCAACCATTTTCTCATATCCACATTTGTCCAAAACCAAAAGTCAAACTCGGCCCCACCGATTTGATCTATTCGGCACCACCGAGTTCATTTGACATAGCCACTGCCAGAAACCCTAATCAATTCGGTCTCACCGATAGGGATCTTGGTCTCACCAAGATGGGATTGCAAACTCTCTATTTCCCTTTGTAATGTTTCTATCTAACCGAGATGAGCGATCGGTCCCTCCGAGTTCGCAATGCAAACTTTCTGTTTCCCTTTCGTAACATTTCGGTGTCACCGAAATGAGCGATTCAGTCCCACCGAGTTTGCCTGACCAACTCTCTATTTGCCTATTACATAAATCGGTCTTACCGAGTTTATGTGATCGGTCTCACCAAGATTACGTTATTCCCTAACCCTAATGAAATCGGTCCCACCGAGTTGACATGTCGGTCCCACCAAAAATCCTAACATTCACATTTTGAACTAAATCGGTCTGACCGAGTTTTATGATTCGGTTCCACCGAGTTTGGTGAATTGTGTGTAACGGTTAGATTTTGTGTGGATGCTATATATACCCCTCCACCCACTCTTCATTCGTGTAGAGAGCCATCAGAACATGCCTACACTTCCACCATACATTTTCTGAGAGAGAACCACCTACTCATGTGTTGAGACCAAGATATTCCATTCCAACCACAAGAATTGGGATCTCTAGCCTTCCCCAAGTTGCTTTCCACTCAAATCATCTTTCCACCAAATCCAAATCCATGAGAGAGATAGAGAGAGTTGAGTGTTGGGGAGACTATCATTTGAAGCACAAGAGCAAGGAGTTCATCATCAACACACCATCTATTACCTTTTGGAGAGTGATGTCTCCTAGATTGGTTAGGTGTCACCTGGGAGCCTCCGTCAAGATTGTGGAGTTGAACCAAGGAGTTTGTAAGGGCACGGAGATAGCCTACTTCGTGAAGATCTACCCAAGTGAGGCAAGTCCTTCGTGGGTGATGGCCATGGTGGGATAGACAAGGTTGCTTCTTCGTGGACCCTTCGTGGGTGGAGCCCTCCGTGGACTCGCGCAACCGTTACCCTTCGTGGGTTGAAGTCTCCATCAACGTGGATGTATGATAGCACCACCTATCGGAACCACACCAAAAATCTCCATGTCTACATTGCATTTGCTCCCTTTAAACTCCTCCCTTTACCTTCATGTGCAATGATTTATATTCCGCTGCTATACTCTTAGACTTGCACGTGTAGGTTGATTGCTTGACTTGTGCTAAGTTGCTAAAATCTGCCAAGACTTAAAATTGGGAAAAGGTTAGATTTTTATTTGGTCAAGTAGTCTAATCACCCCCCTCTAGACATACTTTCGATCCTACAAGTGGTATCAGAGCTTTGGTCTCCATTTGCCTTGATTTCCATAGCTTTTGGTGATCACAGCCTTGGTTTCACAACCTAGGAGAGTATGGCGTCTAGCGAGGGAAATTACCACCATAGAGGTCCTTACTTTGATGGTACTAATTTTGCTAGTTGGAAGCATAAGATGAAAATGCATATTCTTGGACATAACCCTGCCGTTTGGGCTATTGTGTGTATTGGCTTGCAAGGTGAATTTTTTGATGGGAGAGAACCGAACCGTGAAGCTAGCGCAGAAGAGTTGAAGATGCTGCAATACAATGCTCAAGCTTGCGATATCCTCTTCAACGGATTGTGCCTCGAAGAATTCAACAAAATCAGCCGTCTTGAGAATGCAAAGGAAATTTGGGATACTTTGATTGATATGCACGAGGGTACCGACTCCGTCAAGGAATCCAAATTGGATGTGCTTCAAAGTCAACTTGACAAGTTCAAAATGAAGGATGGTGAAGGTGTCGCTGAAATGTACTCTAGGCTTGCTCTCATCACAAATGAGATTGCCGGCTTAGGAAGTGAAGAGATGACCGATAGATTCATCATCAAGAAGATCCTAAGAGCCTTGGATGGAAAATATGATACCGTGTGCACATTGATCCAAATGATGCCCAATTACAAAGATCTCAAGCCAATGGAAGTTACTGGAAGAATTGTTGCTCATGAGATGTCACTCAAGGATAAAGAAGAGATTCACAACAAGTCTAGTGGTGCTTACAAAGCCTCATGTTATGCTCCTACATCATCAAGTGAGAAACAAGCCTTCAATGAAGAATTGAGCTTAATGGTGAAGAATTTCAACAAGTTCTACAAGAGTAGAAGCAAAGAAAGAAGTTCCAAGTCAAGGTCCTACAAGGACAAAAGATCTTCGAGTCGTGAGCGTAATTGCTACAATTTTGGAAGACCCGAATACTACTCCAATGAGTGCACGACTCCCTACAAAAGAAGAGAAGATTCGCCCAAAAGGAGAAGTAGAAGAGAAGAATCACCTCCAAGAGAGAGAAGGAGTAGAGATGATCATTATGAACGAAGAACCTCTCGCAGAAGCAAGGATTGGGAAAGGAAGGACAAGTCATCAATGAGCTACAGAAAACGAAGACATCAAGATCATGTTGGTGAATGGGTATCCAGTTCCGACTCCGACAATCACCCTAAGAGAAGTTATCACTCCGACTTCGAATATACTCAAGATGAAGGTGTTGCCGGTCTAGCACTTGTGTCAACCAACTCCTATGACATATTTGACTCACCAAACGAAGGAATTGGAAGATGCTTCATGGCTAAAGGCCCAAAGGTATCACACCCTGAGTATGTTGATTTCAATAGTGATGAAGATGATTTGCTAGGTGATGATGATTTACTTGTTGACAACTCTAGTGATGAAAACTATGATTAAATTGCTATTAATCATGCTAATCAATATAAAACAAATGATGATAAGAAGGAGATTGAGCGTCTAACTAAAGAACTAAACACTCTTAAGTTAGCTCATGAAACTACCTTGGAAGATCATCGAGAACTTTTAAAGACTCATGAGAAGCTACGCTTTGAAAATCTCAACCTTGAGAAAGAGCATGGGTTCTAAAAAGCAATCAAAGATGATCTTCATAAGAAAAGTTCTTCTTACATTGCCAAGCGTTTACTCTTGTCTACTTACATGCCATAAGTAAAATCTAGCAACAAGAGTAAGAAAGATTCTTCTTCTAGTAGTAACAATAATCATGTTAAATCCAATATTGTTGCTTCTAGTAGTTCTCTTGATTCCACTAATGATTCTCTTAGCCAAGTTACACTTGAGAAAGAAAATAGCTTATTGAACGGAATTATAGAGAAAGGTGTTTACTAGAGCCTTGCTGGAAGTAAGCAATTTGAGGAAATTGTACGCAAGAAAGGAAGGCACCGGAAGAATCAAGGTATTGGTTTTGAACGAAAGTTCAATGCAAATGGAGTTGAGTGGGAAGAAGATCAATACCCCAAGACAAAGTTTGTTCCTCAACAAGAGAAGTATGATCCTACTTCTTTCAAGGAGACACAAGCTCAAGTTGATCTTCCACCACAAGACCACAAGCAAAAAGGCAAGGACAAGCTTCATGAGGAGATTGATGCATTTGAAGAAGCTCCCAAGGCCTTGGTCAAGTGGGTTCCCAAGACCACATCAAGTTCTACTTCATCAAGTACGACTACAACTCCAAGGATTCCCATCAAGATGATGTGGATCCCAAAGAAGAAGAACTAGAGTTCTTGAGGGTGACTCCGCCAACATACTCCATTCATATCATTTTGGCGAGAACAAGTGCAAACACCTTCCACATCTTGCACTAGTTCAAGGAGTCACAAAGCCTCTTGTTGGTAAGACAAGGGATAAGGTAACCCAATGCTTTCATGGACATAATCATGTATGAACTTCATTCTATGTCCATGGATATCTTTGTTTGTTCCTTGTGGGACTAACCCATGTAGGTATTGAAAGTGAAACTCACTCAAATGGGTTGCTCCGAATGATCTACATCGACCTTGAGCATCCAAATCTTCAACATCTACATGAAGTCATCATCGACAAAACCCAAGGTTAGTTCATCCCTCTTTGGGGGATATCACATCTTGGGGGAGCTTTACTCTAAAATTGAGCTAAAGCAACTCTAATGGTGTGAACACAACAATGCTTTATGTAAAAGTGGTAACCCCACTTATGCTTAAATGATGAGTACGACCTACGATCCAATGTTCTCATTTGACTCGTCAGTCAATATACTCATATATAGATGACCTAGTCATCACAAAATTGCTCGATAGATGCTAGAGTGTTTGTGCATGCTTTGCCACATATCTCATTTACCATTTTATTGTGTGAGCATGTTGGTTGCATATTTTACTCATTCGAGGACATCCTTTTGTTGCTTTAATTGTTTGGCTCTTTTTCTTTTGCAAAATGGATGGACAAGAATGCCTAAGAACTTCCTCTAGCTATCTATGCTCTTCTCGTCTCAAACTCTATTCATGCTACATCACAAAGTTTGATCAAGTCAGATTCGAACACTCTGTGTGAGGAGCACTCAGAGTCCCCGATTCATCATAGACTTAAACTTCCAAAACCTCTCTGTGCATTTCAGTCTGACCGATTCATCCTTTTCGGTCTGACCGAGTTCACTGAGTTGATATAGGTTTTCAATCTCGGTGCAACTGATTAGAACCGTTCGGTCACACCGAGTAGAAGTAACCGCTTGCGATTCTGCATCTCGGTGCCACTGAGTTGTTCCACTCGCTCACACCGACAGGGTCAGGATATATATACCGCCGGGTCGAATTTTGGAAATTTCTCCAAAACCCTTCACCACGCGCATGTCCTGCTCTGCCGACTCAGGTCTCCGGATCGTCCTCTCGTCGCCAGCGACCTCCGTAACGCCCACGATGCGGCTATATCTCCCACATGTCGAGGCACGACTTAGAGGCATAATCGCATTGTGGTTTTGTTGCAAGAAGGGTCATCTTCACAAACATCCCATGTAATGAACAATACAAGGATAAATAGAGTTGGCTTACACTCACCACGTCACACAATACATAAATAATTCATATATCATCCAAAATACACTCATACTCCGACTATGGACAACCAAAAGAAAAAGAAGATAACCCAACTGCTAGATCCCCGACCGTCCCAAATGGGCACTACTACTGATCATCAGGAAACGAAATGTAGTAACGACCAAGTTCCTCGTCAAACTCCCACTTGAGTTCGGTAGCATCACCTGCACTGGTATCATTGACACCTGCAACTGTTTGGAAGTATCCGTGAGTCACGAGGACTCAGCAATCTCACACCTGCGAGATCAAGACTATTTAAGCTGATGGGTAGGATATGGTAATTAGGTGGAGTTGTAGCAAGCGCTAAGAAAATATGGTGGCTAACATACGCAAATAAGAGTAAGATGAGAAGCTACGCAACGGTCGTGAAGCTACAAATGATCAAGAAGTGATCCTGAAACTACTTATGTTCGAACATAACCCAAATTGTGTTCACTTCCCAGACACCGTCGAAAAGAGACCATCATGGCTACACATGCGGTTGATTCATTTTAATTAAGTCAAGTGTCAAGTTTTCTACAACCGGATATTAACAAATTTCCATCTGCCACATAACCATGGGCACGGCTCTCAAAAGTTTATACCCTGTAGAGGTGTCCCAACTTAGCCCATCATAAGCTCTCATGATCAACGGAGGATATTCCTTCTCCCGGAAAGACCCGATCAGTCTTGGAATCCCGGTTGCAAGAAATTTCGACAAAGGTAAAACAAGACCAGCAAGACCGCCCGATGTGTCGACAGATCCCGATAGGAGTTGCACATATCTCGTTCTCAGGGCACACCAGATGAACACTACGTACAACAACCGAAGACCCCGGGTGAAGGGGTGGCACCGCAAGTGGCTCTAGGTTGGACCAACACTGAGAGGAGCACTGGACCGGGGGGGGGGTTAAAATAAAGATGACCCACGGGTCTGCAGAACCCAAGGGAAAAGTCTTAGGTTGGCAAATGTAAAACCAAGGTTGGGCCTTTTATTCAAAGCGAACTGTCAAGGGGGTCCCATAACCCCAACCGCGTAAGGAACGCAAAATCAAGGAACATAACACCGGTATGACGGAAATTAGGGCGGCAAGAGTGGAACAAAACACCAGGCATAAGGCCGAGCCTTCCACCCTTTACCAAGTATATAGATGCATTAATTAAAATAAGAGATAATGTGATATCCCAACATATCCATGTTCCAACATGGAACAACCTACAAGGCACCTGCAACTAGCAACGCTATAAGAGGGGCTGAGCAAAAGCGCTAACTTAGCCAAACAACGGTTTGCTAGGAAGGTGGGTTAGAGGATTGACATGGCAATATGGGAGGCATGATATAACAAGTGGTAGGTAGCGCGACATAGCGATAGAACGAACAACTAGCAAGCAAAGATAGAAGTGATATCGAGGGTAGTGGTCATCTTGCCTGCAATGTTCTCAGAGTTGTCGAAAGCTTGCTCCTCGTTAGCGTAGTCAACAGGTTCCTTGTTCACGTACTCATCTCCAGGCTCTACCCAAAGCAAGAACACAAGCAACGGAACAACAATCAATCACGGTGCAATGCACAAGCACCATGATGAAATACATGGCATGGGATGCAAGGTATGATGTGCAATGCATATGGGTACTCCATAAGGAAAAGAACGATCAAGACATCAGCTTGTCAAAACAAGTATGCCGCTGGAAAGATGAGGTGATTTTGGTCGAAATCGATATAAGGATCACCGGAAACAGATGCATGGTTTGCAAATGAGAAACAATACCAAAACGATGCAAATCTGTGATTAACAGCATCATAACACTTAGAATGAAACAAGAAACTAAGCTACAGGACTCCAACATAGCAACCAAGAACATGGCATTAAAGTACACATGAAGCTCTACAAATCATGAACACTGAGCTCCTGCTAGTTCTCACTAGAACAAGCTCAAAATAGCATGGAAAAAATGCAAATGATATCAGCTTCATGGACTTAGAGAAAATACTAAACATGTCAAAACAACAGCATATAACAATGTTTAGAGCAAGCAAACAACATGCTACAGGAACATATCATGGCAAAAAAGGCATGGCATGCTAGTGTTAAACACATAGAACAAAACTCCCTTACCGATAATCAACCAAAGATGCATGGAAAATATGGTAGCACCCATGCAAACATGGAAAGTTATATGAACATAGTAAAACAGAGCATGACATGAATAGATTCATGATAGCAACTTTACAAGCTCATGCCACTCACCACAAAGCATTTCATGTCATAAAAAGGCAACCAACAGTTAGTATACATGTTCAAGAAGCTAAGCATGGCAAGAGAAAGTTCATAGGGTACATGCATCACTAGCAAAACACATGGCAATATTGAATATCATGTAAACAATCTGCCAGGAATAATATTTAGCAAAAGTAGAGCAAGGAAATGACATGCTATAGTAATCCATAATTACAACAAGAGGCATGAATGGATAGAGCAATACCACATATACAAAACATGCTTACTGGACTATCTCAATATGTGCATGGATCTCATGGTAGCAACAATTTTACATGGCATCAAAAACATAACAGGAAAAGGACTTAGCAAAATCACCAAGTGTCTGAAAACTGCAACATTATGAAGCCTACTTTGCACTTGTGCTAGTCATCACATAGATCACAAAAATACAGGGCTTGCACCTCTATAAAGATGGCATGATGGAGCTCATAAAACATGTAGACATCATGCTCATAGGATGCACACACAAAATGCACCGAAAATGACAAATCACCATGTTCTGTTAAATTCCAGCAGACAACATCATATAGCACTTCAGCAACGATGATAATGGCATTAATATGGATAGTAACATGCATGAAAATGACACTAACATGAAGAGCATCATGAGACAAACATTTTGATATATCATATGCATGAATCAGAGTCATGAGCAATGAGATATAGCATGACAAAGTGGGCACATAAATGTTAGGGACTTGGAAGAATTCGACCTCTCAGTTTCAGATCTAGGGTTCGGGCGCACGAACCAAGGCAGATCTCGAGCTCGCCGGAGAAGGAGGGGAACACGGCGGCTGGACTCGAGGAGGGCCAGAGAGGGGCGCCGGTTGAGGGGGGAGGCCGGAGCGGTCGACGCCGGTGATGAGGGGGGCGGAGGAGGCGGCGGCGCCGTGGTTGCCGGGGCGGCGGAGCCGGCGAGCGGGGCGGCGAAGGTCGGCGAGTGGGGCGGTGAAGGCGCGACGGAGCTTCGTCGGCGGGAGGCGCGGGCGGCGCGCGGGCTTCGGGGGCCCGCACCGGGCCTGAGCGAGCTTCAGCGGCTGGCGGCAGCGCTTGCCACGTGGCGCCCTCCGATTGGCGCGGGCGCAGCTGCGGGTTCTGTCCGGCGGCTCGGAGGGAGACTAGGGTTTCATCTGCAAAAATTTCGGGGGAGAGGCCATATATATAGGTAGAGGGAGCTAGGAGAGTCCAAATGACGTGTGGTTTTCGCCCACACGATCGTGATCCAATGGCGGAGAGCATGGAGAGGGTTTAGATGGGGTAGTGGGCTGTTTTGGAGGGGTGTTGGTATGCAACAAAAGAGGGCTTTTATGGTTACCCGGTTAACCGTTGGGGCATCAAACGACCTCCAAATGGAACGAGATTTGACCGGCGGCCTACCGGTGATGTACCAAGGCCACTCGACAAATCTCGACCCATTCCGAGAATGTTTTTATCCCACTCACGAAACGAGATTAGAGGGTGCAACGGGTGCATGCGGGAGTGTCGGATTACGAAACGGACAATGGGGAAATGCTTGGATGCATGAGACGAACACGAATGCAAATGCGATGCACATGATGACATGAGATGAAATGCATGACATGAACAAAATGCAAAACGAAGACCAAAACCCAACCACGGAGGAAATCTCATATCACATAGCCGGAAATGGCAAGAGTTGGAGTTACAAATATGGAAAGTTACATCCGGGGTGTTACCACCTCCCGCCGCTGGTCTCCATCGCCATCAACGGAATTCAACCCCATCGTTGCTGCCGTAGCGAACTCACCGCCGAACTAGGGTACGAGTTTGAAACTTTGTGCAATTCCTTACTCCGATTCCTAGCACAAATCAAATGCCATGTTCTTTACCACGTATGAGATCATCCTGTCCAGCAAAAACTTCCTTTAGTTTAGATTTGATTCAAAAATTTAGGGTTAGGTTTCCGCCGAACTCATCTGGGACTGACCGAGTTGTGGAAATCGGTCTCACTGATTTGGCCTAGGCCATTGCACTTGCACTTTTCAGTCTAACCGAAAGCCGCAAATCGGTGTGATCGAGTTCAACTATCTGTGAAACCCTAGCAATCTTGGAGTCACCGAATTGTGTCTCGGTTTGACCGATTCCACTAGTTTAGACTCCAAAAGTTGCTTCGGTGTCACCGAGTTTAACAAATCGGTAGCTCCGAAATGCTTTCTGTGGAAAACTAGAACTAAGTTTTTGACTCATTTGTTTTACAAAAACTTTGCACTTTGTGATGCTCATCCACTCTATCTCATCTATAACTACTCACAGGGTCAGTAGTCAGTTTGGTTTGCCAGAATGTCTGATTAGAGTGATAGCCAAAATAAGTCAAAGGAGCAGATGAACCTGAGTGAGGGCACTAGTCCCTCTAGCAGCTATGATGATGGTAGCAGGAGTACCCCAAGCAACTTGCCAAAGGCAACTACAAGGACAAGGAAGAAGAGAAACTCAGACTCAAAGGATGAGGATTATGTTGCATCTGAGGAAGAGGTCAGCTCCAAGAAGAAGGTGCTAAAAAAGGAATATGCTGCTGCTGCCACAACAAAGCCTGGTATGCACAAGAAGGCCCCTGCAAAGGGGGTGCCAACCTTAAAAGCCAGGGTCTCAACTATTGAAACTTCCAAGTCAAATGTTGAAGAGGCAGCTGGAGAGGGCAAGAAAAGGAAAGAAAGGGTCAAGAAAACTATGGCTAAAGTCATTGGAAGATCCTCTATGATGGAAGATCCAGAAGAAGAGGATGCTGCACCAGCATCAAAGTCTCAAAAGCTGATGGGAGATGCCATCAAGTCTGGGGCTGCCCCTTCTAAACCCAAGACAGCTCCCAAAGGTTCTGCTCCAGCTCCAAAGACTGCACCCAAGAGGAGCACAAGGAATATTTCTGCTGCTGAGAAGAACAAGGCCCCAGTGCCTGATATTGATGAAGAAGATGCTGAAGCCCAAGTGCTTAGGAAGCTCAAACCAAAGATTCCAGATCATGATGACAGCCATCCAGTGGCAGAAGACATGAACATTAGGAAGGATGTAGGTCTCAGACTTTGGAGGTAGTATCCTGCGAGTCCAAGAAAACTCCGGATCTCTCCAACTGTGGTTGGAGCTTCCCACTTGGTCACGGTATCAACTTTAGTGGGATCTACTGCTATACCTTCTCCGGATATAACGTGTCCGAGGAATCCAACTTCTTTCAACAAAAACTCACATTTGCTAAACTTGGCATATAGCTGATGTTCTCTGAGCTTTCCAAGAACCAAACGCAAATGCTCCTTATGCTCCTCTTCATTCTTCGAGTAAACCAGGATATCATCAATGAACACTACGACAAACTTATCCAAGAACTCCATAAACACTTTGTTCATCATGTTCATGAAATATGCAGGTGTGTTAGTCAGACCAAATGACATAACGATATACTCATACAACCCATACCTGGTGGTAAAAGCCGTCTTGGGTATATTCTGTTCCCGAATCTTCAACTGGTGGTATCCGGATCGTAGATCGATCTTGGAAAATACCTTAGCTCCTTGCAATCGATCAAACAGATCATTGATCATCGGTAGTGGGTATTTGTTCTTGATGGTTACTTCATTCAATCCTCGATAATCGACAACCATCCTTAACGATCCATCCTTCTTTTCCACTAGAAGTACTGGCGATCCCCAAGGTGAAGAACTTGGGCGAATGTATCCTTTCTCCAGTAACTCCTTAATTTGCTTCTTAATTTCCACCAAATCCTTTGCAGGCATCCTATATGGTCTCTTTGATATTGGCCCTGTGCCTGGCAAAAGCTCAATCAAAAACTCAATATCTCTATCCGGTGGCATGCCTGGCAATTCTTCTAGAAATACATCGGGGAAATCCTTCACTACTGGTACTTCCTGCTGCACAACTCCTGTTAAACAATTTGCTTGAGTCCTCTTTGGCACGTGTTGGGATACATACTTGATCCTTCTCCCTTCTGGGGTGGTAAGTAAGATTGACTTACTGGCGCAATCGTTGTTTCCTCCATACATCGACAACCAATCCACACCCAGAATTACATCCAAACCTTGTGATTCCAACACTATTAGGTCTGATGGAAATACGTAGTTATCAATCCTTAATGGTAACTGATCACACCATAGACTAGCCATATATTCTGCTCCAGGCGAGGTTACTAACATGGGTGACCTAAGGGCTTGGGTTGGCAGTTTGTACTTATCCACAAATCCCCTTGATATGTATGAATGCGATGCACCAGTATCGAAAAGAACAAGTGCAGTAAATGACTTAACCAAAAACTTACCGATTACTGCATTCGGCTGCTCTTCAATCTCCTCCACGTTAACGTGGTTCACTTGTCCCCTATTGAAAGGGTTCGGCTTCTTCCCAGAGCTTCCATTGCCATTTCCATTCTGGGATTCAGGACATTCATTGGCATAATGTCCGGTCTTCTGGCAATTAAAGCAAGTGACTTGGCTCAGGTCTCTCTTGGCTGGGGTTGATGGGTTGGGGCAGTTCTGGCCATTGCTTCCTCCATTCCCATTACCATTCTTGGTGCCATTGTGGTTGTGCGAGCTACCTCCTCCATGGGTATTCTGAAAATGTCCTCCCGGTCTAGGGGTGAAACGTGGCTTCTGCTGAGCTCCTGAATTGTGCTTTCCTTGTCCATACTTCCTCTTGCGATTCTCAATTTGCTGCTGCTTCCCTTCAATCATAAGAGCACGATCTACCAACTCCTGGTAGTTGTTGAAGGTTGCTACCATCAAATGCATGCTCAACTCACCATTCAGTCCTTGCAGAAACTTCTCCTGCTTTGCTGCATCCGTAGCAACGTCATCTGGGGCATAATGTGCTAATTTACTAAAGTCCTCCACATACTGGCCAACTGTCCGTCCTCCTTGGCTCAAGTTGCGAAACTCGCGCTTCTTTATGGCCATAGCTCCTGCTGAAACATGGGCAGTTTGAAAAGCCTGCTGAAATTGGTCCCATGTGACAGTGTCGACAAGGAAAGTGGCTGTGAAATTCTCCCACCATGATACTGCGGGTCCTTCAAGCTGATGTGCGGCAAACTTCACCTTTTCCGCATCCGTACATCCTGCTGTGGTCAACTCCCTAGCTGTCTTGCGGAGCCAATCATCTGCTACTATCGACTCAGTGCTACTGGAAAACACCGGCGGATTCAGCCTAAGAAAACGGGCTAAGTGATCAACAGGTGGTGGTGGTGGTGGTGGGTTGTTGTTGTTGTTGTTGTTCCCCTGATTCTGATTCTGGACTAGCAACTGCATCAATGTGTTCTACTGCTGGATCAACTGGGTGAGCTCCGGTGGGAAAGTAAATCCGGGGTCACATCTCGGAGGCATCTGAGGGTTTAGAAAAGATGATATTTAAGAATAGAGAGGGGTCTATAGAGAAACACTACCCATGTGCACATGAGGCAAAACAAACAATTCACTTCATTCAATCAATCAAACAAGGGCATACAATCGATCTAACTATCGCAAAAGTGATCGGACTACTATATTTACATGGTGGACTACTACTACTGATGAGGTGGTCTACTAGAAGTATTCTTCGGTTGCAGACTCCATGATATCTGCTCCAGCTTCATCAACATAGTCATCATCGCTATCATCTGGATCCGAGTCGGTGTCATCGATGATGATGTAGTCTTCCGGGCGAATCTCCTTGGCTTCTTCGTCTTCTTCTACCGGTGTAGGGCCTCCCATAAATATTCCGATCTTCTTGATGAGATCGTCATTCTTCTCCACTAATATTTCAATTTCCTCTTAATAATCTTCATGTGTAGCCTTGAGTTCTTCCTCCTGTTCCTTGATTCTTGTCTTTGCCTTCTTCTGGTCTATCATGTCGGCGCACATCTAGTTCTCCTGACGTTGAATGTGTTGGTTTAACTCCTGGATAAAAGCTGCAACTGATCTATCCTTTCTGGTGCTGATCATCTCCCAGTGCTCATCTCGGCGCCCACAAATCTGGTAGATAGTATCCTTGAGATCATGGCGGTAGACTTCTCCAATATGTCCCATGGCGATGTGAGCTGCCATGCTCTTTCCTAGACTCCAAGTTGGCGCGTCAAAAGAAAACTCTATGGGCTCGGTGACTGGCATGAACGTCCTTCCTGGAACTTGAACTTGAATCATCCAGTGCTCCTCTTCAGGTAAAGTGGAGTTGTAGGTTCCAGTGAAGCTTGGTACTCCTATGTTCAGGTATCTAGTGCCTTCCTTCAAGTGACGTCCAAAGGGTGTATCTTCATCCGGTTGAGTGAACTTGTTCCTTGCATCCTCCATCCTAAAGGAGTAGAAAAGATGAGAAGTCAGAAAAGAGAACAGAGTGAGTAGTGATCTAGATCTTTAGCTTAGTGGTCGTGTTCTACAGTCAGCGTGTGCTCTGATACTATCTTGTAGCGACCAGACCTCAAACGGTCCAATCTCTGTGCTCAGGTGTCATCCCTGGATCAGTAATGCTGACACCACACAGTACTTGAAGGATTTATAATAGAGTAGCAATCACACACTTATTACATCGAGTGTCTCAAAAGAGAACTTATTACAATAAATATGGCGTAAGGCCATCTAATAATGATAACAGCGGAAGGCTTGGAAGATAAGTGAGTCCATCAACTCCAACGGCATCACTGAGTATAGAACCACGACCTAAAACTCCTTAATCATCGTCTGAAAAGTCTGCAACATTAACATTGCAGCCCGAAACGGGTCAGCATATGGAATATGCTGGCAAAGTAACACATAGAGAGTAATGGAATGAAATAGCTATTCTATATGCATATTTGGCTGGTGGAAAGCTCTATGGTTACAGTTTTGCGTAAAGCCAATTTTTCCCTACTACAAAGGAATAAATTTATTTAACTATCATGGTAGTTGTTAAACATTGAGAATGGTTGACAGCATTCTCAATCCCAATTAAGCATCATCATTAAACAAACCCATCAAAATTTAATTTAGAGTAACATGTTGAGATTCACATGATAATCCAGGTACTAGATACTCAAGATGTCCATAACTGGGGACACGTCTAACCATGATTAGTTTATACACTCTGCAGAGGTTAGCGCACTTTTCCCCACAAGACTCGATCTCCTCCATTGGATTTCTCGCACTACATGGTGTTTGAGAAACGGATGACCGAGACATAGTCTTTCAGAAGCGCTAGCACCTTACGAACGGGTAGACCATACCAACCTACATCCCCTACATCTGCTAGTCTACCACTGTAAGAGTTCGCACAACTTAGTCAACTATGCTAGAGGCCATAATAGCTTGTGGCTGCACACGGAAGTTTCTAGCATGAATAATCTCATGATCCCTTTGAGCCTGGGTGCCAATCCATAAAGAAAAACAGGCAATCGCTGGAATAGCCAGGTGCCTCAATCCACCCAGATGTGTATTTAAGTTGCCACCTTAAGTAAACCATTAATTAACAATCTCACATCTGTCATGGATACACTCACCCAATCCACGTCTACTAGCATAGCATGGCATAATAAGCAAACGTAGAAGTAACTCCCAAAGGTTTGATAATAACAGGTAATAGGTACTACCTCAACTACTTCCCTAACCCACAATTTAGTTAGATCCTAATCATGCAATGTGAGGATTGATCTAATGCAATAAAACTGGGTAGAGGGAAAAACATGATCAAAAGTGTTACTAGCCTTGCTGATGGTCCGGGAAACCTAGCGATTCGAAGTAGCAAGCGGCGCACTCCGGGTACTCTATCACAAACAAACAAGCATACAATAAGTACTCAACTAATGCACAGGTAAAACTCAAGTAAGAGATCTAACCAGAAAGTTCAACTTAAGAACTCCGGTTGGCAAAAAGAATCAAATCGAACGAAGCAACGGAAGACAAACGGCAAAAGAAACAGGCTTCATTTACTATTCTGGATCTAAGGCAATTTTTATGGTGGCAAAAACTTGTTTAAGTTGGCTAAACAGAAAGAGGGTTCGAGACGAAACTCCAGGCGCTTGAATCGCCTGATTCCGATAAACGAGCGAAAAGTTAAACTAAAACGAAAATCGGATCAGAAATCGCGATCAAAAAAATCGCGAATTTAATCCGAGAAAAAGAAAAATGACGAACAGTTTAACGAACGAACGTTCATTAACTGGATCTAGACGAAGAACGTGTTCGTTAAAACGAACGAATGAGCGAACGCTCGCTAATTAGCCTAAACCGAAAAAACCGATCTAAAGAAAAAATGGAAACTAAAAAAAAACGAACGAAAACCGGCGAAAACCGAACGAAAACCGGCGGGTCAACCTCGGTGACTCGGCGGTGAGATGGGCGGCGGCGGCTCTGGCGAGGCGGCAGTGTCGGCGGCGGCGGGGTCCGGCGGGGCGGCGCGGGGCGGCGGCATCGGCGGCGGCGGGCGGC
>NC_041392.1:348719696-348784575 GCF_002162155.2 Triticum dicoccoides
GAGGGCGGCATCGGGCGCGGCGGCGGCGGCGAAAGGCAGCGACGGCGGGGCGACGCGGGGTTCGAGGCAGGCGGCGGCTAGGGTTTTGTCCCGGGGTGGGCCGGCGGCTTATAAAGGCTGAGTCCGGAGGAGTCCGGGCCTAGCACGGCCCGTAGGTCGGTTCGGACGTTTTTTTTAAATAATTACGCTCGAAAGAAAAAAATAAAAAAAATACTAAATGGACTCGAAAAATCCTGAAATAAATTTTTCCAAGCTTCTAAAATCAAGCCGCACAGGATAAACATTTATTTGGGGGCCTAAAGGCAATTTTGAAAAACGCGCATTTTTCCTAAATTTAAATAAAATAGCAAATAAAACGAGATAAAATCTTAAATGATTTTTTTATTAAATCCTCAATATTTCTTTATTTTGGGAAAGTCATTTTATTCCCTCTCTCATAATTTTTGTAATAGAAATAATTGAAGATAAAATAAATAAAATCAAATGATCCTATTTTCAAAATTTGAGGCAACTCAAATATGAAAATAACGAAATCCCCAACTCTCTCCGTGGGTCCTTGAGTTGCGTAAAATTTCTAGGATCAACCAAAATGCAATAAATATGATATGCAATGATGATCTAGTGTATAACATTCCAAATTGAAGATTTGGGATGTTACATGCTCGGTTGGAACGGCTCTGACTGCTGCCTCCTCCATTCCCATTTCCATTCTTAGGACCACTGTGGTTATGCGAACTCCCTCCATTGTGAGTGTGGCCTCCATGGTTATGATGGGTATGTCCTCCCGAGTTCGGGGTAAACGGGGCTTCTGCTGAGCTCCTTGCGTTTGCAGTTCTCAATCTGCTGCTGCTTGCCTTCAATCATGAGAGCCCTATCTACCAACTCCTGGTAGTTGGCGAATGTTGCCACCATCAACTGCATACTCAACTCATCGTTCGGCCTCTCCATAAACTTCTCCTGCTTCGTGGCATTTGTGGCCACATCATCTGGGGCATAGCAAGCTAACTTGTTGAACTCATCCACATACTGCCCCACAGTATGATTTCCCTGGCGTAAGTTGCGAAACTCATGCTTCTTCATGCTCATAGCTCCTGTTGAGACATGTGTAGTACATAATGCTTGCTGAAACTAATCCCAAGTGACACTAGCCACGGGGAAAGTGGTAGTGTAGTTCTCCTACCATGAGGCTGCGGGTCCATCCAGTTGATGTGCGGAAAAGCGCACCTTCTCAGCATATGTACAACCTGCAGTGGTCAGCTCCCTTCCAATCCTGCGGAGCCAGTCATCACCAACAATCGACTTGGTGCTACTAGAGAACACCGACGGATTCAACCTTAGAAAATGGGCTAAGTTGTCAACTGGTGGTGATGGCGGTGGGTTGTTGTTGTTGCCTTGGTTCTGGACTAGCAACTGCATCAAGGCATTCTGCTATTGGATCAACTGGGTGAGCTCAGTGGGAAGAAAAATACGGGGTCACGTCTCGGAGGCATCTGATAGGTTGAGAGGGGTGAGAACAGAATAGAGTGAGGTCTAAAGAGATATCACTACCCATATGCACATGAGACAAACACATTCATTTCTCACCACTCAATTCAAACAAGATCATACAATCGATCTAAGCTATCGTTACAAAATGATCGGACTATTACTATATACATGGGAGAATAATACTGATAATATGGTGGTCGACTAGAAATTTTGATCGATGGATGACTCCATGATATCTGCTCCAGCTTCGTCTTCATAGTCATCATCACTGTCGTGGTCGGAGTCGGTGTCGTCGAGTATGATGTAGTCTTCAGAACGGATGTCCTTTTCAGGTTCAGGATCTCCCATGAATATTCCTAGCTTCTTCTTCAGGTCTTCATTCTTCCCCAGTAGTACAACAATTTCTTCTTCATATCCATCACGTGTAGACTTGAGTTCCTCCTCCAGCTCCATGTTCCGGGTCATCACCTTCTTCATGTCTATCATACTGGTGCACATTTGGTTCTCTTGGCGACGAATGTGTTGATTTACTTCCTGTATGTAGGCTGCAATGGAACTATCCTTCCTGGGCAAATCATCTCCCATTGCTCATCTCTACGTCCACATATCTGGTAGATGGTGTCCTTAAGCTCCTTATTGTATACCTTGCCGATGCGTCCAATGGCGAGGTGGGCGGCCATGCTCTTTCCTAGACTCCAGGTTGGTCTATCAAAGGAAAACTCGGTGGGCTTGGTAACTGGCGTGAACGTCCTTCCTGGAATATGTACTCGAATCATCCAACGCTCTTCTTCAGGTAGAGTGGCGGTGTAGGTTACGGTGAAGCTTGGTATTCCGATGCTCAGGTACCTAGTGACCTCCTTCAGGTGTCACCCGAAAGGGGTGTCGTCATCCGGATGAGTGAACTTTTTCCTTGGGTCCGCCATCTATAGATTAGAAATGGAGAAGAGTCAGAAATGAGGATGCAATGAACAAAATAATAGCTATCACTACATGCATATATGGCTGGTGGTGGCTCTATGCTTATCATTTGCATAAAGCTAGTTTTTTTTCCTACAACAAAGGAATATATTTTATTTAACTACAAAGTTTGTTGAAAACATTGAGAAGGTAACCCCAACTCAATCCCAAAATTAAAAGTTATAACCCGACAAATTAATTAAGCAAAGTGATGAGATCAACATAATAATTCAAGTACCAGATACTCAAAATGTCCATAACCGGGGACACAACTAACTATGATTAGTTTGTACACTCCGCAGAGGTTTGCACACTTTTCCCCAGAAGACTCGATCTCCAACATTAAATTTCTCGCACTACATGATGTTTGAGAAACGGATGACCGAGACACAGCCTTTCAGAAGCATTAACTCTATACGATGGGTAGATAGTACCACCTACATCCCCTACATGTGCTAGTCTACCACTAAAAGAGGTCACACAACATACTCAACTGTGCCAGAGCCCATAATGGCTTGTCGCTGCGCACGGAAGTTTCCAGCATGAATAACATTATGATCCTTTTGAGCCTGGGTGGCAAACCATAGGATGATCACACAGGTTCCCCGGGATCTCTTTGGACAACACTGGTATATCCCCAGGTGCCCACAACCAATCACCCAGATGTGTATTAAAGTAGACACCTTAAGTTCACCCTTAGTTAATAATAACTCTCACATCTTTCATGAATTCTCTCAAAACCAAACCACGTCTACGAGCATAGCATAGCTGCATAAGCATAACGTAGTAACACCCAAGGTTTGAATAAAAGGCAATAGGTTCCTACCTCATCAACTATGTAACACCCACAATGCGGCTATATCTCCCACGTGTCGGGGCACGACTTAGAGGCATAGCTGCATGGTAGGCTTGTCGCGAAAAGGGTAATCTTCACACATCCCATGTACTGAATAAGAAAGGGATAAAGAGTTGGCTTACAATCACCACTTCACACAATACATAATTAATTCATATATCATCCAAAGTACAATCAAAGGTCCGACTACGGAACCAAAATAAAAGAAGACAACCCCAAATGCTAGATCCCCGATCATCGCAACTGAGCTCCACTACTGATCAACAGGAAACAAAACAAAACAACGATCAAGATCTTCATCGAGCTCCCACTTGAGCTTGGTTGCGTCACCTGCACTGGTATCATTAGCACCTGCAACTGTTTGGAAGTATCCGTTAGTCACGAGGACTCAACAATCTCACACCCGCGAGATCAAGACTATTTAAGCTTATGGGTAGGAGAAGGGTAGTGAGGTGGAGCTATAGCAAGCACTAAGCAATATGGTGGCTAACATACGCAAATGAGAGCGTGAAGAGAAGCAACGCGACGGTCGAGAAGCTATAAGTGATCAAGAAGTTATCCTGAAGCTACTTACGTTCAAGCATAACACGAGACCGTGTTCTCTTCCCGGACTCCGCCGAAAAGAGACCATCACGGCTACACACGCGGTTGATTCATTTTAATTAAGTTAAATGTCAAGTGCTCTACAACCGGGTATTAACAAATTCCCATCTGCCACGTAACCGCGGGCACGGCTCTCGAAAGTTTATACCCTGCAGCGGTGTCCCAACTTAGCCCATCACAAGCTCTCACGGTCAACGAAGGATATTCCTTCTCCCGGGAAGACCCGATCAGTCTCGGAATCCGAGTTACAAGACTTTTCGACAATGGTAAAACAAGACCAGCAAGACCACCCGCTGTGCCGACAAATCCCAATAGGAGCTGCACATATCTTGTTCTCAGGGCACACCGGATAAGCTAAGCGTACAGGTACCAACATAACCCAAGTTGCCAAGGGACGGTCCCGCACGGTGCTCTAGTTTGGACAAACACTCAGAGGAGCACTGGCCCGGTCGTTTAAAATAAAGATGACCCTTGAATCTGCAGAACCCACGGGAAAAGGCTTAGGAGGCAAATGTAAAACCAAGGTTGGGCCTTGCTGGAGGAGTTTTATTGAAAGCGAACTGTCAAGGGGTTCCAATAACACCCAACCGCGTAAGGAACGCAAAATCAAGGAACATAACATCGGTATGACGGAATCTAGGGCGGCAAGAGTGGAACAAAACACCAGACATAAGGTCAAGACTTCCACCCTTTACCAAGTATATAGATGCATTAATTAAAATAAGAGATATTGTGATATCCCAACATATCCATGTTCCAACATGGAACAAACTTTAGCTTCACCTGCAACTAGCAACGCTATAAGAGGGGTTGAGCAAAAACAGTAACATAGCCAAACACCGGTTTGCTAGGAAGGTGGGTTAGAGGATTGACATGGCAATACGGGAGGCATGATATAACAAGTGGTAGGTAGCGCGACAAAGCGATAGAGCGAACAACTAGCAAGCAAAGATAGATGTGATTTCGAGGGTATGGTCATCTTGCCTGAAATCCTGCAAGGAAGAAGAACGAGTCCAAGAAAAAGGCAAACGGACGTAGTCGAACGAATTCTCACAACTCCGGAATGAAACAGAAGCTAATGAGAGAAGCAAACCAGAAAGAAGCAAGCAACATGGTGAACACACAAGCATAAGCATGGCATGATGCACAACCAAGTATGATGCATGTCCGGTTTAAATATGCATGGCATGGCAAAGTGCACAAAAAAAACTACAAGTTTAAGTGGAGCTCAATATGCAACGGGATGCATATTGACAAAACACCACATCCTTTTATTTAGTTCGCTCCCGTTTATGTACCCAAAAATATTAAATGTTGTTAAGCATGGCAAGAGGTGAAGCATAATTAAATTAACGGTTTAGGCAAGTTTAAATGAGGCCGGAACAACAAACAACAATTCCGGTAAATCCTCATGTGCATTAGTAATTTAAAGCAACAACAATTTTAGATATTTTAAATGCTATTATCATGATGCGGATGACATGTGCAAGTTTTATGCAATTTTGATGAAAATGTCGACATGAGCATGTTATGAAGCATTTGTCCTCGTGGAGGAAACGAAAGGGGTGCCACGGCAATGACAACGGAAATGGTGCCATGGCAACATTCCGATTCCGGTAGTTCGATTGAGATGCCGGTGCAAAAGGAAGTGTGATGGGAGCGTGTCCTGTGATGAACGGTGGGGTGCTCCCGTTTACCAGGTCCCCACGTGTCGATGGCTCAGAAACGGGTAACGCGCAAGAGATACATCGTACGGCGAGCAACAGTTACATGAAACCATCTCATACACACATCACATGCATACGATCCACGGGTGGTCGTCTCGATGTTATACCTTCGGAGCGTGCGTTTCGAAGCGGATCAAGTTTGTAGAGGGAAGTAGTGGTAGTAGACGTTTCCGCAACGGCGGTGGTAGTGGTACACATCTCAAAGAGGGGGTAGTCGTTCATGTTTCGTAGATGTTCGGGGCCACGACGAGGAACTTAATGTCCATAGAGTCTTCGAGGGTCAACGGTATTGGAGCACACATTCTTGTAGATGTTCGGGGTCGTCGGTGTCGTGGTACTTGGTGACCTACACGGGATGGTAGTTGTACATGTTCGAAGAGAAACTTGGTGCATCCAGGGTCTTCCGGTGTCGCGGTACACATTGTCTTGTCGAATCCGAGCGACGGTAGTGGAACTTGGCGCATGCGTGTTGAATCCATGGTCATTGTGTCATACAACTTGCAATGTTCAGAAAGGTCTTGTGTATCCAAGCAAGGCAAAAAGCCCTCGGTTCAGCGGTGGCCGAACTTGGCGAAAAACCACGAAGGGTTTTTGTCGGCTTAAACAGGGGCCACCCGAAGTCGGCAGGAGGCAGAAAACGATGCAAAGTGCTCATGCTCGAGGACGTTGCGACAACAGCAGCAGCCGGAAGTGAATGCAGATGGAAGGGTTGGCCCTAGGCCGGATGCAGGGAGCAGTAGGGGAGGTCATAGAGGCAAGGTGGAGGGGGGCTGTAGGAGGTGGCCTTGACCATGACGTCCCTGCGGTAGCCAGCGAGCTCATGGTCAGGAGCAGCAGCAAGGCACGGAACAGGACGGAGCCGGCGGGTTCGAGGTGGAGGTCACTGGATCCAGCGGGGAACTTGACTGGCGGCGATGGTGGGTCTTGGCGCGAGCGAAGGGCATGGAGAGCGCCGCTGGTCCTCTGCTCCCACGAAGCAAGAACTATGGGCGAGCGGGCGACCGCCCTAGCATCTTAGAGCAGTGGGGGGGAGGCAGTGGAGGCGCGACGGCCTTGGCACGCGGAAAAAGGGCCGAGTGATGAGGCGGCTGCGGTGGAGGAGAAGGACGGCGACTTTGGTGGGAGAAGGAGGCGGGGGCGCAGGGCTCGCGCGTGCTGGGGAACGCCTCTCCCTAGCGATGCATGTGGGAGCGAGGGGATAGGGCGCGAGGCGTGTGTGGCGGCGGAGGGAGGACGAGGGAACGAGCGGTTGAGGGGAGAAGGATGAGGGGATCGAGCAGCTAGGGTTAGGATGCGGCTGGGGTGCGGGAATGGATGGCCTGGCTGGGAGATGTTGGGCCTAGGGAGGCCAGCTGCTAGGCCTTGGGCCACTTTGGCTGCGGGGGAAGGATGGGCCGGCCTGGTTGACAGCTCTCTCTCATCTAAAACTATTGCAATAACAGGAAAAAAACAAAGAAAGACATGAGAGAGAAGAAAAGGAAGGAGGTGTTAGGGGAAGAAGTTGGACACACGGATAATTTTCCCAGACTCACAAAAATGTGCTTGTTCCGAGAAAATAGAAAACGCCATGATTGAAAGATTTAAATTCAAGCTCATTTGATTTAAATTCAAATGATTCGAATAGAAAGTGAGGTTTGGGAAGGTCCAAAAATGTTCAGATTTTTGGTGGAGCTCCGGAATATGATGAAAGAATATATGGCAAGGTTGGAGACCAAGAATTAAGATAGCAAAGGCATTGGGATATTTTGCAAGTGTGCTTATGGGTGATTCCAAATTATTCGAATATAATTTTTATAGCTCCCTAAAATATTGAGAGAATATGTTTTAAAGAGAAATCACCATAGTAAATATCCCTCGATTTAAATGAATCAAAGGTCCATACAATTTAATTGGTTGAGTTTTAAGAAGAGGTGCAAGATGACATGATGCAATGCACATGATGCAAAAAAAGAAAGCAACGAAGCAAACAAATCACACGACGAATCTCGGAAATCATGGAAGGCATCTCAAGCTCCGGTCTTGGAGCGTTACAACACTCCACCACTACAAGAGGATCTCGTCCCGAGATCTAAAGATGGCACCGAAGAGAAACGAAAGAGGAAGAGAATAGGTAAAACTAAGTTGCTTCTATGACAAACGAGTGAAACCAACAAACCTTTAGAGGTTTAAAACTTGAAAGAAGAACACAACATAGTTGAACGAAATTGAAAGCACTCCGGTAGAATAGAGAAACAAGGAACACCATGTGAACCTTGGAGGTTCGAAGGCTATGAATGACGAGCACAATGGACAAGAAGGAATTGAAACCACTCTGGTTGAAACGAGATAACAAGGAACAAGGAAGAACAAATTCGAACATCACTACAGTTGAAAAGAGATACAAGACTTGATAAGATGAAAAGAACTTGAGCAGAGGACACAACACTCCTGCTAAACGGATAAGCAAGGAAAAGAACATGATATTTGACAAAAATGGGATGATGGGTCGAAGAGAGCAGCATCACCATGCCTCCGGATAAATGAAACTATGAAATGAAAAGAACGGAGAAAAGAACAACAACTTCCACCACAAATGAATTTGACAGAGCATCCTTGCAAAGAAGGATTGAACGGAGTTGTTGGAAGATCAACACGAAAGGATATGATCCTCGTGGGCTCATCGAAACATCTCAAAATTATGAGGTGAGCTTCTGCCACCGACGGAAACAAATGATTTGATTGAGAGCCAGAAAAGATAGAAAGCTCCTTCCACCAAGGTGATAATTAAGGAGAAAACTTGGATCATAGATAAGCACCACAATAGCAACATTCCTTAGGGAAAGTTGTAGGTGAAATATAACCCAAGATAACTCCAATGAAGAGATTGATGGGTTGCAAAGGATCTCATGAACGAATTGAAAATGATGGGTTTACAATATGTCATTCCGGACAACTTGTGAATCATGAAACGCGAAGGGAAATTGTCAAGAGTGACATAACACCACCTCAAAAGATAAGAGAGAAAGAATTGCACTTCAGATGCCAGATGAAGAATGCTTGACTCCTCAAAACAAAACATGTGTTGGGCACCATGTTTATTTTAGAGTATGGCTTGGTAGATCTTAAATCTCAGAGAAATCTTGAAAAACAATTGAAGAATGAAAAGAATCCTTGACGAACCACCATGTAGAACCTCCATGAATAACTCCAGTAAAAAAGGATAACGAAAAGAAAGAGAAGTTGAAACACGAGGTGAGGACTTGCGATGATTTAGATGAAGCTTCGCGATGAGATAGTGTGGAAAACTTGGAACTCCGGAAAAGAAAAGATGAAGTATCTCGAACCGAGAAATGAGGCATGATGAACAACTCTGGAAAGAAGAATCTAGAACACTTGGATGAAACAATAATAAGAATTTCGTTATGCATATCCTTCACCAATTTATCGATGACAAGCAATGAATTTGGCATACTACTTACTCATGTAGAAAGGATTAGGAGAGATATAGCGCAAGCTTGAAAAATGACTTCAACGATCCGCCGGTAAGATTGGAAAGAACAAATGAATTGATATGATAACGTATGAAGAGGAACCTTTAACAAACTGCCATAAGAATTTAAAAAATGAATGAAGAAAAGATAAAGAAACATAGGGAAGAATTAGAGAACGAATGAAGATACTTGAGGGAATTTGATACAAGAGAACGAAGAGATCACGAGCTGATTGGAGAACATTTGAATGATGCACCGGTAAGATTTGGAGAACAATAGCTGAAAGTTAAGAATGAATAATTCTGAGATGATGGGCTCCGGAGAATCAAACTGAAAAGACTCCCGAATTGCTCCGGAAGGGTAAAAAGAATGCTCATAATCGAAAACAATTATGAGAGGAAAGCATCAAGCAAGAATCACGAATCTTTGAAAGAACGGGTAAGGATTTAAGAGTAACTCTTCTTTGGTATTCAAAATCCGAGAATGACGACTAGAAACACCACCATGAATTGTTGAGATACTCCGGGATGAAAATTAGAAAGGTTGAACCAACAATAAAAATAATTTGATAAATCTTGGAGAAATACATATGACTGATGATAATTCATTCTTACGTCAACTTTGAAAGAATTTGAGAAGCTCCGGGAAAAAAATAGAAGAGTCAGATAAGATCCTAGGAAAAGACCTGTGGATTAGGGCCCACTCAAAAGAAACATCATTGAACGATTTAAAAGATAGATTGCGCTGGTTGAATTAAATGGCTTGAATGAGGTAACAACCTTGAAATAGTTTGAATTGATGCAGAGTGGAAACATTAATCTTGAATGATATCTTCGGCACTCCGGAACAATTGAATAGCAAACGGGGAATGATTATGAGGTGCACCGGCATAATAAAATAATTGAAACGAGGAAAGGATATGATCGACAAAGCTTGACTTGAATCCACCGGAGAAGAAAAGAATGGAGAATGATGAACTTGAAGCTCCGTTAGTATCTTCACGATATATCACCGGATCGAAACTTGAAAGAAAAGGATGAAGAGACTTCACATGAATAAAATGGATAGTTGATTAAGAAATCTGATTCCTTGAAGTAAAAGGGTGGGAGGGCGGGAAAAACAAAGACAACTTAGGACGGATGAAATAAACACCATTGTGAATAACTAAGCATTGATCTTGCAAATGTTCAAGGGATCGGATTAACTTGAAGGGAACACGCCGGTTGAAAAGAATTAACATGACAACCTCGATGATCAAAAAGGATTAGTATTCCCATAGAAATATAAGAATACCATATAGGAAAAGGTATGGATTCCACACTTGACTTCGAAGCAACTCGAATACCATAATCAAAAGAAAAACAAAGGATTGGCTTGCAAAATAAATCGGAACAAACATATGATAGACCCCATATTGTATCATGTGTCTGTTGGAAAGATATCCTACGAGATACTTGAATTCCCACTTATAAAATCCCGAAACTTTCTGGTTATGCAATCAGGTGTTGGGGATACAGGGGAAGCATAATATCTCACCCAAACTAACAATCCCTACATCCAACTATATCCATCCTTCAACACATAACCAAGAAACCTTCGGAAATCGTGTACCTCAACCTTCAAAAAGCATCCGTTATACGAGTTATGGCAATCCTCCTGAACTCCCGCCCCAGTACTGGGTGGTGTCGAGGTTATCTCACCAACAACTGCATAAAAGAGATTTTCGATGTCGGCGAACTCAGGTAATCCAAAACTGCAACGATAAAATTGTGACGACAACACCTTGGATCTCAACTCCCCGGGACACTGCCACAACCCCTAAATGTTAGGAGGCACCAAGAACCATGTTCTAGTCACAAGACTATCGGAACAATTCCAAGATACCCGCGTGATCCTAAAAAAAATTCGTGAAATTTGAGGAGAGAAAAGTCAAAACTTCTACGTCAGGAGGCCTTACCAGAGCGAAGAAGGGACTGAGGAGTAAAAAGAATCCTACTCTCCGATATATATAATCCTAAGACTCAAAACATTTTGTTCTAGACTCAACAACGTCAGCGATTCGATCAAGCAGGGGGCTCCTAAGTCGGGGATGACTCTGATTACCAACTTATAACACCCACAATGCGGCTATATCTCCCACGTGTCGGGGCACGACTTAGAGGCATAGCCACATGGTAGGCTTGTCACAAGAGGGGTAATCTTCACACATCCCATGTACTAAATAAGAAAGGGATAAAGAGTTGGCTTACAATCGCCACTTCACACAATACATAATTGATTCATACATCATCCAAAGTACAATCAAAGGGCCGACTACGGAACCAAAATAAAAGAAGACAACCCCAAATGCTAGATCCCCGATTGTCCCAACTGGGCTCCGCTACTGATCAATAGGAAGCGAAACAAAACAATGATCAAGATCTTCATCGATCTCCCACTTGAGCTTGCTTGCGTCACCTGCACTGGTATCATCGGCACTTGCAACTATTTGGAAGTATCCGTGAGTCACGAGGACTCAGAAATCTCACACCCGCGAGATCAAGACTATTTAAGCTTATGGGTAGGAGAAGGGTAGTGAGGTGGAGCTGCAGCAAGCACTAAGCAGTATGGTGGCTAACATACGCAAATGAGAGCGAGAAGAGAAGACGGTCGAGAAGCTATTAGTCATCAAGAAGTGATCCTAAAGCTACTTACGTTCAAGCATAACACGAGACCGTGTTCTCTTCCCGGACTCCGCCGAAAAGAGACCATCACGGCTACACATGCGGTTGATTCATTTTAATTAAGTTAAGTGTCAAGTTCTCTACAACCGGATATTAACAAATTCCCATTTGCCACATAACCGCGGGCACGGCTCTCTAAAGTTTATACCCTGCAGGGGTGTCCCAACTTAGCCCATCACAAGCTCTCACGGGCAACGAAGGATATTCCTTCTCCCGGGAACACCCGATCAGTCTCGGAATCCCAGTTACAAGACTTTTCGACAATGGTAAAACAAGACCAGCAAGACCACCAGCTGTGCTGACAAATCCCGATAGGAGCTGCATATATCTCGTTCTCAGGGCATACCGGATAAGCTAAGCGTACAGGTACCAACATAACCCAAGTTGCCAAGGGACGGTCCCGCACGGTGCTCTAGTTTGGACCAACACTCAGAGGAGCACTGGCCCGGGGGATTAAAATAAAGATGACCCTTGAGTCTGCAGAACCCAAGGGAGAAGGCTTAGGAGGCAAATGTAAAACCAAGGTTGGGCCTTGCTGGAGGAGTTTTATTCAAAGCGAACTGTCAAGGGGTTCCCATAACACCCAACCGTGTAAGGAACGCAAAATCAAAGAACATAACATCAGTATGACGGAAACTAGGGCGGCAAGAATGGAACAAAACACCAGGCATAAGACCGTGCCTTCCACCCTTTACCTAGTATATAGATGCATGAATTAAAATAAGAGATATTGTGATATCCCAACATATCCATGTTCTAACATGGAACAAACTTCAGCTTCACCTGCAACTAGAAACACCATAAGAGGGGCTGAGCAAAAGCGGTAACATAGCCAAACAACAGTTTGCTAGGAAGGTGGGTTAGAGGCTTGACATGGCAATACGGGAGGCATGATATAACAAGTGGTAGGTAGCGCGACATAGCGATAGCGCGAACAACTAGCTAGCAACCAAGTATGATGCATGTCCGGTTTAAATATGCATGGCATGGCAAAGTGCACAAACAAAACTACAAGTTTAAGTGGAGCTCAATGTGCAACGAGATGCATATTGACAAAACACCACATCCTTTTATTTAGTTCACTCTCGTTTATGTACCCAACAATATTAAATGTTGTTAAGCATGGCAAGAGGTGAAGCATAATTAAATTAACGGTTTAGGCAAGTTTAAATGAGGCCGGAACAACAAACAACAATTCTGATAAGTCCTCATGTGCATTAGTAATTTAAAGCAACAACAATTTTAGACATTTTAAATGTTATTATCATGATGCGGATGACATGTGCAAGTTTTATGCAATTTTTATGAAAATGTTGACATGAGCATGTTATGAAGCATTTGTCATCCTGGCGGAAACGAAACGGATGCCACGGCAACGACAACGGAAATGGTGCCATAGGAACATTCCGATTCCGGTAACTCGATTGAGATGCCGGTGCAAAAGAAAGTGTGACGGGAGCGTGTCCGGCGATGAACGGTGGGGTGCTCCCGATTACCGGGTTCCCACGTGTCGATAGCTTAGAAACGGGTAACGCGCAAGAGATACATCGTACGCGGCGAGCAACAGTTATATGAAACCATCTCATACACACATCACATGCATACGGTCCACGGGTGGTCGTCTCGGTGTTATACCTTCGAAGCGTGCGTTTCGAAGCGGATCAAGTTCATAGAGGGAAGTAGTGGTAGTAGACATTCTCGCGACGGCAGTGGAAGTAGTGGTACACATCTCAAAGAGGGGGTAGTCGTTCATGTTTCGTAGATGTTCGGGGCCACGGCGAGGAACTTGATGTCCACAGAGTCTTCGAGGGTCGACGGTAGTGAAACACACATTCTCGTAGATGTTCGGGGTCGTCGGTGTTGTGGTACTTGGTGACCTGCACGGGATGGTAGTTGTACATGTTCGAAGAGGAACTTGGTGCATCCATGGTCTTCGGGCGTCACGGTACACACTGTCTTGTCGAAACCGAGCAACAGTAGTGGAACTTGGCTCATGCGTGTCGAATCCATGGTCATTGTGTCATACAACTTTCAATGTTCAGAAAGGTCTTGCGTATCCAAGCAAGGCAAAAATCCCTCGGTTCAGCGGTGGACGAACTTGGCAAAAAACCACGAAGGGGTCTTGGTGGCTTGAACAGGGGCCACCCGAACTCGGCAGGAGGCAGAAAACGATGCAAAGTGCTCATGCTTGGGGACGTTGCGACAACAGCAGCAGCCGGAAGTGCACGCACATGGAAGGGTCGGCCCTAGGCCGGATGCAGGGAGCAGCAGGGGAGGTCATAGAGGCGAGGTGGAGGGGGAACTGTAGGAGGTGGCCTCGACCATGACGTCCCTGCGGTAGCCGGCGAGCTCATGGTCAGCAGCAGCAGCAGCAAGGCGCGGAACGGGATGGAGCCGGCAGGTTCGAGGCGGAGGTCATCGGATCCAGTGGGGAACTTAACCGGCGGCGATGGCGGGTCTTGGCGCGAGCGAAGGGCATGGAGGGCGGCACTGGTCCTCTGCTCCCGCGAAGCAAGAACGATGGGCGAGCGGGCGACCGCCCTGGCATCTTAGAGCAGTGGGGGGGAGGCTGAGGAGGCACGACAGCCATGGCGCACAGAAAAAGGGCCGAGCAATGAGGCGGCTGCGGTGGAGGAGAAGACGGCGGCGCTGGTGGGAGAAGGAGGCGGGGGCGCGGGGCTCGCGCGTGCTGGGGAACGCCTCTCCTTGGCGATGCGTGTGGGAGCGAGGGGATAGGGCGCTAGGCGTGTGTGGCGGTGGAGGGAGGACGAGGGAACGAGCGGTCGAGGGGAGAGGGACGAGGGAATCGAGCAGCTAGGGTTAGGATGTGGCTGGGCTGCGGGAATGGATGGCCTGGCTGGGAGATGTTGGGCCTAGGGAGGCCTGCTGCTGGGCCTTGGGCCAGTTTGGCTGTGGGGGAAGGATGGGCCGGCTTGGCTGACTGCTCTCTCTCTCATCTAAAACTATTGCAATAACAGGGAAAAAACAAAGAAAGACAGGAGAGAGAAGAAAAGGAAGGAGGTGTTAGGGTAAGAAGTTGGACATGCGGATAATTTTCCCGGACTCACAAAAATGTGCTTGTTCCGAGAAAATAGAAAAGGCCATGATTGAAAGATTTAAATTCAAACTCATTTGATTTAAATTCAATGATTTGAATAGAAAGTGAGCTTTGGGAAGGTCCAAAAATGTTCGGATTTTTGGTGGAGCTCCCGAATATGATGAAAGAATATATGGCAAGGTTGGAGACCAAGAATTAAGATAGCAAAGGCATTGGGATATTTTGCAAGTATGCTTATGGGTGATTCCAAATTATTGGAATATAATTTTTATAGCTCCCTAAAATATTGGGAGAATATGTTTTAAAGAGAAATCACCATAGTGAATATCCCTCAATTTAAATGAGTCGAAGATCCATACAATTTAATTGGTTGAGTTTTAAGAAGAGGTGCAAGATGACATGATGCAAAAAAAAAGAAAGCAACGAAGCAAACAAATCACACAACGAATCTCGGAAATCATGGAAGGCATCTGAAGCTCCGGTCTTGGGGCGTTACAAACTACTTCCCAAATACCCACATGTTTAAACAAATCCTGCTCATGCAATGTTTGAGGGTTGAAACTAATGCATCAAAACTGGGTAACAAAGGGGTATGATCAAAGTGTTACTTGCCTTGCTGATGATCGGAAAACCCTAGATATTCGTAGTAGCAAGCCTCGCACTCCGGAAACTCTAGCGTGAACAAATAATAGCATACATAAGCACTCAAGCATAATATGCAAAGGTAAAACCCAAAAGAAAAGATATAAACTGAAAGTTCAAGTGAAGAGCTTCGATTTGCAAAAGGAATCAATCAAATCGGAGTTACAAAACACAAACTACGATCAAAATAAGTTCAAATTCAAATCTTCTTGTAACCAAATTTTAAATTTTCATAATCACGTTCAAGTTGATTATCTGGACAAAGGGGAACAAGACGAATATTTTGGCGTTGGTTTCACTGGATTTGGACAAACGAGCAAAAAGTAGTGAAGGTTTAAAGATCAGGGACTACTCTGTGATAAAAGTAATTACGGATATGTCCCTAGCCAAAAATATAACAAAAAAGAAAAACCTAACGAACAAATGTTCGCTAACAGGGACTAACGAACAAATTCGTTCGCTAACAGAGAAGATCGAGTGAACGTTCGCTAATTAGCGAACCCTAAAAATAAAACCGATCTAAACGAATAAACCAAAAAAACGAGCGGCGGTTCGGTTTTATACCGGTTTGGGTGGTTCAGGGCGGAAAAACCGGCGGCCGCGGCATCTAGCTCCGGTGAGCGACGGCAGCAGCTCGGGTGGCGTCGACGGCGGCGGTGGCAGGCGGCGTCGCGACGGGGAGTTACGTGGAGGCGGCGGCGCCGTGCAGGTGGTGGCAGCGTGGGCGACGGTGTGCGGCCGCGGCGGCGGTGGCAGCGGGCGGCGGGAGGCGGCGGTGGCTGAGGAGAGAAAGGGGCGGCGGCTTTTAAAAGGGGGGAGGGCGGCTCGGCTTGGACGTCGGTAGTGTAGTTTAAGTTTCCGAATCTGACCTGATGGCCAGGGGCGTAGCTCTCGATCTGCTCCAGATGGCCAAGCGAATTGGCCCGTAGTGCGAAGCCGCCGAATACAAAGATCTGTCCGGGGAGGAAAACCTCACCTTGGACCGCATCGCTACCGATGATCGAAGGAGCCATCAAGCCTTATGGTGACGACACAGTGGAACTCTCAATGAAAGCACCAATGTCGGTGTCAAAACCAGCAGATCTCGGGTAGGGGGTCCCGAACTGTGCGTCTAAGGCGGATGGTAACAGGAAGCAGGGGACACGATGTTTACCCAGGTTTGGGCCCTCTTGATGGAGGTAATACCCTATGTCCTGCTTGATTGTTCTTGATGATATGAGTATTACAAGAGTTGATCTACCATGAGATCGTAGAGGCTAAACCCTAGAAGCTAGCCTATGGTACGATTGTATATCTTGTCCTACGGACTAAACCCTCCGGTTTATATAGACACCGGAGGGGGCTAGGGTTACACAAAGTCGGTTACAAGGGAGGAGATCTTCTTATCCGTATTGCCTAGCTTGCCTTCCACGCCAAGGAGAGTCCCATCCGGACACGGGACGAAGTCTTCAATCTTGTATCTTCATAGTCCAATAGTCCGGCTGTCTGGAGACCCCCTAATCCAGGACTCCCTTAGTAGCCCCTGAACCAGGCTTCAATGATGATGAGTCTGGCGTGCAGTATTGTCTTCGCCATTGCAAGGCGGGTTCCTCCTTCGAATACTCCATAGAAGATTTTGAACACCAGAATAGTGTTCGGCTCTACAAAATAAGTTCCACATACTACCGCAGAGAGAATAATATTTGCACAAATCTAATCTGCTGACGCGTTCTGACAGCATAACGTTATGTCATGGCTCGGTCGTTATTCAAACCGTTTTTCTCAACCAGCACCGCACATAACATGGAGCACTTTTCTCGACACGTCTTGTCAAAGCAGAGATCGTGTCCCCCTTATTACGGGATTCTCATGAATATGGACGTGGGTAAGCCAACTGCGCCATCAATTATGGCGCCTGGGGAATAAGCGGTTTTACCAGGCAAGTGGGGAGACGCATCGCCTCTTCCGCCCTTATAAAGGGACAAGGATTTATTCTTTTCACCCACGCCTTCTTCCTCCTTGCTTACCCATTCCCGCACACTCGCGCTCTAGCGCCCAAGCTCGCGTTCTTCTTCTCAAACCACTCCAAGCATGTCCGGAGCAGGAGGCAAGTGGATGGTCTCCTCTGTCACGGAGGAGAACATCAAAAAGTTACGGGAAGCCAGATATCTGGCCGCGGATATCGAGCACCGGCTGCCAGATGCGGGGCAGATCATCCCAACGCCCGAACCCCATGAGAGGGTAGTTTTTCTTACCCATTTTGTCCGCGGACTGGGAATTCCCCTTCACCCGTTTGTCCGCGGGCTCATGTTCTACTACGGGCTGGATTTTAATGATCTGGCCCCCAATTTCATCCTCAACATCTCGGCGTTTATCGTCGTGTGCGAGGCCTTCCTCCGCATCAGGCCCCACTTCGGCCTATGGCTGAAAACTTTCAATGTTAAACCGAAGGTGGTGGGTGGCCAGCAAGCAGAGTGCAGAGGCGCCATGGTGGGCAAGATGCCCAACGTCACCTGGATCGAGGGCACCTATGTGGATACCATAAAGGGGTGGCAATCGGGGTGGTTCTACATCACCGAGCCACGCGACTCCAACTGGGTGGCGGCCCCCAAATTTTGATCCGGAATCCCCACGCGGCTCACCTCCTGGAAAGAGAAGTGCCTGTCCTGGGGTTCTTCGCTAGAGTTGACCGGACTCCAGACCTGCATCCGGAACATCACGAGCAAGAAAATCAAGCTCGTCAACGTGGTCCAGGTCATGCTCTTCCCCCGGATCCTCCCGTGTCAACGACGGGCATTCGATTTGTGGGAGTTCGACTCGGCCAAGCACCAGACGCTGCGAGAGCTCTATGACACGACACACCAGGACATCTGGAGGGTGCTGTTCAAGGGCGCCGAGATTCCTCCTTCCCTCACCGAGGACCGCAGACTCAGCGCAAAGCGCCCCGCCAATCCGGTAAGTTTTTATATCTCTTAGGGTATTTATTTGCCCCGGTTTAGTCATATGCAGGATCTAAGCTTCTATGCCATTAACATGACTGGATAAAGACAGCGGAGCAGCTTGATTGCCCAGCCCCCCTGCCTGAAGATCCTGCGGGCGCTCTCCTAACAAAGATGCTGACTCTGGCACCTTACAAGGTGCCGGTGAAGAATACCAATAAGAAGGCCGCGGGGACCCGAAAGGGTCTCCGGCACAAGGTTGTATCGGACTCATCGTTCGATGACTCCGACGCGCACTCCTCCCACGAAGATGAGGAGGAGGAAGGGAAAGTTCTCCCCGCCCAGCCAGGGGAGACAAGAAAAGGAAGGTCGGCCCAACTGGGGAGGCCGAAGGGTCCAAGAAGGGCAAGACCCTCCCTCCGGACTACTCCACGACGGCCGCCTACAGCGGCGATGAGTGGCTACCCAGGGTCAAGCCCCTGGCGAAGTCATAAGTATCCGGACACCATAGTAATTCGTGGTATGTTGTACTGCACTCCTTCTTCTCATGCCGAACATGATTATGCAATCCGTCCCGAGCTCATCTCGACGTAACTTTGTCGAGCAGTTCGTTGGACTCGTCGGATATGAACAGCGGTTCTCTTCCGACCGCCTCCACTCCTTGCCCTGCGGACAACATCGAGATGTTGTCTCAATAGGCACCGGGCCAAAGGGAGGCAGTCCTGGGGGCGCCTCGAGGCGACCTTCCGGACCTTGGGTGCAAAGGGAGCCGGACTCCCATGGGCTCCAGGTTCGGCCTCCAGCCAAACACTACATCGGAATCTTCGGTGGTTCCGGATTCCGGCGGGCGACCCCCCGTTAAGGGGGGCAAGCTGCCCGTGCCGGTGTCCTCTGTCTATCCAGAGGCACCGGACGACTTGCTGGAAGCGCTTCGCGGCGCTTCCATCGACGAAGAGCACCGCACTATCAGGAGTGCGGTGATCGAGAAAGTTCAGTCCACCTAGAACGGACTAGCCGAAACTTTTTCCAGCCTCCTAACAGGCTTTGAGGTAAGCAATGAATATATAGGAAAATATGCCCGCATGGATACTTGCCCCTGATGCTCTGTTCGGCGTTCGGAAAGAAAGGCCGGATAGAGGATCAAATGATAACTCAGGAGTCTAATCAGAAAAATGTCTATGTGTATGTGCAGGCTTCACTGCTGGCCGCTGCCGCACGTACTGCGGAGGTCTCGACGCTGAAGCAGGACCTGGAGCGGTCCGAGGATGAGCTTGGCCTTACCAAGAGGCAGCTTGAGGAGAGAAAAGGTAAGCAGTAGCCTTGTCTATATATTTAAAAAGAAATTCGGGTGGAAAGTAATAGGATCATCATGGATTTGCCAGGGGCCACGACCGAAGTGGCAACCCGGAGGAAGGCGCTGTCCGAGGTCGAAGACAAAGCGGCCAAGGAGCACATTGAATGGGAGAAGCATGAAGCCTGAGTAGGCGAGGTGCAGCAAGAGCTCGAGGCTCTCGCCAAAAAGCACGAGTCCTTGGAGCTTGACTCTAAGACGCGAGAGTTTGAGCTCGCGCAGGCACTTGAAAGCATCCAGAGCACCAAGGGCGAAGCACACAAGGCCCTCTAGGAGATTGATGCGGTGAAGAAGATAGCAGCGGGTAAGGCATTCATTATGCAAAGCAAGCATGTGAAGGAGACTTTCCTTTTTCTTACCTGAGTTCGGAGCTCTCCAAGAGCGTTTGCAGATCTTCCCTGCAGTGTACTGGATACCGCGGAGTTTTACTGAGCTGAGGAGGGGAGCTTGATGGAGAAGTTGTTCTGGTCTCAGTATGCTGGGACCGAACACCCCGTGCCCTTGAGCGACCAGCTGAAGCAGTTGGTCGAGCTTCACAAGGCGGCCAAACAAGCCATGAGGGGCCTTATAGTCCGGATGTGGCCTGGTGAGCCCCTTTCCGGCAATTACTTCGGTCTGGTAAGGCGGCTCATCAACGCCTACCCATGGCTTGAAGTCATAAAGCGGCCCGTATGCATCAAGGGTGCGCGCAGGGCTTTTGCCCGGGCGAAGGTGCACTGGCCGAAGCTAGACGCCGTGAAGCTGGTGAAGGAGGGGCCGCCGGAGGGCAAGGAGCATCGTTGCCCCGAGATGTACTATGAGAGTGTCCTGAAGGGTTCCCAACTTGTGGCGGATGAGTGTGCCAAGGATGTAATTTTTGAACGAACATGCTCATGTGATCCTGTAATATGAAACGAGCTCATTTACGCCATGCGACACTTTTTTAATTTAAAATATTACCTTATGTGTGGCCGTTTATAAAATCTGAGAGTTGGCCAGTTGTCGGCTTCTGCCCCCATGTAACTAGTACTGGGGTGTTCGGGATAAACCTGAGTACTCTTTAACCCAATTTTGGGTCCGTCAAGGGAGGTGTTCAACGCAACGAACCAGGTAATCGGACTATAATGCTTTATCACTCTCACTTAGCCATAGAAGGCTATAATGTTAAATTTTGGCGAAGCCCCTGGTATTCGGAAGGCCGAATTTGGGGCTCTATACACGCCTAAGCCGGACAAGGCCGACTCCTCGCCCGAAGCGGAAAAAGTCTTTAAGGACTTGAGACCTCTCGAACAGCGACTAGTGTCTCGCCTTATCATGACAGTCAGTTTTCGGCTTTCTCTACTGAGGTGCTCGTCCGGAAGAACCGGGACACAATTGCAGTAGTTCTCCCACCGCTACCTTAGCCGATATAGCAGAACATAAGGTACCAAAGCATGGGAGCCGGGCAAACCCAACATTTGACCAAAGACATGATTCAGAGCTGATGCATATAATGCTATAAGTTCGGGGTGCTGCACTGTCGAAAGTATTCGGACTTCTTGCATCGTATTATGAGGTAAACGAAAGCCCCTGGCGTACTGACCGTACCCGAACATGCGGGTGCGAATTGTCATAAATGGACATATAAGAGAGAGAAAAAAGCTTAAATAATGCAATGATATACTAATGATATGCATTGTTATTTAAATATTACGTCGAAGCGTACTGGTACAAGTAGTGCAATAAGCAGAAAGTCGGACAATTCGAAATGTCCTATCCCAGGGCAAGCTGCGCATAGATAGTGAAAAACGGGTATATCAATTATTATTAGAGACCACCTGGGGGTTCCCGTGTTCATCTTAGCTTCTTGCCGCCTTGGTTGTTGCTTCCGGAATGTGTTCGGTAATCGTACTGCCGGAAAGGGCTTCCAGAGAGTTAGGCCCTGAAAGAGAAAAGAAATGATAAAGGTATACAACCCCTAGGGAGGTTAAGCTGCATTGCGGGACGTGCCCTGATCGTGCCCCCGCCTATGTCCATGGTATTTTCTGTACGTAGTTATGTACGCGCGGCACGGATTTAGTCGCTTGACTGGGACTGGGACGGGGGCCGAATTGCTAGGCGAGCTCTGAACGTGCCAGGCGATCCTGTTGCAGCTTGTTCCGGACTCGCTTGAAGGTGTCCGGGGGCTGTGACGCCGAATTAGTGGTCTGCCTTAAAAGGCTGCTTTGTGCTTCTGCTGCAAGGGCCGCAGTGTGCTCTTCCATGCGGAGCGAGCGTTCTGTGTTTCCATTTACCGTTATGACCCCCCCTAGGTCCTGGCATCTTGAGCTTGAGGTATGCGTAATGCGGCATTGCAATAAATTTTGCGAATGCTGTTCGTCTGAGCAGTGCGTGATAGCCACTGCGAAACGGGACGATATCGAAGATTAACTCCTCGCTTCGGAAGTTGTCCGGTGATCCGAAGACCACTTCCAGTGTGATTGAGCCTGTGGAATGGGCCTCTACACCTGGGATGACGCCTTTAAAGGTGGTTTTGCTGGGTTTGATCCTCGAGGGATCGATACCCATTTTTTGCACTGTATCCTGATAGAGCAGGTTCAGGCTGCTGCCGCTGTCCATAAGGACTCGAGTGAGGTGAAATCCATCGATGATGGGGTCTAAGACCAGTGCGGCAGATCCTCCATGACGGATGCTAGTGGGGTGGTCCCTGCGATCAAAGGTGAACGGGCAAGCAGACCATGGGTTGAACTTTGGGGCAACGGGCTCCATTGCATAGACGTCCCTTAGTGCACGCTTCCGCTCCCTCTTGGGAATGTGGGTTGCGTATATCATGTTCACCGTCTTCACTTGTGGGGGGGAACCCCTTCTGTCCTCCTGTGTTCGGCGGCCGGGGCTCCTCCTCGTCATCACTATGCAGCCCCTTGTCCTTGTTTTTGGCGTTTAACTTGCCGGCCTGCTTGAACACCCAGCATTCTCTGTTGGTGTGATTGGCTGGCTTGTCGGGGTGCCGTGGATTTGACACGAGCGATCCAGTATGCGATCCAAACTAGACGGAGCCGGAGTACTTCTTTTAAATGGTTTTTTCCGCTGACCGGATCTAGAGCCTCTGAATCCGGCATTGACCGTCGTATCTTCTGTGTTATCGCCGTTATTGCGGTGCTTTGGTCTGTTATGACGTTGCCTACCGTTGGCATCTTTGGTATCCAAAGTGCCCGAATTCCTCGATGTGTTGTTGCTGCGAGCCAGCCAGCTATCCTCGCCCGCGCAAAAGCGGGTCATGAGTGTTGTGAGGTCCGCCATAGATTTCGGCTTCTCCTGGCCAAGGTGGCGAGCCAGCCATTCGTCATGGATGTTATGCTTGAATGCCGCTAGGGCCTCTACATCCGGACAGTCAACAATTTGGTTTTTCTTAGTCAGGAACCGTGTCCAGAATTGTCTGGCCGATTCCCCTGGCTGATGGGTTATATGGCTCAAGTCGTCAACATCTGGTGGCCACACGTAAGTGCCCTGGAAGTTGTCCAGGAATGCATCTTCCAGATCCTCCCAACTGCGTATGGAGTCTGCTGGCAAGCTGTTCAGCCAATGCCGAGCTGGTCCTTTGAGTTTTAGTGGGAGGTACTTGATGGCATGTAGATCATCGCTGCAAGCCATGTGGATGTGAAGGAGGAAATCCTCAATCCATACAGCGGGATCTGTTGTGCCATCGTATGATTTGATATTTACGGGTTTGATACCCTCCGGGAATTCATGATTCATAACTTCATCAGTGAAGCATAGTGGGTGTGTGGCTCCTCTGTGCCGGGCTATATCCTGACGCAGTTCATATGAGTCTTGTCTGTTGTATTCGGCCCGGCCGGATTTACTCTTGGTGTATCCGACGCGACGATCATCGTCCCGTGTTGGCGCGCGTGCCCGTGACCCGTATATTGACCTTGCGATTTTTTCCTTACTGTCCAATACGTCTCGGAGGTCCCCTGTGTTGCCCCGGGACTTAGTATTTTTGATTGAGTGGCGGCGGGGTGCAGGCTGAACTTCCGGCTGAAACGCCTCTCTGGCTCGGCCACGTAGTGGCCGGTCAGCCGCATCGTACACTGGTGAATGAGGTTTCAATGCTTCCTCCTCAAGGTGAGGTAGCAACCTGCTTTTTGGGTAACTCTTGGAGGGGCGCTCGAGTTCGTACTCCTCGGCCGCAAGGACTTCGGTCCATCTGTTTGCTAGCAAGTCTTGATCAGCTTGAAGCTGTTGCTGCTTTTTCTTCAGGCTATTTGCCGTGGCCATAAGCCAGCGCTTGCAGCGCTCTTGCTCGACGGGGTCCTCAGGCACGATAAATTCTTTGTCGCCGAGGCTCGCCTCGTCTTCGGAGAGAGGCATGTAATTGTCCTCCTCTGGTTCTCCATCTGCTTCCTGCTCTAGAGAGCTGGCTTATTTATCCTCCGGCTCTACATCATGCTGGAGGGGATTGTGATTGTCTTCGGCACTATCTGGAGTGTTATTATCTCCTGTGCCGGTATCACTACTTTTGCTGTGGTGGGACTTAGAACGGCGCCACTGACGTCGGCGCTTGGGTTGCTTCTTCGAGGGGTCATCCTCCGTTGTCTCGTCGCCATTGCCTTCTTTAGGGGTGTCCACCATATATATGTCGTATGATGATGTGGCGGTCCAGTGCCCTGTGGGCGGTGGTTCCTACTTGTCTCCTGCATCGTCGTCCATACCGTCGATGTCTTCGGAGTTGAAGTCGAGCATGCCGGTTAAATCGTCGACAGTGGCTACTAAGTGGGTGGTGGGTGGGCAGCGAATTTCTTCGTCGTCCGCATCCCATTCTAGCCGGACATAGTTCAGCCAAGGTTCTCCTGACAGGGAGAGGGACCTCAATGAATTTAGCACATCGCCGAAGGGCGAGTGCTGAAAGATATCCGCGGAGGTGAACTCCATGATCGGCGCCCAGTCGGATTCGACGGGCACGGATGTAAGCGGCTCGGAGTCCGTGGCCGGAGGTGAATCCAGTGGTTCGGCGACATGGTTCTCATAAGGGGTGAAGTCAGTATCAGGCTCCATCGCCACTGAGAGTGCGGTCTCCATGGCGGGGTCTATCCCTCCGCTCTCAGATGGCACGATTTGCTCTGGATTGACGGCCGGAGTAGTTGCAGATGTGATCTCCCGAACACTGTCCGACGGCAGAGTTACGCCGTGCTCGTCGTGACTGTGCGGTCACTTGACAGGGGCTCGAATCCATCGAAGATCAAGTCTCCGTGGACGTAGGAAGTGTAGTTTAAGTTTCCGAATCTGACCTGATGGCCAGGGGCGTAGCTCTCGATCTGCTCCAGATGGCCAAGCGAATTGGCCCACTGTGCGAAGCCGCCGAAGACAAAGATCTGTCCGGGGAGGAAAACCTCACCTTGGACCGCATCGCTACCGATGATCGAAGGAGCCATCAAGCCTTATGGTGACGACACAGTGGAACTCTCAATGAAAGCACCATTGTCGGTGTCAAAACCAACGGATCTCGGGTAGGGGGTCCCGAACTTTGCATCTAAGGCGGATAGTAACATGAAGCAGGGGACACGATGTTTACCCAGGTTTGGGCCCTCTTGATGGAGGTAATTCCCTACGTCCTGCTTAGTTGTTCTTGATGATATGAGTATTAGAAGAGTTGATCTACCACGAGATCGTAGAGGCTAAACCCTAGAAGCTAGCCTATGGTATGATTGTATATCTTGTCCTACGGACTAAACCCTCCGGTTTATATAGACAACAGAGGGGTCTAGGGTTACACAGAGTCGGTTACAAGGGAGGAGATCCTCTTATCCGTATTTCCTAGCTTGCCTTCCACGCCAAGGAGAGTCCCATCCGGACACGGGACAAAGTCTTCAATCTTGTATCTTCATAGTCCAATAGTCCGACCAAAGGATATAGTTCGGCTGTCCGGAGACCCCCTAATCCAGGACTCCCTCAGCGGCGCGCGTGGGCCGGCTGGGCTTCGGCCCAGTCGGTCCGAAAAGTGTTTTTATTTTCTTTAAAAATGCAATTTTTCCCTAATTTACTCGAATAAAACCCAAATAAAAATTCAAATAAAGTAAATATTTTTATTTAAAATTAAATTTCCATCATTTCATCTATTTTGAAGAAGTCATATTATCTTCTCTCAATATTTTATTTATTTTCGAAATAATCAGAAAAAATAATTTCAAAAAAATTACTTTGATCCAATTTACCAATTTTGAAAAATTAAAAAATGGAATTTTATGAAAACCTCCAACTCTCTCAAATGGTCCTTTAGTTGCTTAAGGCTCTAGGATCAAAATGTCCCAAAAAAACTAAATAAAAATGCAAAGAGCATGGATGCAAATGATGACCTAATGATTAACATCCAAATTGAAAATTGCGATGTTACACATTTCATCTAGCACAGGAGGTAGGTTCTCTCTTTGCGAGCCGTTAGTTTCATCGAACTACACATCTATAGTTTCAACAATCTTGTGGTGATAGGTGTTTAAGACTCTTTAGGTGTGCGAGTCCTTCCCATAACCAAGCATAAAACTTTCATGTGCTTTCGGTGCAAATTTAGAATTGTGATGAGGATCTCTAATCGAACATTTAGCACCGAAGACTTTGAAATAACTCACATTGGGTTTCTTGTCAGTGAGGAGTGCATATGAGGTCTTTCTGAAGAATTTGTGAAGATATACCTTATTGATGATGTGGCATGCAGTATCAATTGCCTCAGGCCAAAAGCGAGGAGGCGTCTTGTATTCATCGAGCATAGTGCGAGCCATCTCAACAAGAGTCATGTTCTTGTGCTCCACGACGCCATTCTGCTAAGGAGTATAAGGTGCAGATAACTTGTCGGTAATACCAAGTTCATCAAGATAGTCATCAGGAGCAGTATTTTTGAACTCGGTCCCATTGTCACTTCTGATGTGCTTGATCTTCACAACAAAGTTGGTTGAAGCCCTCGAGGAAAATCGTTTCAAGACTTCCTGCACTTCAGTTTTGTAAGTGATGATATGCACCCATGTGTAACGAGAATAGTCATCAACAATGACAAAGCCATATAAAGAAGCAGCATTAGTGAATGTGGCATAATGAGTAGGGCCAAAGAGATCCATGTGAAGCAATTCAAATGGATGAGTGGTAGTCATGATGGGCTTTGAGGGATGCTTGGCCTTGGTCATCTTTCCAGCTTCACAAGATCCACACACAGATGGTCCTTGAGGAATTTGACACCCTCGATGCCAATGACATGCTTCTTCTTCACGAGCGTGTGCAAGTTCCTCATGCTAGCATGACCAAGTCGTCGATGCCATAGCCAGCCTTCTAAAGCTTTTGCAAGTAGACATGTAGCAGGTTGTGGTCCTGTGGAGAAATCAACAATATACAAGTCTCCTCTCCTAAAGCCTTCGAAGACTTTGGAATTGTCAGCTTCCATGATCACAACACAATGATATTTTCCGAAGACAACAACCATATCAAGATCACAAAGCATTGAGATAGACATGAGGTTGAACTCTAAGGACTCAACAAGCATGACTTTGTCCATGTGTCGATCCTTTGAGATTGCAACCTTACCTAGACCCAATACCTTGCTTTTTCCTTTGTCAGTGTAGGTGATATGCTTCAGATGTGATGGAGAGAAAGCGGTGTCCATCAATAAGTTCCTGTCACCAATCATGTGATTTGTACATCCATTGTCGAGGACCCACTCAGTGGCTTTGGGTTGATCATCCTGCAGATGAATTAGTGCATCTTACGAACTCATATACTTCAGCAGTGAAGAATATGACATCAAATTCATGAGATCAATTTCATCAAACAATAGAACAGATATAGCAGTATGAGGACGTGAGAAATGAAGATTCATTTCTTCATGATTAGCTTGCGTCCTTTCAAGCATATTCAGGTCTCCAGGAAATTCTTTAGACATTTAAGTTCGTCTGGAGACCCGACCCTGCATAAGAGATTAGTTCTTTTTCTTCACCACCCACATCTGGAGGGGTGGCAAAGAGTTCATCATTCTACGAGCTCCATAAGAGAAAGGTGGCATAGAAGCCAGTCCACTTCGTTTCACAGAAGAGGGGTTAGAGTAAGCCTATGAATAAGCAGAGAAATTCTTCGAGGACTTATGAACATAATGATTTGAAGAATAATGCACATATTCATAACCCTTAGATTTTCCCTGCGAAACAGAAGTGTTAGCACGATGATGTTCATATGAAGATCTGGATCCTTATGAGGAATTTGATCCACGTGAGGAATTTGGTCCATATGAGGACTTTGATCCATATGAAGACTTTGGTCCATATGAAGAAATTGATCTGGGGTTCCTATTCTTCACAGGTGGTGTCATGATGGCATTCACCTGAAGACTTTCAAGGCACCTTTTGGGAACCCATATTTTCTTCATAGGGGGACCGTTCCTGCAGTTAGTGCCAACATATCTAGCAAATACTTCACCATTCTGATTTTTGAACAGTTTATAGTTGGAGTCAAATGACACATTAGAAGAATGTGAAGATTCACATGTAAAGACAGATAAAGTAGATGGATCCACTGAAGGTCCCTTTGTAGCAACCCATGAGGTTTTGGGATACTACTTAGGTTTCCAGTATGTCCCATCAGCATTGAGTTTCCTCTCAAAGGCAATATCATCTTTCCTAGGGTTCCTGTTGAGGATCTGCTTTGTAAGCACATCACAAAGAGCCTGATGCCCTTTGAGGCTTTTGTACATGCCTATCATATACAATTCCTTCAGCCCTGCATGGTCAGTGATACTAGTAGCATCCTCGGATGAGGAATTTGTGATAGCAGAGATAGTTAAATAATTTGCAGCAATAGAAGCATTTGAACATTCAGGTGAAGTATTAGCAGATTCACGTTGAATGCATTTCAAACATGGTGGAATGAATTCAACCTGAGCGGAACTGATCTGTTGAGCAAGCAATGAATCACGTTCCTTCTGAAGATCTTCATAACTCACCCTTAGCTGCTCAAGATCTTGCTTTCTTTGAAGAATTTCATAAGAAAGCTTCTCATGGTCAGATAAGAGAGCGTTATGATGAACCTGAAGGTTATCAAACTTAGTCTGAAGTCTCTGAAGATTATCAGTCAGAGTTTGAGTTTGATCCATTTCTTCACCCAACATATCATTGCTTTCATCTCGCATGTTTTGAACTTTTCCGAAGCTCTTTGTTGTTTAGTGACATGGGAAGCAAGTTTGGTATAGCTGGGTCCAAATTCATCACCAGCTTCATCATCACTACACTCAGATAGGTAGCATTCAGTTACCTTGGCACCTTTTGCCATAAGTCATGGTGCAGAGGATGATGATTCTGGATTGAAAGTCATCGTTTTGAGCGATTCCTTGAATTCCTCAAACCAAGGTTCATGACAGGTTTGATGACCTTCATAGACATTAGAGAGCTGGTCCTAGATAAGCTTCGCATGGCAGAGATGTTTGATGTTCATGAACTGGTTTCGGGATAAGCAGGAGCAGCTGACATCCTTCGCTATGATGTCAATCGAGTGTACTTGCGAATATCATCAGCTTCTGCCATCTTGCAGAGATTAGTAACACCAATCTCAGTGACGGTCCACAACTTGCTATCCATTGCCATGAGGTTCTTCTTCATCATGGCTTTCCACTTGGGATAATCATGACTGTCAAAGATGGGGCATGTCACTTTCTTCATTCCTGCGGTCGACATAACTAAAACTCTAGGCGGTTAAACCAAAATCACACAGAACAAGGGAGCACCTTGCTCTGGTACCAATTGAAAGTGCGTTATATCAACTAGAGGGGGGTGAATAGGCAATTTTTACAAACTCATCACCGAGGAATTCCAGGGTGAGGAAATTCCTAAGCAAATAAATACATAGCAGTGGAATAGTACTCAGATCCAAGCATAACAAAGTAGTAGAACAGTCATCATGATGAAATGAAAACAAGCACCGAGTACAAGTAGCGTAAACACAGGATAAGCAGGCTGAAGACTAACTGACTGAAGAAATAGGATTGAGGAAATTGAGAAAGTCTTCAGCCAAAGTCTTCAAACAGTAACGATCAAGTACTTCTTCACAGAAATGAGGAAATGAAGGGGTTGAAGAAATAGAACCAGTAGCTTGGTGTAGACAGTGATTTGGTAGACCCGTTCCAACTGATGTGTGATATGTCTCCAACGTATCTATAATTTTTGATTGTTCCATGCTATTATATTATCTGTTTTGGATGTTTAATGGGCTTTAATTCACCTTTTTATATTATTTTTGGGACTAACCTACTAACCAAAGGCCTAGTGCAAATTGCTGTCTTTTTTGCCTATTTCAGTGTTTCGCGGAAAAGGAATATCAAACGGAATCCAAACGTAATGAAACCTTCGGGAGAGTTATTTTTGGAACAAACGTGATCCAGGAGACTTGGAGTCGACGTCAAGAAAGAAGTGAGGAAGCCACGAGGCAGGGGGCGCGCCGAGGGGGGCCGGCGCGCCCCCACCCTCTTGGGCCCCTCGCAGCTCCACCGACGTACTTCTTCCTCCTATATACATCCATATACCCCGAAAACATCCAGGAGCACCATGAAACCCTATTTCCACCGCCGCAACCTTCTGTACCCATGAGATCCCATCTTGGGGCCTTTTCCGGCGCTCCGCCGGAGGGGGAATCGATCACGGAGGGCTTCTGTATCAACACCATAGCCTCTCCGATGATGCGTGAGTAGTTTACCACAGACCTTCGGGTCCATAGTTATTATCTAGATGGCTTCTTCTCTCTCTTTGGATCTCAATACGAAGTTCTCCTCGATTCTCTTGGAGATCTATTCGATGTAATTCTTTTTGCGGTGTGTTTGTCGAGATCTGATGAATTGTGGGTTTATGATCAAGATTATCTATGAACAATATTTGATTCTTCTCTGAAATATTTTATGCATGATTTAAATATCTTTGCAAGTCTCTTCGAATTATCAGTTTGGTTTGGCCTATTAGATTTATCGTTCTTGCAATGGGAGAAGTGCTTAGCTTTGGGTTCAATCTTGCGGTGTCCTTTCCCAGTGATAGCAGGGGCGGCAAGGCACATATTGTATTGTTGCCATCGAGGATAAAAAGATGGGGTTTCTATCATACTTCTTGAGTTTATCCCTCTACATCATGTCATCTTGCCTAATGCGTTACTCTATTTTTATGAACTTAATACTCTAGATGCATGCTGGATAGTGGTCGATGTGTGGAGTAATAGTAGTAGATGCAGAATCGTTTTAGTCCACTTGTCGCGGACGTGATGCCTATATACATGATCATGCCTATATATTCTAATAACTATTTGCTTTTCTATCAATTGCTCGGCAGTAATTTGTTCACCCACCATAGAAATTGCTATCTTGAAAGAAGCCACTAGTGAAACCTATGGCCCCGGGTCTATCTTCCATCATATTATTTTCCTATCAATTTGCTTTTTGTATTTTGCAATCTTTATTTATCAATCTATACAACAAAAATACCAAAAATATTTATCTTATTATCTCTGTCAGATCTCACTCTCGTAAGTGACCGTGAAGGGGTTGACAACCCCTTTATTGTGTTGGTTGCGAGGTTCTTGTTTGTTTGTGCAGGTACTAGGTGACTTGTGTGCTATCTCCTACTGGATTGATACCTTGGTTCTCAAAACTGAGGGAAAATACTTACGCTACTGTGTTGCATCACCCTTTCCTCTTCAAGGGAAAACCAACGCAAGCTCAAGAGGTAGCAAGAAGGATTTCTGGCGCCGTTGCCGGGGAGATGTACGCACAAGTCAAGACATACCAAGTACCCATCACAAACTCTTATCCCTCGCATTACATTATTTGCCATTTGCCCCTTGTTTTCCTCTCCCCCACTTCACCTTTGCCTTTTCTTCGCCTTCTTCCCGTATGTCTTTTTGTTTGTGTTTCCATGTGCCTTCTATTTGCTTGCATCTTTGCTTGCTAAAAATCTATTGATATGGATCCACTTAAAGTATTCCACTTGGATCATCTTCGATCCTTACGCGCTCGTGCTAAAACCCCAACTAGCCTAGTTGATGGGAAATCTTTAGATGAGCATGCTCATTTTGTGCGTCATCGTTTTTCTTAAAAGGGGAAGTGTAGGATCGAAAATATGTCTAGAGGGGGGGTGATTAGACTACTTGACCAAATAAAAATCTAGCCTTTTCCCAATTTTTAAGTCTTGGCAGATTTTAGCAACTTAGCACAATTCAAGTAATCAACCTACACATGCAATTCTAAGAGTATAGCAGCGGAATGTAAAACAATTGCATATGAAGGTAAATGGAGGAGTTTGGAGGGATCAAACGCAATGTAGACACGGAGACTTTTTATCCACGGTTCCGTTAGGTGGTGCTATCGTACATCCACGTTGATGGAGACTTCAACCCACGAAGGGTAACTGTTGCGCGAGTCCACGGAGGGCTCCACCCATGAAGGGTCCATGAAGAAGCAACCTTGTCTATCCCACCATGGCCATCGCCCACGAAGGACTTGCCTCACTAGGGTAGATCTTCATGAAGTAGGCAATCTCCTTGCCCGTACAAACTCCTTGGTTCAACTCCACAATCTTGACGGAGGCTCCCAAGTGACACCTAACCAATCTACCAGACACCAATCTCCGAAAGGTAATAGATGGTGTGCTGATGATGAACTCCTTGCTCTTGTGCTTCAAATGATAGTCTCCCCAACACTCAACTCTCTCTCATAGGATTGGATTTGGTAGAAAGATGATTTGAGTGGAAAGCAACTTGGGGAAGGCTAGAGATCAAGATTTATGTGATTGGAATGGAATATGTTGACCTCAACACAAGTGCAGGTGGTTCTCTCTCAGAAAATGTATATTGGAAAGTGTAGGCATGTTTTGATGGCTCTCTCCATGAATGGAGAGTGGGTGGAGGGGTATATATAGCCTCCACACAAAATCTAACCATTACACACAAATCACCAAACTCGATGGGACCGAATTATAAAACTCGGTTAGACCGATTTAGTTCAAAATGTGAACGTTAGGATTTTCGGTGGGACCGACATGTCAACTCAGTGGGACCGATTCCATTAGGGTTAGGGCATAACGTAATCTCGGTGAGACCGATTACACAAACTTGGTGGGACCGATTTTGGTAATAGACAAATAGAGAGTTGGTCAGGAAAACTCGATGGGACCGATTCGCTCATCTCGGTTAGACCGAAACATTACGAAGGGGAAACAGAGAGTTTGCATTGCAATCTCGGTGGGACCAATCACTCATCTAGGTTGGACCAAAATGTTACAAAGGGAAACAGAGAGGTTGCAATCCCATCTCGGTGAGACTGAGATCCCTATCGGTGAGACCGAAGTGAATAGGGTTTGTGGCAGTGGCTATGTCAAGTGAACTCGGTGGCGCCGGATAGAATATTTTGGTGGGGCCGAGTTTGACGTTTGGTTTGGGACATATGTGGATATGAGAAAGTAGTTGAGGGTTTTTGGAGCATATCACTAAGCATTTTGAGCAAGTAACTCATTAAGCAACACCTCACCCCCTTTTAATAGTATTGGCTTTTCCTATGGACTCAATGTGATCTTGGATCACTAAAAGTAAAATGTAGAGTCTTGTGCTTTGAGCTTGAGCCAATCTTTTGTCCTTAGCATTTTGAGGGGTCCACTTTCTAATCCATGCCATGCCAATCATTGAGCTTTCCTGAAATATTTATCTTAAAATAGCATTAGCTCAATGAGCTATATGTTGTTAGGAATTACCAAAACCACCCAGGGATAGTTGGACTTTCAGTCTCCCACTGAGGGAGTCCTGGATTAGGGGGTCTCCGGACAGCCGGACTATCTCCATTGGCTGGACTGTTAGACTATGAAGATACAAGATTGAAGACTTCGTCTCGTGTCCGGATGGGACTCTACTTGGCGTGGAAGGCAAGCTAGGCAATACGGATATGGATATCTCCTCCTTTGTAACCGACCTTGTGTAACCCTAACCCTCTCCGGTGTCTATATAAACCGAAGGGTTTTAGTCCGTAGGACAACAACCACAACATACAATCATACCATAGGCTAGCTTCTAGGGTTTAGCCTCTCTGATCTCGTGGTAGATCTACTCTTGTACTACCCATATCATCAATATCAATCAAGCAGGACGTAGGGTTTTACCTCCATCAAGAGGGCCCGAACCTGGGTAAAACATCATGTCCCCTGCCTCCTGTTACCATCCGGCCTAGACGCACAGTTCGGGACCCCCTACCCGAGATCTGCCAGTTTTGACACCGACATTGGTGCTTTCATTGAGAGTTCCTCTGTGTCGTCGCCGTTAGGCTTGATGGCTCCTACTATCATCGATAGCGATGATGTCCAGGGTCAGACTTTTCTCCCCGGACAGATCTTCGTATTCGGCGGCTTTGCACTGCGGGCTAATTCGCTTGGCCATCTGGAGCAGATTGAAAGCTACACCCCTGGCCATCAGGTCAGATTTGGAAGTTTGAGCTACACGGCCGACATCCGCGGAGACTTGATCTTCAACGGATTCGAGCCACAGCCGGACGCGCCGCACTGTCGCGATGGGTATGACCTAGCTCTGCTACCGAACAGTACCCCAGAGGCCGCGCCCGCATCAGCTCCGACCCTTAGCTCGGAGCCTACTGCGCCAGTCGAGGACGGGTGGTTAGACACTGCCTCACGGGCTGCAGTCTCAACGGCGATCGAGCCGAACACCAGCCTAACCCTCTGTGCAGCCCGTGACTCCAAGGTGCCAGACTCTTTTCCGGACTCCGAACCATCCGCGCCCCTGCCAATCGAATCCGATTGGGCGCCGATCATGGAATTCACCACCGCGTATATCTTTCAGCAGTCGCCCTTCGGCGACATAATGAATTCACTAAGGTCTCTCTCTTTGTTAGGAGAGCCCTGGCTGGATTATGGCCAACAGGATTGGGATGCGGACGACGAAGAAATTCGACGCCCACCCACCACCCACTTCGTAGCCACTATCGATGATTTAACCGAGATGCTCGACTTCGACTCCGAAGACATCGACGGTATGGACGACGATGTAGGAGACGAACATGAACCAGCACCTATAGGGCACTGGAAAGCCACCTCGTCATATGACATATACATGGTGGATACACCCAAAGAAGGCAATGGCGACGGGATAGCGGAGGATGACCCCTCCAAGAAGCAACCCAAACGCCGATGTCAGCGACGCCGCTCTAAGTCCCGCCAAAGAAAAAGTGGTGATACCGGCACATGAGATAATAATACTCCGGATAGTGCCGAAGACAACAACAAACCCCTCCAGCAAGATTTAGAGCAGGAGGATAGAGGAACCAACTCTCCTGAGAGAGCGGCAGACGGAGAGGAGGAGGATGACAATCACATACCCCCCTCTGAAGACGAGGCAAGCCTCGACAACGATGAATTCTCTGTACCAGAGGATCCCATCGAACAAGAGTGCTTCAAGCGCCGGCTTATGGCCACGGCAAATAGCTTGAAGAAAAAGCAGCAGCAGCTTCAAGCTAATCAAGATCTGCTAGCTGACAGATGGACTGAAGTCCTCGCGGCCGAGGAATATAAACTCGAGCGCCCCTCCAAGAGTTACCCAAAGTTCAGGTTACTACCCCGACCGGAGGAAGAAGCGTATCCTACGGCTGATCGGCCACCTCGTGGCCGTGATAGAGAGGCATTCCAGCCAAAAGCTCAGCCTCCACCCCAACGCCATTCAAATAAAAAGGCATGGGGAGATACACCAGACCTTCGAGACATATTGGAGGACAAGGCAAAGCATACAAGATCGATCTACGGATCACGAGGGCGCACCACTCTGCGAGACGACAAACATCACGCCGGATACAGTAAAAGCAAATCTGGCCGGGCCGAACAACGCGGGCAAGACCCATTTGAGCTGCGTCGCGATATAGCCCAATAGAGAGGCGCCGCACACCCCTTATGCTTCACAGACGAAGTAGTGGAACATCAATTCCCAGAAGGTTTCAAACCTGTAAATATTGAATCATACGACGGCACAACAGATCCCGCAGTATGGATTGAGGATTTCCTCCTGCACATCCACATGGCCCGCGGTGATGACTTACACGCCATCAAATACCTCCCACTAAAGCTCAAAGGACCAGCACGACATTGGCTTAACAGCTTGCCAACGGACTCCATTAGCTGTTGGGAAGATTTGGAAGCCACATTCCTCAACAACTCTCAGGGCACTTATGTGCGACCACCAGATGCCGATGACTTGAGCCACATAATTCAGCAGCCAGAAGAGTTGGCCAGGCAATTCTGGACTCGGTTCCTTACAAAGAAAAATCAGATCATCGACTGTCCAGATGCAGAGGCCTTAGCGGCTTTCAAACACAACATCCGAGACGAATGGCTAGCCCAGCACCTTGGTCAGGAAAAGCCGAAATCTATGGCAGCCCTCACAACGCTCATGACCCGCTATTGTGCGGGAGAAGACAGCTGGCTGGCTCGCAGTAATAACATATCAAAGAACCATGGTACCTCAGATACCAAGGACGGCAATAGCAGGTCACGTCGCAACAAACATAAGCGCCACATTAACAGCGAAAATACTGAGGATATGGGAGTCAATGCTAGATTCAAAGGCTCTAAACCCGGTCAGCGGAAAAAGCCATTCAAACAAAGTACGTCGGATCCGTCCAGCTTGGACCATATACTCGATCGCTCGTGTCAAATACACGGCACCCTAGACAAGCCAGCCAATCACACCAACAAGGATTGTTGGGTGTTCAAGCAGGCCGGCAAGTTAATTGCCGAAAACAAGGACAAGGGGCCGCATAGCGATGAAGAGGAGGAGCCCCGGCAGCCGCACACTGGAGGACAGAAGAGGTTTCCCCCGCAAGTGCGGATGGTGAACATGATATACGCAACCCACATCCCCAAGAGGGAGCGGAAGCGTGCGCTCAGGGACGTATATGCGTTGGAGCCAGTCGCCCCAAAGTTCAACCCTTGGTCCTCCTGTCCGATCACCTTCGATCGCAGGGACCACCCCACTAGTATCCATCATGGCGGATTCGCCGCACTGGTCCTAGACCCAATCATCAATGGATTTCACCTCACTCGAGTCCTTATGGACGGCGGCAGCAGCCTGAACCTACTTTATCAGGACACAGTGCGCAAAATGGGTATAGACCCCTCAAGGATCAAACCCACAAAAACGACCTTTAAGGGCATCATTCCAGGTGTAGAGGCCCATTGTACAGGCTCAATTACACTAGAAGTGGTCTTCGGATCCCCGGATAACTTCCGAAGCGAAGATTTAATCTTCGATATAGTCCCGTTCCGCAGTGGTTATCACGCGCTGCTTGGGTGAACCGCATTTGCTAGATTCAATGCAGTACCGCATTATGCATACCTCAAGCTCAAGATGCCAGGACCTCATGGAGTTATTACAGTCAATGGAAACACAGAGCGCTCTCTCCGAATAGAGGAGCACACCGCAACCCTCGCAGCTGAAACGCAAAGCAGCCTCTCAAGGCAATCAACCAGTTCGGCGCTTCACAGCTCGGACACCTTCAAGCGCGCTCGGGGCAATCGGCAAATAGACCGCCTGGCGCGATCTGAGCTCGCGTAGCAATACAGCGGCCACCCCAATCCCAGCCCAGCGGTGAAACTCATGCCGCTTGTACATAATTACGCATTAAAAATACCATGGGCACAGGTGGGGAGGGGGCACAACTGCGGCACGCCCCAAGACGCGGCCTAAACCGCACTAGGGGCTTCCCGTTCGGTTATTTTTCTTTTTCTTTCAGGACCTTAATCTCTGGAAACACTGTCCGACAACACTATTGCCGAACACATGATGCAGCAACCAAGGAGGCAGACAACTACGTTATACCACGGAATTCCTAGGTTGATTACAATAACGAGTGAAATATTCAATTTAATATCATTCCTCAGCTTGCCCTTGGAAGGGACATAGTCCTACTCTTTGCTTATCGCACTATCTATATCACTCTGCTTTAACGCAATTTTTTAATAAACAATGCATGACATTACGACTATTATTGCATTCTTGTTATATATATATATATATATATATATATATATATATGTGTGTGTGTGTGTGTGTGTGTGTGTGTGTGTGTGTGTGTGTGTGTGTGTGTGTTCATTAATGACGCCTTGCAACCGTACACTATGGTATGGCCAATACACCAGGGGCTTACGTACCCCACAATGCGGTGTGAAAAGTCCGAACACTTTCACAAGTGCGGCACCCCGAACTTATAACATTACATGCATTAGCTCCGAATCATGTCTTTGGTCAAATGTTGGGTTTGCCCGGCTCCTATGTTTTGGTACCTTACGTTCCGCTCTATCGGCTAAGGTAGCGCTAGGAGAACTACTGCGATTGTGCCCCGGTTCTGCTGGGTTCAGCAACTCAGTAGAGAAAGCTAAAACTGACTGTCATGATAAGGCGAGAGACTGGTCGCTGTTCGGCGAGGTTTTCAAGTCCCTAAAGATTTATGCCGCTTAGAGCGAGGGGTCGGCCCTGTCCGGCTTACAGGCGTGTATCGCGCCCCGAATTCGGCCTTCCGAATACCACGGGCTTCGCCAAAATTTAAAATTATAGAATTCTATGGCTAAGTGAGAGTGATAAAGCATTATTAGTCTGGTTGCCTTGTTCGTTGTGCTGAGCACCTCCCTCGAAGGACCCAAATATGGGAACAAGATTGCTCAGGTTTATCCCGAACACCCCAGCACTCGTGGCATGGGGGTAGAAGCCGAGGACTAGCCATCTCTCAGATTGGATAAACGGCCAAACAGAAGGTAATATTTTAAATTCACACAAGCGTTGCATAGCGCATATGAAACAAGTTTTCATACATACAGGATAAAATGAGCAAGTCTCATTCAAATATTACATCTTTTGAACACTCGTCCGCGATGATACGGGCACCCGACAAAACACCCTCATAGTACATCTCAGGGTGGCGGTGCTGCTTGCCCTCTGGCGGCCCCTCCTTGATCAGCTTCACGACGTCTAGCTTGACCCACTGCAATTTCACACAGGCGAAAGCCCGACGTGCACCTTCAATGCAGACAAATCGCTTGACGACCTCCAGCTGTGGGCAGGCATCCACAAGCCGCCTCACCAGGCCGAAGAATCTATTCGGAAGGGCGTCGCCAGGCCACAACCAGACTATAAAGCTCTTCATGGCCTAATCGGCCGCCTTATGTAGCTCGACCATCTGCTTCAGTTGGTCGCTCATTGGCACCGGATGTTCGGCCTCAGCATACTGAGACCATAACAGCTTCTTTGTCGAGCTTTTGTCCTCGGCCTGGTAAAATTGTGCGGCATCGAACACACTGCGGGGAAAATCTGCGAATGCTCCTGAAGAGCTCCGGATCGGGGTAAGTAATCGGTAATTTAGTTTTACATGCTTCCTTTGCATATAGAAAGCCTTACCCGCCGCTATCCTCTTCATCGCGTCGATCTCTTGGAGGGCCTTTTGGGCTTTGGCCTTGGCACTTTTTACACTCTCGAGGGCCGCGGCAAGCTCAGACTCCCGCGTCTTGGAGTCAAGCTCCAACGCCTCGTGCTTAGCCACAAGAGCCTGGAGCTCTTGCTGCACCTAGCCCACCCGAGCCTCGTGCTTCTCTCGCTCGGTGCGCTCCTTGGCCGCTTTATCTTCGGCCTTGGTTAGCGCTTGCTTCAGGGTCGCCACCTCGGTCGTGGCCCCTGGCAAACATACGATGATCCTCATTTTGCAATCGCGTTCTCTTTTATATATACATAAGACAGGGTATTACTTGCCCTTGTTCTCCTCAAGCTGCCTCTTGGCAAGGCCGAGATCTTTCCTGGACCCCTCGAGGTCCTGCTTCAGTACGGCGACCTCCGCAGTTAGTGCGGTGGACGCCAGCAGCGAAGCCTGCATATGCATATTGACACACTTATGTTAGACTCCTGCGATATTATTTGATCCTCTGTTCGGCTTTTCTTTGTGAACACCGAACAAAGCATCAGGGGCTACTGTCTATGCGGTAGTATTTCTACTACACTTTAAAACACTTACCTCGAAGCCTGTTAGAAGGCTGGCACATGCTTCAGTCAATCCGCTCTTGGCGGACTGAACCTTCTGGATCACCGCACTCATGATAGCGCGGTGCTCCTCGTCGATGAAAGCGCTGCGAAGCGCTTCCAGCAGATTGTCCTGCGCCTCTAGATGGACAGAGGTCACCGGTACAGGCGTCTTGCCCCTCTTAGAAGGAGGCCGCCTGCTCGAGCCTAGAACCGCTGGAGGTTCCGGCGCGGTGTTCGGCTAAGGGCCGAACTCGGAGCTCTCAGGGGCCCCGTACCCTCGGCTCCCGGAGTCCGGAAGATCGCCTTGAGGTGCCTCCGGGACAGTCTCCCCTTGATCTGGTGCCTCTTGAGACAACACCTCGGTGTCGTCGGTAGGATGAGGGGAGGTGGCAGTCGGGACTGGATCGCTATCCATGTCCGACAAGCCCAAGGAGCCGTCCGATGATACATCGATACTGGCTCGTGGCGGCCTGCATAATTGCGTTCGGCGTTAGGGAAAGCAGTGCGACAAAGGAATCCTATGAGTTACTCTGGTATCCGAATACTTATGATCTCCCCGGGGGCTTGACCCTGGGCAACCACTCGCCTTCGCCTTCGTCGGCAGCGGTGGAACTGTCCGGAAGGAGAGTCCTTCCCTTCTTGGACCCTTCGGCCTCCCCAGTTGGGGCGGCCTTCCTTTTCTTGTCTCCCCCGCCTGGAGGGGGAGCATTTTCTTCTTCCTCCTCGTCTTCGGGGAGGAGTGTACCGCAGAGTTATCGGACAATGAGTCGGATAACACCTGGTGTCGGGAACTCTTTCGGGTTGCCTTGGCCTTCTTGGTCTTCTCCGGCACCTTGTAAGGAGCCGGAGTCAGCATCTCCGTCAGGAGAGCGCCCGCAGTATCTTCGGGCAAAGGGGTCGGACAGTCGATCTGCCCCGACATCTCCACCCAGTCCTATCAAAGGCCTGGAGATTAGACCCCGCACATAATTAAGCTAGGGAAAATAAATGTCTTACAGGATGTATTGAACTCACCGAACGCGCTAGGCGCTTTGCGCTTAGTCCATGATCCTCGGCGAGAGAAGGAGGGACCTCAGCGCCCTTGAACAGCACCTTCCAGACGTCCTTGTGTGTCGTATCAAAGAGCTCGCTCAGAGTCGAGTGCTGGGCCGGGTCGAACTCCCATAAGGTAAAATCCCATTGTTGACACTGGAGGATCCGGCGGATGAGCATAACTTGGACTATGTTGACAAGCTTGAGCTTCTTGCTTGCCATACTCCGGATACATTTCTGGAGTCCGTCCAGCTCCATCGATGAACCCCACGATAGGCCCTTCTATTTCCAGGAAGTGAGCCGTGTAGGGAATCCGGATCTAAACTCGGGGGCTGCCGCCCATTTTGCGTCACGCGGCTCGGTGATGTAGAACCACGCCGACTGCCATCCCTCTATTGTCTCCACGAAGGAGCCTTCGAGCCATATGATGTTGGGCATCTTGCCCACCATGGCTTCGCCGCATTCTGCTTGTTGGCCTCGTACCACCTTCGGCTTGATATTGAAGGTCTTTAACCATAGGCCAAAGTGGGGCCGGATGCGGAGGAAAGCCTCGCACACGACGATGAATGCCGAAATGTTGAGGATGAAGTTCGGGGCCAGATCATGAAAGTCCAGCCCGTAGTAGAACATGAGACCACGGACGAATGGATGGAGGGGAAACCGTAGTCCGCGGAGGAAGTGGTGAAGGAAAACTACCCTCTCGTGAGGTTCCGGGGTAGGGACGATCTGCCCCGCGGCGGGCAGTCGATGCGCGATGTTCGCGGCTAGGTATCCAGCTCCGTGCAGTTTCTTGATGTCTCCCTCCATGACGGAGGAGACCATCCACCTGCCTCCCGCTCGGGCATGATTGGAGAAGGTCGAGGTGGGAAGTGCAGACTTGGGCGCTAGAGCTCGAGTGTGCGAAAATGGATGGGTAAGGGAGGAAGAAGGCGTGGATAGAAAGGTGAATCCTTATCCCTTTATATGGGCGGACGAAACTAAGCGTCCCCACTTGCCTGGTAAAACTCGCTTATCCCCCAATCGCCGCAATTGATGGCGCGGTTGGGTTACCCACGCCCATATTGATGAGAATCCCGTAATAAGGGGACAGATCTCTGCTTTGACAAGACGTGTCGAAAAAATGCCTCGTGTTATGTGCGGGGCTGGTTAAAAGAAATGGTTCGAATAATCACCGGGCCATGACGTAACGTCATGCTGCCAAAACAAGCCAGCAAATTAGATCTGCGAAAATATTATTCTCTCTACGGTGGAATGTGGAACTTATTTTGCAGGGTCGGACACTATCCTCGTATTCAAATTCTTCTGTGATGTATTCGGAGAAGGAACCCGCCTTGCAATGCCGAAGACAATACTGCGCGCCGGACTCATCGTCATTGAAGCCTGGTTCAGGGGCTATTGAGGGAGTCCTGGATTAGAGGGTCTCCGGACAGCCGGACTATCTCCATTGGCCGGACTGTTAGACTATGTAGATACAAGATTGAAGACTTCGTCTCGTGTCTGGATGGGACTCTACTTGGCGTGGAAGGCAAGCTAGGCAATACGGATATGGATATCTCCTCTGTAACCGACCTTGTGTAACCCTAACCCTCTCCGGTGTCTATATAAACCGAAGGGTTTTAGTCCGTAGGACAACAACCACAACATACAATCATACCATAGGCTAGCTTCTGGGGTTTAGCCTCTCTGATCTCGTGGTAGATCTACTCTTGTACTACCCATATCATCAATATCAATCAAGCAGGACATAGGGTTTTACCTCCATCAAGAGGGCCCGAACCTGGGTAAAACATCGTGTCCCCTGCCTCTTGTTACCATCCGTCCTAGACGCATAGTTCGGTACCCCCTACCCGAGATCCACCGGTTTTGACACCGACACCCCCTTTTTGGTAATTGATGACAACATATAGATCAAAGCTTTGACAAATGATCATAAAATTGAAAAACATCGTCGCTTTGAGAAGTATGTGATAAGCAAGAGCTCCCCTAAATTTGTGCATTGTTTAAGATTTGCTTTTGAATGCAAATGCACAATCGGTTAGGATCATGGGTTACTCTTCCATGTCACATACATCTTGGTGGAGCGCTCAAAATGATAGAAATTAAAAGCATGCACTCATCACCAAGCAAGTGAATGATCATATATGAGATATAAAAGATAGTATCATCCAACCAAGCATTAAGTTAGCAAATGATCAACCACATGATCAAATAGGTATCTCACACAAAGACATAAAGTTCAACCAAGGACAAAGAAGCAAAACACTCTCTCGAAGCCTATGATCTATACATATCCCCCCTTTGGCAACAAGTTACCAAAAAGTTCAAATATGCATAGTGCTATGCGTCTCTTAGGCTTGGTCTTCGGGAGGTGGTGTAGAGAGAACTCCAAGGACGAAGGCATCTATCGGTGTAGTTGGAGCTTGTGGAGTGGGTGCTGGAGGTGGCACTGGAGCTGTAGCTGCTGGTGCTGAAAATGTAGCTCTAGCATCTGAAACTGGCACTGCAGCAGACCGCTGACCACGTGGCACTCCCTGGAAAGCATCAATAGTTGCCTTTCCTCTCCTCTCTTCTGCTTCCTCCTGAAGCTGCTCAACTTCAGTCTGTCTCTCAGTTACCTTGAGGTCAAGATCATAGAATTTTGTCTCAACAATCCTCTCCAGGCTCTCCTGATTCCGAGTCAGGGTGGCCAAGCGCTTCTCAATCCTTAGTGTAGCTTGAATCAGTTAGCCTAATTGATCTTGTTTTGACTTGAGGAATACCTGAGATGCTTCTTCTGCACTTGGCATCCTTGCAGCTTTCTCTGCCTTAGCTTTGGCTCTCTTCTCTTGTGCTTGAGCTGATGATGGTTCCTCCTCATTCATCACTACTGTGTTGTCTTCAAATTCAGGATATAAGGGTAGATGCTCCTTGTCCAGCAAATATGTTCCCATACCCATCTTAGAATTGATGAGCTCCTGAATATGTGGAGCATACCCACAACTTCTCTTTTGGTCAGCAGCAGTCCTCTTGATTGTCTCTACAATCAGACTCAGACTCATGACCTTGAACTTTTGAGGGACATCAAAGATTTGCAGCATGTTGATGGAATGTCCTCGGATCATCTTGTGATCTCCTGACTTTGGTAGCAATGTGTGCCTTAGGATCTAGTTGATGGTAGGCAGACCAGACAACAATAAATGTACAGATCCAAGCTCATGAGTCTCCAAAGCTTTATCAGGGATCTCTTTGTACGTGTTTGCCATGGAGTTGTGGTCTTTCTTCTTCTTGGCATACACATCCAAGTCATCCTCATGTTCTTTTGGGGGCATTGATCACCTTGGCCCACTCCTCAACTGTGGATTGGTACCTTGTACCTTCAGACATCCATATGATCTTCCCATCTGGGTAAAAGTTAGCAATGGAGTAAAATTGCATGATCAGCTCATCATTCGATTTTGTGAGCTTTTGTCCAACAAACTCATCTATTCCACATGCTTTGAAGCTGTCATGTACTCCTGGGAAGTGATCTTCGTTCTCCTTGATGTATTCCCAATCAACCCATCTCATGTCACAAACAATGGGCTTCTTGTCGAGCAAAATTGTCTCATAGAAGTCTTGCTATTCTTTTGTGTGGAACCTGTAGTCAACTACAGTCCTCCTCCTAACAGCATAGGGATCAGACTTTCTCCACAATCTCAGTCCTGCATCTTTCCTAATGTGCATGTCCTAAGTGACTGGATGAGCATCATTATGGTCAGGAATTTTTGGCTTCAACTTCCTCAAAACAAGTGAATCATCTTCCTCTTCTTCAACTTGAGGCACTGGGGCCTTATTCTTTTCCTCAGCAGGTATACTTCTAGTATTTCTCTGGGGTACAGAAGGCTTCTGAGCAGCAGCCCTGGGAGCAGATTTGGGCTTAGATGGAGCAGCCCTTGTCTTTATAGCATCTCCCATAAGCTTCTGAGCTTTGGGTGCTAGAGAAGCATCCTCTTCCTCTTCCTCTTCATCTTCTTCTGGATCTCTCATAATGGAGGATCTACCAAGCACTCTGGCAGTGGTCTTTTTGACCCTTTCCTTCCTCTTCTTTCCTTCTCCAACAGCCTCTCCGGTTGGCTTAGAGGTTTCAGCAGTTGAGGCTCTAACCTTTAAGGTTGGCACCCTCTTGGAAGGGGCCTTCTTATGCAAGCCAGACTTAGTTGTTCCAGCTGTGCCATATTCCTTCTTCAACACCTTCTTCTTGGAGCTGACTTCCTCCTCAACAGCCACATAGTCCTCGTCTTCAGAATCTGAGGTTTTCTTCTTCCTTGACCTGGTGACTGCTTTGGGAAAATTACTTGGTGTGCTCCTACTGCCATCATCAGAAGTGCTAGAGGGGTCTGAGCCCTCACTCATCTGCACATGTTCCTCAGACCTGTTCTGACTGTCACTTTGATCAGACATCTCTGCAAACTTACTGACAGCAGACCCTGTGAATAGATATAGATGAGGGAGAGTGGATGAGCATCACAAAGTGCAGAGTTTTTGCAAAACAAATGACTTAAAAACTTAGTTTTAGTTCTCCACAAAAAGCATTTTGGAGCTACCGATTTGTAAACTCGGTGATACCAAAGCAACTTTTGGAACCTAAACTAGTGAACTCGGTCAGACTGAGTCACAGTTCAGTGGCACCGAGACTGCTAGGGTTTCACAGAGAATCGAACTCGGTCACACCAATTTGCAGTTTTCGGTCAGACCCAAAGTGCAAGTGCAATGGCCTAAGCCAAATCGGTGAGACCGATTTCTACAATTCGGTCGGTCCGAGATGAGTTCGGCGGAGACCTAACCCTAAATCTTCAAATCAAATCTAACCTAAAGGATGTTTTCAATGGATAGAGTGTTTGCATATGTGGTCATGATCATGACAAAGTAATGTGCTACAAATCAGAGTTAAAAGAATAGCACAAATGATCGAACTCGTACCCTAGTTCGGCGGAGTTCGCTACGGCGGCAACAGAGGGGCAGAATTCTGTTGACGGCGATGGAAACCAGCGGCGGGAAGTCGCTAGCAGCGAGAAGATGATCTGGAGACCCGAGGCGGCAGAGCAGGATACGCGCGGGCTGAGAGGTTTCGGAGAAATTTCCAAAATCTCACTAGTGGGTTTATATATCCCGACCCTGTCGGTGTGACCGAGTGGAACAACTCGGTGGCACTGAGATGCAGAATCGCAAGCGGTTACTGCAACTCGGTGTGACCGAAAAGTTCAAATCGGTTGCATCGAGATTGAAAACCTAGATCAACTTAGTGATCTCGGTGTGACCGAAATGTATGACTCGGTCATACCGAAATAAACAAAGTGGTTTTGGAAGTTTAAGTCTATGACGAATCGAGGACTCCAAGTGCTCCTCACACAGAGTGGTTTGAATCTGACTTGATCAAATTTTGTGATGTAGCATGAGTAGAGTTTGAGATGAGAAAAAGCAGAGATAGCTAGAGGGAGTTCTTAGGCATTCTTGTCCATCCATTTGGCAAAAGAGAAAAAGCCAAACAATCAAAACAACAAATGGATGTCCTCGAATGAGTAAAATATGCATCCAACATGCTCACACAATAAAATGACAAATGAATTATGTGACAAAGCATGCACAATCACTCTAGCATCTATCAAGAAATTTAGCGATGACTAGGTCATCTATATATGAGTATATTGACTTAGGAGTCAAATGAGAACATTTGATCATAGGTCATACTCATCATTTAAGCACAAGTGGGGTTTCCACTTTTACATAAAGCATTGTTGTGCTCACATCATTAGAGTTGCTTTAGCTCAATTGATTAGAGTAAATCTCCCCCTAGATGTGGTATCCCCCCTAAGAGGGATGAACTAACCTTGGATTTTGTCGATGATGACTTCATGTAGGTGTTGAAGATGTAGATGCTCAATGCTGACGTAGATCATTCGGAGCAATCCTTTGGAGTGAGTTGCACTTTCAATACCTACACGGGTTAGTCCCACAAGGAACAAATAAGGATATCCATAGACATAGAGTGATATTCACATGAGATGATGTCCATGCATGCATTAGGTTACCTTGTCCCTTGTCTTACAAACAAGAGGGTTTGTGACTCCTTGAACTAGTGCAAGATATGGAAGTTGTTTGCACTTGTCCTTGCCAAGATGATAAGAGTGAAGTATGTTGGCGGAGTCACCCTCAAGAACTCTCTAGTTCTTCTTCTTAGGGATCCACACCATCTTGATGGAAATCCTTGGAGTTGTAGTCATACTTGATGAAGTGGAACTTGAAGTAGTCTTGGGAACCCACTTGACCAAGGCCTTAGGTGCTTATTCAAATGCATCAATCTCCTCTTGAAGCTTGTCCTTGCCTTTTAGCTTGTGGTCTTGTGGTGGAAGATCATCTTGAGCTTGTGTTCCTTGGAAAGAAGTAGGATCATACTTCTCTTGTTGAGGAACAAACTTCGTCTTGGGGTATTGATCTTCTTCCCACTCAACTCCATTGGCATTGAACTTTCATTCAAAACCAACACCTTGATTCTTCTGGTGTCTTCCTTGCTTGCGTACAATTTCCTCAAATTTCTTGCTTCCAGCAAGAATCATTAGTGGAATCAAGAGAACTACTAGAAGCAACAACATTGGATTTAGCATGATTGTTGTTACTACTAGAGGAAGAATCTTTCTTTTTCTTGTTGCTAGATTTAACTTGTGGCATGTAAGTAGACAAGAGTAAACGCTTGGCAATGTAAGAAGAACTTTTCTTGCAAAGATCATCATTGATTGCTTTTAAGAACTCATGCTCTTGCTCAAGGTTGAGCTTTTCAAAGCGTAGCTTCTCATGAGTCTTTAAAAGTTCTCGATGATCTTCCAAGGTGGTTTCATGAGCTAACTTAAGAGTGTTTAGTTCTTTAGTTAGACGCCCAATCTCCTTCTTATCATCGTCATTCATTTTATCTTGATTATCATGATTAATAGCAAGTTCATCATAGTTTTCATAACTAGAGTTGTCAACAAGTAAATCATCATCTCCTAGCAAATCATCTTCACCACTATTAAAATCAACATACTCGGGGTGTGTTACCTTTGGACCTTTAGCCATGAAGCATCTTCCAATTCCTTCATTTGGTGAGTCAAATATGTCGTAGGAGTTGGTTGACACAAGTGCTAGACCGGCAACACCTTCATCTTGATTATATTCAGAGTCAGAGTGATAAATTCTTTCGGAGTGATTGTCGGAGTCGGAGCCGGATACCCATTCACCAACATGAGCTTGATGACTTCGTTTTGTGTAGCTCTTTGATGACTTGTCCTTCCTTTCCGAATCCTTGCTTCTCCGTGATGTTCTTCGTTCATAACGGTCATCTCTACTCCTTCTTTCTCTTGGTGGTGATTCTTCTCTTCTACTTCTTCTTTTGGGAGAATCTTCTCTTCTTTTGTAGGGAGTTGTACACTCATTGGAATAGTGTCCGGGTCTTCCACAATTGTAGCAATTGCGCTCGTGATTGTAGGACCTTCACTTGGAACTTCTTTCCTTGTTGCTACTCTTGTCAAACTTGTTGAAGTTCTTCACCATTAGGCTCAATTCTTCGTTGAAGGTTTGTTTCTCACTTGATGATGTGGGAGAATCACATGAGGCTTTGTAAGCACCACTTGACTTGTTGTGAATCTCTTCCTTATCATTGAGTGACATCTCTTGAGCAACAATTCTTCCAATGACTTCCATTGGCTTGAGATCTTTGTAATTGGGCATCATTTGGATCAATGTGCACACGGTATCATATTTTCCATCCAAGGCTCTTAGGATCTTCTGATCATGAATCTATCGGTCATCTCTTCTCTTCCTAAGCCGGCAATACCATTTGTGATGAGAGCAAGCCTAGAGTACATTTCAGCGACACCTTCACCATCCTTCATTTTGAACTTGTCAAGTTTACTTTGAAGCACATCCAATTTGGATCGGTACCTTCATGCATATTAATCAAAGTATCCCAAACACTACTAGGAAAAGGGCTATAGATGAAATTGACACTAATGGTGCACCAGACATGTGGTGCGCCACTACTATATACTAATGGCGCACCATGTGTTGGTGCACCATTAGTGTCCAAATACTAATGGCGCACCACATCCACGGTGCGCCATTAGTAACAAGATTTTTTTTTCAAAACTAGTAATGGCGCACCAGGGGATAGTGCGCCATTACTAGTTTAACTAGTAATGGCGCACCACATCCACGGTGCGCCATTAGTAAAAGAATTTCAATTTTTTTTCAAATTTTTATTTTTTTCAAAACTAGTAATGGCGCACCGGGGGATAGTGCGCCATTACTAGTTAAACTAGTAATGGCGCACCACATCGACGGTGCGCCACTAGTAAATTTTTTTCAATTTTTATTTTTTGAAAACTAGTAATGGCGCACCGTGGGAGTGGTGCGCCATTACTAGTTCAACTAGTAATGGTGCACCACTCCCACGGTGCGCCATTACTAACTTGGCCCAAAAATTCCCTCGCATGCACCCCCCCGGGTGGACCGCCTTTTCAGTTTTAAAAAATAAAAGAAAATGATGAAAATGTCAAAAAAAATAAAAGAAAATGATGAAAATGTCAAAAAATAAAAGAAAATAAGTTTCCCATGTGATATGTGGTCTAGTTGTTGGGAAAATTTACAAATATGAATTTTGACTTTATTTGCAAAATCTCTCTGGAATTTGTAAAATGGGCATAACTTTTGCATACGAACTCGGATTAAAAAGTTTTATATATGAAAAATCATCTACTCGAAAAGTTACATCCGAATTTAACAGGGGGAACATTTTCAAAATCCTCAAAAAGCTAACAGAAAAAAGTTACGGGGCTTTTAAGATCTGGAGGCAAAAAAATTCAAAAAATTTCAAACTTACTAGTGGCGCACCGTATGCTAGGTGCGCCACTAGTAATAGAAAAAAAAATTAGTTTCGATTTTTTTTCGGGATTTTTTTTTTCAAAATATGATACGTAATATGAACGGATGTTTGAAATATTTTTTCAAAATTTCATCACACTCATGAACATGAACAAAGTCCTAAACATCAACAAGGTTTAATAGGATTGATATGCTAGATATATCAACAAGTGCGTGTGAAGTGAGCTGGTGCTGGGGTTGGATAGAACTCTGAAGTTAAGTGTGCTTGGGCTGGAGTAGTGTGAGGATGGGTGACCTTTTGGGAAGTTTGACCACAGAGTGCGATTTTACCCGAGATTAAGCCATAGTGACACGAGGTTAAGAAAAAAATAAAAAAAATTGATTTTTTTTAAAAAAAGTAAAAAAATTGAAAACAAATTATTACTAATGGCGCACTTCTATGTGGTGCGCCATTACTAAGTCAGATAGTAATGGCACACCTCTAGGAATACTAATGGCGCACTATAGGTGCGCCATTAGTATCTGGTATACTAATGGCGCACCAATGGTGCACCATTAGTAAAAAATACTAGTGGCGTGGTACTAGTGGCGCACCAGTAGTGCGCCATTAGTAGGCAAAACTAGTGCGCCACTAGTAGGCCTTTTCCTAGTAGTGAAATTTCCTTTGCATTCTCAAGACGACTGATTTTGTTGAATTCTTCGGGGCACAATCCATTGAAGAGAATATCACAAGCTTGAGCATTGTATTGCAGCATATTCAACTCTTCTGCGGTAGCTTCACGGTTCGGTTCTCTCCCATCAAAGAATTCACCTTGCAAGCCAATACACATAATAGCCCAAACGGCGGGGTTATGTCCAAGAATATGCATTTTCATCTTATGCTTCCAACAAGCAAACTTAGTACCATCAAAGTAAGGACCTCTGCGATGGTAATTTCCCTCACTAGATGCCATACTCTCCTAGGTTGTGAAACCAAGGCTATGATGACCAAAAGCTATGGAAATCAAAGCAAAAGGAGACTGAAGCTCTGATACCACTTGTAGGATCGAAAGTATGTCTATAGGGGGTGATTAGACTACTTGACCAAATAAAAATCTAGCCTTTTCCCAATTTTTAAGTCTTGGCATATTTTAGGAACTTAGCACAATTCAAGTAATTAACCTACACATGCAATTCTAATAGTATAGCAGCGGAATGTAAAACAATTGCATATGAAGGTAAAGGAAGGAGTTTGGAAGGAGCAAACACAATGAAGACACGGAGATTTTTTATCTGTGGTTCCGATAGGTGGTGCTATCATACATCCACGTTGATAGAGACTTCAAACCACGAAGGGTAATGGTTGTGCGAGTCCACGGAGGGCTCCACCCACGAAGGGTCCACGAAGAAGCAACATTCTCTATCCCACCATGGCCATCGCCCACGAAGGACTTGCCTCACTAGGGTAGATCTTCACGAAGGTAGGCGATCTCCTTGCTCGTATAAACTCCTTGGTTAAACTCCATAATCTTGACAGAGGCTCCCAAGTGACACCTAACCAATCTAGGAGACACCACTCTCCAAAAGGTAATAGATGGTGTGTTGATGATGAACTCCTTGCTCTTGTGCTTCAAATGATAGTCTCCCCAACACTCAACTCTCTCTCATAGGATTGGATTTGGTAGAAAGATGATTTGAGCGGAAAGCAACTTGGGGAAGGCTAGAGATCAAGATTTATGTGATTGGAATGGAATATCTTGACCTCAACACAAGTGTAGGTGGTTCTCTCTCAGAAAATGTATGTTGGAAGTGTAGGCATGTTCTGATGGCTCTCTCCACGAATGAAGAGTGGGTGGAGGGGTATATATAGCCTCCCCACAAAATCTAGCCATTACACACAAATCACCAAACTCGGTGGGACCGAATTATAAAACTTGATCAGTCCGATTTAGTCAAAATGTGAACGTTAGGATTTTCGATGGGACCGACATGTCAACTTGATGGGACCGATTCCATCAGGGTTAGGGCATAACATAATCTCGGGTGTCACACCCTAATTTTTATGACACAACACTTAAGAAAATAGATCATGATAAAATGTGGTTTTACAAAAACTTTTGAGTGTTTTGGACTTTGCTTGATTGGATTTTTGTTTGTTGTCTGCAAGTGCTCTAAAAATCAAATAAATCCTCTAACTCCTATACTTCATCTCCTTGATCCAAACCTTTGCCCAATGATCATGCCATGTGTATAGGACAGAATAGAATTTTATTACGAAAATAATTTGGTCAAAAAGTATTTTCTAAATTAGGTTTTCCAAAACCTAATGAAGGGTGTGAAAAATCTTTCAAAAATTATATTTGATTCCTATTAGATATAGGACACCCAGAAACCACAAAAATATAATTTTATAAGTTATTTTCATACTTTATTTAAATGCTTTTTCTTAGGGCCAGAAATGGACTTTAATAGGTTAAAATTATTTTAATGTTTCAAAAATATTTGAGAAAATTAGGGACGCTCAGTGGACATATATTGTCCATATATAAGAGTTTCAACACATGGTCATGTTCAAATTATTTGTCAAATCCCTCAAAAACTATTTCTGGATATTTCAAGCTTTTGAAATATTTTACAAAGGAAATATTCTCCATTAAATCCCAGAAAATTCTATCATGTCTAACATGACCTACTGGAGGATCCTACATAGCCTCATGTCATGGGGAACAATGTAGCACCACCAAACCCTCTCAAAACCATTTCTATCCTTTTCCAAGTTTGAACAACTTTGCACTACCAAACATGTCCAAATGATCTCAAAACTTGTACACATGCTCAGATGGTCTAATAATTCACCTAGGCCAAGTGACACAAGTTGGAGAATAGTATAACTTGATCAAAGTGCCTCAAAACCCTTTCTGTCCAGAACCAAATTTGAGCAACTCCACATTGCCAACTGTCTCCTTTTGATCTCAATTCTTGTGAACATGTTCATAACCTCAAATGATGACACTACACCAAGTGGTGCATCAAGGAGAATAGATTTGCATGACTAAGTCTTGGAAAGTCCATTTCTGTTGATTTCTAGGGTTTACAAAAGTTGCATTGGCCACTTTCTCCATTTGACCTCAAAATTGGAGGACACTACTGATTTGTGATGCCACTCACTCCTGTTAAGTCTCATGACAAGGGGATTCCATTTACTTACCCAAACCTACATCAAACACCTTCTGGCAGAATTTCAATATACATGTTTCAACCCCTTCCACTAAACTCCATGAGCTGAAACTCTTCCCACAGCCTCATCCGGTCCTCCTCTAACTCCTACATGCTTTGCTGCTTAAGAAGCAATGATTAAGGGGCGCAGTGACCCATTTTTCTTCCCTGGACAACAGTTTTCCCTCTCTCTCTCTCTCTCTTTCTCTCAACTCCACCGCTCCTCCAATGGCTCCCAGGGCATCCAATGCTAATTTCCCCTTGTTTATTCTTCCTGCAGCCACTGGACACAAGTGGACGCATTGATGCGTGCAAAAAGCCGCGGATGCCGGCCATTTGCATGCTCTGGAGCGCGTGGAAGACCCGAGCATTGACACTGCACCCCTCGACCACCTCGAGCCTCCCCATCGCGCCAGTCGAGGTTCCTCGACGTTAGCAACATGCCACCACCCTGTCCCCCTCCTCTCTCTTCCTCCTGCTGCCTCCTCTCGCACACGCACCAGCCGCCCGAGGGCTCCAATGGGCAGCCTCACGCGCGCGATGCCTCTGACCCGTCCCCGCTCCCTATTTTCTCTCCCTTGACCTGGACCACGCCCACGAGCACCTCAAACACGACCCAAAGCGCCCGTTTGGCCCCTGGCGATGCCCTGGGCCGTGGCCGTGAGTTCCGCCCATGGTGCCCCTAACTGCGCCCATATGAGGCCATTACGAGCCCTCCTCTCCACTCCATTTGTCCCCTCTCCCTCCTAGAAGCATCCTCGACCCAGCCAACCCTCTCGCCGAGCCCTCCGTCGCTCCCCATGGCCAGAGCCGAGCCGCCGGACTCCGCCCAAATTCGTGCCACCAAGACCCCCTCCCTTCCACCTCTCAATTCCAGAGAATTGCCACCACCATCGTGGATCTTTCCTGCGCTTCATTTCATCTTTCCCGTGCCTGACTCACCATGCCCCAACCTCACTATCGCCTCCGTCCGCCGCGGGCGATGCACCGCTCGCATCCGACCACCCATGACTCCGTGGAGTACCTCGTTGGATGCGCCACTCTCCCCTGAGCACGCCGATGGGCGGAGCATCGCCGGAGACGCCCTGTAGCGCCGACGGCCGGTGTCGAACGCCTCCTCTATCTCCCTTCGCGCCCGCGTGCGGGTTGAGGATGAACCTGCAGGGGTGCCCTGCTCGTCAGTGGCCCAGCCACTGGGCCACGCTGGCAAGTGGAGGCGGGTTCGCCTTCTCCGCGTCCCCGCAGTGAAGGCACACTCCGCCTGGGTACCTTCGACATCTCCATCTCATCCGCATGGCCAAGCCGCTGGGCCGGCCCAGTGCGCTGTGGCGCTATGCTGCACCCAGTGCGCAGTATATGTATAAACCCCCCTTCCTTTGTCTTATTTCTTTTTCCATAAAATTGTAAAATCTTCCAAATATTCATATTACGTCCAAATTTGGTGATTCGAATTTCTAGTAGTTCATCAAACCATGTTCTATCTCATGGTGCAATTTCCATATTTTTCCAAGAACTTTTTCTTCACACATATTTAATAAAACCCCATTTTTCATTTCTGTGATGAACTTTAGAAAATCATAGAGAGCTCAAATTTGATCTAAATGCCATGATTCAAATTTGCAGATACATCTAAGTTCATAACTTAGGTTATGAACATTTTCCTTAATACTTTCTATGCCCTACAAAATAATGAGCCATTTCTTCATGTTTGTCAACTTTGCAAATCCATAGAATATTCATGTTAACTCCGAATCCAGTGAAACCAAATCCTAGATGCTTCTAAAATCATCCCTTGTTAAATGGGTGCCTCTACTCATTTTTCAAAAATATATTTCTGTACACTTCTTGCGAATCCATAAATCCATTGATTCCATCATATTGAAATGCTCAAAAATATCTACTGATCCAATCCCAATGAAATCACTTTGGTCATTTTTCATATAACCAGAGAAGTCCTAGAAAAGTCAACTTCATATTTTAGAGCACTTTTATTTTCTGCCTTTTTGTGTTGCTTATTGTGTTTGTTTCCGACATTAATTGATGAAGTAGACAGAGTACCTGGATATGGACAGGGAGATGAAGAATTTGCTAAGCTAGGCAATCAGCCCTTTGACCATGTCTAAGAAACCCTTTTTATGCATGTCATATGGCACTTTCATTGCTTGCATCGAAGTCATGATAAAATGGTGACCACTTAAGGTGGTTTGCCTCCGTTGCTTTTCTCGTTGACACTTGCATGATGCATGACCCTACCTTTGTATGAGGGTTATGCGAGTGGGAGTAGTTAGGATGCTAAGTAAGTGCTACGCAAATGGGTTAGGCATATGCATGGTGATGGAAGCAAGATTGTTTTCAAAAGACTTTTCGAAACCCTATCGGGTGCCACTTATGCCCGAAGGATATAATGAATTGGGTAACCACTTGATGATGAAATGGTGTACCGAGGCAAGTGTGTGTGTTGTTTTCAAAACGGATTGGTTTGAGTTGCGACCGTTATTCCAACCTTACATGCACAACCACTCTACCCTTATATGTGAAAGGGCATTATTGATTACCTAGGCCGATACTAGCTTGGAGCCCACATTACTAGTGACGGGAGAGTCGTTGTTGCACTCTCTTGGGACGGGGTCATGCCTGGTAGCATGGCCATGACTGTTTTCACAGGGCACCAGACACACCGTTGGTACCCCGTGTTTGTGGTATGTGATGAATATGGGAGCGAGGCTCCACAATTTTAAGATGTGAAATGATGGGCACGGGGGTTACTACCAATCGAGTGGACTCTATGTTAGTGTCGTCTAGGGAAAGATAGTGATCGGGTGCTTACCCTGGGTACTTGAGGTATCGCGGGTCATGGATGACACAGAAGTTCCCCGGATCTTGTGGGTAAAGTGTGCAACCTCTGCAGAGTGTAAAACTATTCGAATAGCCGTGTCCACAGTCAAGGACAGTTGGGTAACCGCTCTTGGGCTACGTCCAGTTGTTTACAAACCAGTGTGTGTTCGGATAAGTGGGAAGAACTTATTGGGTCAAGTCAAGGACTTGACAAGATTGAGTTGGGTTGAAGCCCATTCCCTTTATGTTGATTCCTGTAACCAGTCCCTATGGTTACTTGAAGTCATATGATGTATGATTTACCAGCTGTTGAACATGTCATAACAATAAAATTAGCTTTCTACAACACTTTACCTATGTCATGCACTGTTGTATCTTGAGACAAAACATGGGTTTCTTGCTAGTACATTCAAAGTACTCATTGGCTTGCCACTGGTTATTTAATTGGCCAGGCATGGAAGAACATGAGTTCAAAGAAGAGTTCTTTGGAGACAAAAATGCGAACTAGGACATTCCCAGTCATAATGCCTGTAGGGTTAAGGTAGATGGCATGGGTCCAAGTTATCGACGAAGATTTCCGCTGCAAAGTTATACTCAATACTTGACCATAATGGTCATAATTTATGTAAGACGATATGTAAGGATGTAAGACTCTTTTTATTCAGCTTCTGTGTGTTCAGTGAGCATTGATCTCTAGGATCACTGTACACGTGCATTCGGTGATCACGACTTATGAGTCGGGGTCCCCACACGGTGAGACCGATTACACAAACTCGATGGGACCGATTTTGGTAATAGACAAACAGAGAGTTGGTCAGGCAAACTCGGTGGGACTGATTCGCTCATCTCGGTTAGACCAAAACGTTACGAAGGGGAAAGAGAGAGTTTGCATTGCAATCTCAGTGGGACCGATCGCTCATCTCGGTTGGACCGAAACGTTATGAAGGGAACAGAGAGGTTGCAATCCCATCTCAGTAAGACCAAGATCCCTATCGGTGAGACCGAAGTGACTAGGGTTTGTGGCAGTGGCTATGTCAAGTGAACTCGGTGGCGCCGGATAGAAGATTTCGATGGGGCCGAGTTTGACTTTTGGTTTGGGACATATGTGGATATGAGAAAGTAGTTGATGGTTTTTGGAGCATATCACTAAGCATTTTGATCAAGTAACTCATTAAGCAACACCTCACCCCCTTTTAATAGTATTGGCTTTTCCTATGGACTCAATGTGATCTTGGATCACTAAAAGTAAAATGTAGAGTCTTGTGCTTTGAGTTTGAGCCAATCTTTTGTCCTTAGCATTTTGAGGGGTCCACATTCTAATCCATGCCATGCCAATCATTGAGCTTTCCTGAAATATTTATCTTATAATATCATTAGCTCAATGAGCTATATGTTGTTAGGAATTACCAAAACCACCCAGGGATAGTTGCACTTTAAGGAAGCTCTTATGGTATCAAATAAATAGTTTGCTATGCTATGCTTGGAATCTTTGTGAAATTTATGACTTTACTTGTTGCTCTAAGAACCCTGAAAAACACCTTCCCTACCTATGTGAGTTTAATGATAATGAAATCTAATCTTCTTATAGAAAGGGTGTTTATAGTTACTATTATATCGAACAAATTGAAGAATTTGTCGTTTTTAAGGGTGCTCATGAAGTTGCTTCTTTGATTGAAAAGTATGATATTACTCTCTACCAATCTAAAAATTCAGACATACTTAAACATTGCTATGAAAACTATGCTCACAATGCCTATGTTAAGGAATTTATTGAGAGAATGGCCATTACTTTGGAAGAAAATAATGATATGAACGAATCTATAGATAATTATGATTCCGATGATTTGATTGAAATATCCCCTGACGAACATGATGCTTGCTATTCTTGTGGCCATGATGCCAATGTTTATGAAGATGAATTTGCTATAGTTCCTTATGTTAAACACGAGATCGTTGCTATTGCACCCATACTTGATAGTTCCTTCGATGAAAAGCATGATTGCAATGATGTTATTATAAATTCTATTAAAGTCAATTATGCTAATAATATGCAAAACCCTAAGCTTGGGGATGCTAGTTTTGCTATAACTACTATTTGTTGCAATGATCATGATTGGGGTTATTCTTCTTTTGATCTTGAAAATTTATTTAAGCCCCATGATGAATATGAGATTGTAATAGTGTTTGCAATATTATTGAAAGTGGGTTTGGAAGAGTGTCAACTTTAGATACCACATATTTGGATAATGTTCAATCTTATGATTTTTTTTGATAAAAGTGGGTTTGGGGAGGTCATGACTATAGTTAATGTTAATCCCACTATTTTGGAAGAGTATCAACTTTGCATGCATGTGGATCGTGTTGGAAATATTTTATGTGATAGCTATTTTGTTGAATTTTCTTATGATCCCACATGTAATTATTATGAGGGAGGAAAATATGATTGTATAAATTTTCATGTTACTAAATTACCTCTCGTTATGTTGAGATTGCTATTGTTTCGTTCCTCTTCCTTGCATATGCTAGTTTTTCCTTGCTATGATAATTTGTTTACCTATAAGATGCCTATGCATAGGAAGTATGTTAGAATTAGATGTGTTTGTAACATGTTTTATGATGCTCCCTTTGTGCTTCAATTATTGTCTTTCATGTGAGCATCATTGAAATCTCTTCGCCTAGCTAGGGGCTTTAAACGATAGCGTTTGTTGGGTGCAACCCAATTTTATTTTTTTTCTTGTTTTTGTTCCTGTTTATTAATAAATAATTCATATAGGTTCTTTTTAGATGTGGTTTTATGCTTTTAATTAGTGTTTGTGCCAAGTAGAACCTTTGGGAAGACTTTGGGGAAATTTATGTGATCTTGCTGTAAAAAACAGAAACTTTAGCGCTCACGAGATTTGCTGCCATTTTTTTACTGGAGAGTGCGATTAGGTTGATTCTTTTTCCAGATGATTAATAGACAAATTACTCACGTACACCAATTTAGTTCAGAATTTTTGGGGTTACAGAAGTATTCTAAACCTACAGATTACTACAGACTGTTCTGTTTTTGACAGATTCTGTTTTTCGTGTGTTGTTTGCTTATTTTGATGAATCTATGGCTAGTATCGGGGGGTATGAACCATAGAGAAGTTTGAATACAGTAGGTTTAACACCAATATAAATAAAGAATGAGTTCACTAAAGTACCTTGAAGTGGTGCTTTGTTTTCTTATACTAACGGAGCTCATGAGATTTTCTGTTGAAGTTTTGTGTTCTGAAGTTTTCAAGTTTTGGGTAAAGATTTGGTGGATTTTGGAACAAGGAGTGGAAAGAGACTAAGCTTGGGGATGCACAAGGCACCCCAAGGTAAAATTCAAGGAAAACCAAAAGCCTAATCTTGGGGATGCCCTGGAAGGCATCTCCCCTTTCATCTTCGTCCATCGGTAACTTTACTTGAGGCTATATTTTTATTCACCACATGATATGTGTTCTGTTTGGAGCGTCTTCTATGATTTGAGTCTTTGCTTTTTATTTTACCACATTCATCCTTGCTGTACACACCTTTTGGGAGAGACACACATGAATCGGAATTTATTGGAATACTGTATGTGCTTCACTTATATCTTTTGAGCTAGATACTTTTGCTCTAGTGCTTGACTTATCTTTTTAGAGCACGGTGGTGGTTTTATTTTATAGAAATTATTGATCTCTCATGCTTCACTTATATTATTTTGAGAGTCCTTTAGAACATCATGGTAATTTTCTTTGGTTATATAACTAGTCCTAATATGATAGGCATCTAGGATGGGTATAATAAAAACTATCATAATAAGTGCATTGAATACTATGAGAAGTTTGATACTTGATGATTGTTTTGAGATATGAAGATGGTGATATTAGAGTCATGCTAGTTGAGTAGTTGTGAATTTCAGAAATACTTGTGTTAAAGTTTGTGATTCCCGTAGCATGCACGTATGGTGAACCGTTATGTGATGAAGTCGGAGCATGATTTATTTATTGATTGTCTTCCTTATGAGTGGCGGTCGGGGATGAGCGATGGTCTTTTCCTACCAATGTATACCCCTAGAAGCATGCCCGTAGTACTTTGTTTCGATAAATAATAGAATTTTGCAATAATTATGTTAGTTCTTTTTGACTAATGTTTAGTCCATGGATTATACGCACTCTCACCCATCCACCACTGCTAGCCTCTCTAGTACCGCACAACTTTCGCCGGTACCATAAACCCACCATATACTTTCCTCAAAACAGACACCATACCTACCTATTATGGCATTTCCATAGCCATTCCGAGATATATTACCATGCAACCTACCATCATTTCGTTTATTATGACATGCTTCATCATTGTCATATTGCTTTGCATGATCATGTAGTTGACATCGTATTTGTGGCAAAGCCACCTTCATAATTCTTTCATACATGTCACTCATGAGTCATTGCACATCCCGGTACACTGCCGAAGGCATTCACATAGAGTCATATTCTGTTCTAAGTATCGAGTTGTAATTCTTGAGTTTAAGTAAATAAAAGTGTGATGACCATTATTATTAGAGCATTGTCCCAAGTGAGGAAAGGATGATGGAGACTATGATTCCCCCACAAGTCGGGATGAGACTCCGGACGAAAAAAAAAAGAAAAAAAAGAGGCCATAAAAAGAGAGAAAAGGCCCAAATAAAAAAATGAGAGAAAACGAGAGAAGGGACAATGTTACTATCTTTTTACCACACTTGTCTTCAAAGTAGCACCATGATCTTCATGATAGAGAGTCTCCTATGTTGTCACTTTCATATACTAGTGGGAATTTCACATTATAGAACTTGGCTTGTATATTCCAATGATGGGCTTCCTCAAAATGCCCTAGGTCTTCGTGAGCAAGTGAGTTGGATGCACACCCACTTAGTTTCTTTTGTTGAGCTTTCATACACTTATAGCTCTAGTGCATCCGTTCCATGGCAATCCCTACTCACTCACATTGATATCTATTGATGGGCATCTCCATAGCCCGTTGATACGCCTAGTTGATGTGAGACTACCTTCTCCTTTTTGTCTACTCCACGACCACCATTTTATTCCACCTATAGTGCTATATCCATGGCTCACGCTCATATATTGCATGAAGATTGAAAAAGTTTGAGAACATCAAAAGTATGAAACAATTGCTTGGCTTGTCATCGGGGTCGTGCATGATTAAAATATTTTGTGTGGTGAAGATGGAGGATAGCCAGACTATATAATTTTGTAGGGATAACTTTCTTTGGCCATGTTATGTTGAGAGGACGTGATTGCTTTATTAGTATGCTTGAAGTATTATTATTTTTATGTCAACATTAAACTTTTTTCTTGAATCTTTCGGATCTGAACATTCATGCCACAATAAAGAAAATTACATTGAGAATTATGCTACGTAGCATTCCACATCAAAAATTCTGTTTTTATCATTTACCTACTCGAGGACGAGCAGGAACTAATCTTGGTGATGCTTGATACGACTCCAACGTATCTATAATTTTTGTTTGTTCCATGCTATTATATTATCTATTTTGGATGTTTAATGGGCTTTAATTTACCTTTTTATATTATTTTTGGGACTAACCTACTAATCAAAGGCCCAATACAAATTGTTGTTTTTTTTGCCTATTTCAGTGTTTCGCAGAAAAGGAATATCAAACGGAATCCAAACAGAATGAAACCTTCAGGAGAGTTATTTTTGGAACAAACGTGATCCAGGAGACTTGGAGTGGCAGTTAAGAAAGAAGCGAGGAGGCCCTGAGGGAGGGGCGTGCCCAGGGGGGTAGGCGCGCCCCCACCCTCATGGGCCCCTCGCAGCTCCACCGACGTACTTCTTCCTCCTATATATACCCATATACCCCGAAAACATCCAGGAGCACCACAAAACCCTATTTCCACCGCCGCAACCTTCTGTACCCATGAGATCCCATCTTGGGACCTTTTCCGGCGCTCCGCCGGAGGGGGAATCGATAATGGAGGGCTTCTACATCAACACCATGGCCTCTCAGATGATGTGTGAGTAGTTTATCACAGACCTTCGGGTCCATAATTATTAGCTAGATGGCTTCTTCTCTCTCTTTGTATCTCAATACAAAGTTCTCCTTGACTCTCTTGGAGATCTATGCGATGTAATTCTTTTTGCTGTGTGTTTGTCAAGATCCGATGAATCGTGGGTTTATGATCAAGATTATCTATGAACAATATTTGTTTCTTCTCTGAAATATTTTATGCATGATTTAAATATCTTTGCAAGTCTCTTCGAATTATCAGTTTGGTTTGGCCTACTAGATTGATCGTTCTTGTAATGGGAGAAGTGCTTAGCTTTGGGTTCAATCTTGCGGTGCCCTTTCCCAGTGACAGCAGGGGCAGCAAGGCACATATTGTATTGTTGCCATCTAGGATAAAACGATGGGGTTTATATCATATTGCTTGAGTTTATCCCTCTACATCATGTCATCTTGCCTAATGTGTTACTCTGCTCTTAAGAACTTAATACTCTAGATGCATGCTGGATATCGGTCGATGTGTGGAGTAATAGTAGTAGATGCAGAATCGTTTCGGTCTATTTGTCGCGGACGTGATTCCTATATACATAATCATGCCTAGATATTCTCATAACTATTCGCTTTTCTATCAATTGCTCGACAGTAATTTTTCACCCATCGTAGAAATTGCTATCTTGAGAGAAGCCACTAGTGAAACCTATGGCCCCGAGTCTATCTTCCATCATATTATTTTCCTATCAATTCGCTATTTCTATTTTGAAATCTTTATTTTTCAATCCATACAACAAAAATACCAAAAATATTTATCTTATTATCTCTATCAGATCTCACTCTCGTAAGTGACCGTGAAGGGATTGACAACCCCTTTATCGTGTTGGTTGCGAGGTTCTTGTTTGTTTGTGCAGGTACTAGGTGACTTGTGTGCTATCTCCAACTTGATTGATACCTTGGTTCTCAAAACTAAGGGAAATACTTACGCTACTATGCTAAATCACCCTTTCCTCTTCAAGGGAAAACCAATGCAAGCTCAAGAGGTAGCACTATGGCTGTCGTACGTCTGGTTGGAGCGGCTAGGTATTCAAACCTGAGGACACACAGTCCTCACTGTATTCTCCTTGAGCTATGGTCACACAGACCTCGCCCAATCACTCATGGTATGTCTTTAGGTGACTTCCAAACCTTCACAGACTCGGTCACTCGGCGATCCACAATTTCCTCTTGGATGCTCTAGACCATGACGCCTAACCATCTGGAGGATGCACAGTCCTCAAAGGTAACAAGCGTCGGTTCGACACAGGAACAATCTCGTCAGTGATGCTCAATCACTTTGGGTTTGTAGGTGTTTGGGTTTGGGTTTTCCTCACTTGATGATTTTTGCTCAAAGTCCTCGGAGGATGGGATGCTCTCAATGACAAGTGTCAGTTTCTTGCGGAGCAGCCAACCAGCTAGTGGTTGTAGGGGCAGGTATTTATAGCCTAGGGAGCAGCCCGACATGATAAGACATAAATGCCCTTCAACGATATGACCGATAGGTGGGTAGATATTTTGGGACAGCTCGCGTGTAGCACAACAACGGTCGGATATTTGAGTATCAAATTCCTCAGGGCTATCATGTTCCTCACTTGTAGGAAATCCGCACTGGTGAATTCCTAACTCCTCAGTCAGAACAAATTCCTCAAAGACCAGAAAATCATCGTCTCTGTCACTGAAGAAATTGACTGATCTGTATGAGATTTCCAATGGCTTCACTCGAAAGGATTGGTAGGTGTAGGATTTTGAGATGAGCATCACTTCGAATTTTTTCCTTAGTTTTACCTCGACCCCCTTTAATAGTACGGTGTTTCCTATGACTCAAGAAAGAGAAAACGAAACTACGAAAACAAAAGTCTTCACGCTTCATATTCTTCGCATAAATATCAAGTCTTCAAGGTCACACCAATTTCTTCACTTTCAAAGTCTTCAGAAAGCCAATATCTTCAGTTGAAGACATTCATTTTTAGGGGTTGACTTTCTCTCTAAATATCAAACTCCTCATAGACTTATAGACATGTGTACACTCAAAAATGCATTAGTCCCTTAACCTATAAGTCTTCAATACACCAAAATCACTAAGGGACACTAGATGCACTTACAGCGACCTTGGTATTCTGAAACTGAAACGATAAGCACTATGACAAAAACACCTTGGAGCTCAACTCCTCGGGACACTGCCACAACCCCTAAATGTCAGGAGGCACCAAGACAGAATTCCCATCACAATGACATCGCAACGATCCAACAATACCCGCATGATCCTAAAAAATTGAGTGAAAAAGAGGAGAGTGAAGTCAAAACATCTACGTCGGGAGTCCTCACCAGAGCGGCGAAGGGGATAAGGAGTAAAAATAATTCCTACACTCCGATATATAACTAGACTCAAAATAGTTTTTTTAGACTAAACAACTGCAGCCGTTCGATCAATCAAGGGGGCTCCTGCGGTCGGTAAGGCTCTGATACAACCTTGTAACGCCCTGGATGCGATTCTATCCTAATCACATGATGAATTCATGATTGGGGCACAACCGCATTTCGAGCGCATAGCAAGGTGGATATCATTACAACATACCATGTACTGAATAGGTGAGAATACAAGATAAAGGCTTACAGTCGCCTGATACGTCTCCAACATATCTATAATTTTTGATTGCTCCATGCTATATTATCTACTGTTTTGGACATTATTGGGCTTTATTATCCACTTTTATATTATTTTTGGGACTAACCTATTAACCGGAGGCCCAGCCCAAAATTGTTGTTTTTTGCTTGTTTTAGGGTTTCGAAGAAAAGGAATATCAAACGGAGTCCAAACGGAATGAAACCTTTGGGAACATGATTTTCTCACCGAATACAACTTAGGAGACTTGGACCCTACGTCAAGGCACGCAACAGGAGGCCATGAGGTAGGGGGCGCACCCTACCCCCCTCCCCCCAGGCGCGCCCCCACCCTCGTGGGCCCCTGTTGCTCTAGCGATGTACTTCTTCCTCCTATATATACCAGCGTACCCCCAAACGATCAAATACGGAGCCAAAAACCTAATTCCACCGCTGCAACTTTCTGTATCCACGACATCCCATCTTGGGGCCT
>NC_041392.1:348784974-348793327 GCF_002162155.2 Triticum dicoccoides
GGGGGGGGCATCCATCACAGAGGGCTTCTACGTCATCATCCAAGCCCCTCCGATGAAGTGTGAGTAGTTTACTTCAGACCTACTGGTCCATATCTAGTAGCTAGATGCCTTCTTCTCTCTTTTTGGATCTCAATACAATGTTCTCCCCCTCTCTCGTGGAGATCTATTCGATGTAATCTTCTTTTTGCGGTGTGTTTGTTGAGATCGATGAATTGTGGGTTTATGATCAAGTCTATCTATGAATAATATTTGAATCTTCTCTGAATTCTTTTATGTATGATTGCTTATCTTTTCAAGTCTCTTCGAATTATCAGTTTGGTTTGGCCTACTAAATTGGTTGTTCTTGCCATGGGAGAAGTGCTTAGGTTTGGGTTCGATCTTGCGGTGTCCTTTGCCGGTGACAGAAGGGGCATCAAGGCACGTATTGTATTGTTGCCATCGAGGATAACAATATGGGTTTTTTTATCATATTGCATGAAACTACCCCTCTACATCATGTCATCTTGCTTAAGGCGTTACTCTGTTTTTAACTTAATACTCTAGATGCATGCTGGATAGCGGTCGATGATTGGAGTAATAGTAGTAGATGCAGAATCGTTTCGGTCTACTTGTCTCGGACGTGATGCCTATATACATGATCATACCTAGATATTCTCATAACTATGCTCAATTCTATCAATTGCTCAACAGTAATTTGTTCACCCACCGTAGAATACTTATGCTCTTGAGAGAAGCCACTAGTGAAACCTATGCCCCCGGGTCTCTTTCTCATCATATTAATCTCCATCACTTTATTATTGCTTTGCTTTTACTTTTTACTTTGCATCTCTATACCAAAAATACCAAAAATATTATTTATCATCTTTATCAGATCTCACTTTCGTAAGTGACCGTGAAGGGATTGACAACCCCTAAGCGCGTTGGTTGCGTTGAGCTATTGTTTTTGTGTAGGTACGAGGGACTCGAGCGTAGGCTCCTACTGGATTGATACCTTGGTTCTCAAAAACTGAGGGAAATACTTACGCTACTTTGCTGCATCATCCCTTCCTCTTCGGGGAAATCCAACGCAGTGCTCAAGAGGTAGCAAGAAGAATTTCTGGCGCCGTTGCCGGGGAGTCTGCGCAAAAGTCAACATACCAAGTACCCATCACAATCCCTATGTCCCGCATTACATTATTTGCCATTTGCCTCTCGTTTTCCTCTCCCCCACTTCACCCTTGCCATTTTATTTGCCCTCTCTCTCTATCCTCCCTCTCTTTCTCTATTTGCCTTTTGTTTGCTCGTGTGTTGGATTGCTTGTTTGTCGCGATGGCTCAAGATAATACTAAATTGTGTGACTTCACCAATACCAATAATAATGATTTCCTTAGCACTCCGATTGCTCCTCTTACCGATGCTGAATCTTGTGAAATTAATACTGCCTTGTTGAATCTTGTCGTGAAAGATCCGTTCTCCGGCCTTCCTAGTGAAGATGCCGCTACCCATCTTAATAGCTTCGTTGATCTGTGTGACATGCAAAATAAGAAAGATGTCGATAATGACATTGTTAAATTGAAGATATTTCCTTTTTCGCTTAGAGATCGTGCTAAAGCTTGGTTTTCGTCTTTGCCTAAAAATAGTATTGATTCTTGGAACAAGTGCAAAGATCCTTTTATCTCTAAGTATTTTCCTCCCGCTAAGATCATCTCTCTTAGAAACGATATTATGAATTTTAAACAACTTGATCATGAACATGTTGCACAAGCTTGGGAGAGAATGAAATTAATGATACGTAACTGCCCTACTCATGGTTTAAATTTGTGGATGATTGTTCAGAATTTTTATGCCGGATTGAATTTTGCTTCTAGAAATCTTTTAGATTCGGCCGCAGGAGGCACTTTTATGGAAATCACTTTAGTAGAAGCTACTAAACTCCTAGATAATATTATGTTTAATTATTCTCAATGGCATACTAAAAGATCTACTAAAAAGGTGCATGCGATAAAAGAAATTAATGTTTTGAGTGGAAAGATGGATGAACTTATGAAATTATTTGCTAATAAGAGTGTTTCTTCTGATCCTAATGATGTGCCCTTGTCTACTTTGATTGAAAATAATAGTGAATCTATGGATGTGAATTTTGTTGGTAGGAACAATTTTGGTAACAACGCGTATAGAGGAAATTTCAACCCTAGGCCTTATCCTAGTAATCCCTCTAATAATTATGGTAATTCCTACAACAATTCTTATGGAAATTATAATAAGATGCCCTCTGATTTTGAATCTAATATTAAAGAATTTATTTCTTCGGAAAAGAATTTTAATGCTATGATTGAAGAAAAATTGCTTAAGATTGATGATTTGGCTAGGAACGTTGATAGGATTGCTCTTGATGTTGATTCTTTGAAACTTAGATCTATTCCACCTAAGAATGATATCAACGAGTCTCTCAAATCCATGAGAATTTCCATTGATGAGTGCAAAGAAAGAACCGCTAGGATGCGTGCTAAGAAAGATGCCTTTATTAAAGCGTGTTCTTCTAGTTCCTTTGAAAATAATGATGAAGATCTAAAAGTTATTGATGTGTCCCCTATTAAATCTTTGTTTGGCAATATGAATCTTGATAATGATGGGACTGAATATGATCCACCTTTACCTAGAAGGCGTTCCAATAATTCTGAATTTGTTAATCTTGATGCTAAATTTGATAAAAGTGGGATTGAAGAAAGTAAAACCCTAGATGTTGCTAAACCCACTATTATGGATTTCAAGGACTTTAACTATGAAAATTGCTCTTTGATTGATTGTATTTCCTTGTTGCAATCCGTGCTAAAATCTCCTCACACTTATAGTCAAAATAAAGCGTTCACTAAACATACCGTTGATGCCTTGATGCAATCTTATGAAGAAAAACTTGAATTGGAAGTTTCTATCCCTAGAAAACTTTATGATGAGTGGGAACCAACTATTAAAATTAAAATTAAAAATTATGAGTTTTATGCTTTGTGTGATTTGGGTGCTAGTGTCTCTACTATTCCCAAAACTCTGTGTGATTTACTAGATTTCCGTGATTTTGATGATTGCTCTCTAAACTTGCATCTTGCGGATTCCACTATTAAGAAACCTATGGGAAGAATTAATGATTTTCTTATTGTTGCAAATAGGAATTATGTTCCTGTATATTTTATCGTTCTTGATATAGATTGCAATCCTTCTTGCCCTATTATTCTTGGTAGACCTTTCCTTAGAACGGTTGGTGCAATTATTGATATGAAGGAAGGGAATATTAGATTTCAATTTCCATTAAAAAAGGGCATGGAACACTTCCCTAGAAAGAAAATAAAATTACCATATGAATCTATCATGAGAGCCACTTATGGATTACCTACCAAACATGGCAATACCTAGATCTATTCTTGCTTGTTATGCCTAGCTAGGGGCGATAAACGATAGCGTTTGTTGGGAGGCAACCCAATTTTATCTTTATTCCATGATTTTTGCTCCTGTTTAGTAATCAATAAATTATTTAGCCTTTGTTTTGGTTGTGTTTTTTGTGTTTAATTAGTGTTTGTGCCAAGTAGAACCGTTGGGAAGACTTGGGGAAAGTCTTGTTGAACCTGCTGTAAAAAACAGAAACTTTAGCGCTCACGAGAACTGCTGTCATTTTTATTTGGAAAGTGATATTTAGTTAATTCTTTTCGCAGATGATTAATATATAAATTCCTCACGTTCAGAACTTTATTTTAGAATTTTTGGGGTTCCAGATCTTGCGCTAGCTTCAGATTACTACAGACTGTTCTGTTTTTGACAGATTTTGTTTTTCGTGTGTTGTTTGCTTATTTTGATGAATCTATGGCTAGTAAAATAGTTTATAATCCATAGATAAGTTGGAATACAGTAATTATAACACCCATATAAATAAATAATGAGTTCATTACAGTACCTTGAAGTGGTATTTTGTTTTCTTTCGCTAACGGAGCTCACGAGTTTTTCTACTTTAAGTTTTGTGTTGTGAACTTTTCAAGTTTTGGGTAAAGATTTGATGGATTATGGAACAAGGAGTGTCAAGAGCCTAAGCTTGGGTATGCCCATGGCACCCCCAAGATAATCTAAGGACACCTAAAAGCCAAAGCTTGGGGATTCCCCGGAAGGCATCCCCTCTTTCGTCTACTTCTATCGGTAACTTTACTTGGAGCTATATTTTTATTCACCACATAATATGTGTTTTGCTTGGAGCGTCTTTTATAACTTGAGTCTTTGATTGTTAGTCTACCACAATCATCCTTGCTGTACACACCTTTTGAGAGAGCCATACATAATTTGGAATTTGATAGAATACTCTATGTGCTTCACTTATATCTTTTGAGCTCTATAGTTTTACTCTAGTGCTTCACTTATATCTTTTGAGTTATATAATTTTGCTCTAGTGCTTCACTTATATCTTTTAGAGCACGGTGGTGAATTTGTTTTATAGAAACTATTGATCTCTCATGCTTCACTTTGATTATTTTGAGAGTCTTAATAGCATGGTAATTTGCTTAATAATAATATGCTTGGTATTCAAGATTTATAAAACTTTCTTTTGAGTGTGTTGAATACTAAGAAGAAATTGATGCTTCATAATTGTTTTGAGATATGAGGATGGTGATATTAGACTCATGCTAGTTGAGTAGTTGTGAATTTGAGAAATGCTTGTGTTAACGTTTGTGATTCCCATAGCATGCACGTATGGTGAACCGTTATGTGATGAAGTCGGAGCATGATTTATTTATTGATTGTCTTCCTTATGAGTGGCCGTTGGGGACGAGCGATGGTCTTTTCCTACCAATCTATCCCCCTAGGAGCATGCGCGTAATACTTTGCTTTTATAACTTCTAGATTTTTGCAATAAGTATATGAGTTCCTTATGACTAATGTTGAGTCCATGGATTATACGCACTTTCCTTCCTTCCAGCATTGCTAGCCTCTCTAATACCGCGCACTTTTCGTTGGTATCATACACCCACCAAATACCTTCCTCAAAACAGCCACCATACCTACCTATCATGTCATTTCCATAGCCATTCCGAGATATATTGCCATGCAACTTTCCACCGTTCCGTTCATTATGACATGCTCCATCATTGTCATATTGCTAGCATGATCATGTAGTTGACATTGTATTTGTGGCAAAGCCACAGTTCATAATTCTTTCACCCGGTACACCGCCGGAGGCATTCATATAGAGTCATATTTTGTTCTAACTATTGAGTTGTAATTGTTGAGTTGTAAGAAAAATAAAAGTGTGATGATCATCATTTTTAGAGAATTGTCCCAAGTGAGGAAAGGATGATGGAGACTATGATTCCCCCACAAGTCGGGATCAGACTCCGGACGAGAAATAAAAAAAAGGCCATAAAAAAGAGAAGGCCCAAATAAAAAATGAGAGAAAAAGAGAGAATGGAAAATGTTACTATCCTTTTACCACACTTGTGCTTCAAAGTAGCACCATGATCTTCATGATAGAGAGTCTCTCATTATGTCACTTTCATATACTAGTGGGAATTTTTCATTATAGAACTTGGCTTGTATATTCCAATGATGGGCTTCCTCAAAATGCCCTAGGTCTTCGTGAGCAAGCAAGTTGGATGCACACCCACTTAGTTTCTTTTGTTGAGCTTTCATATACTTATAGCTCTAGTGCATCCGTTGCATGGCAATCGCTACTCACTCACATTGATATCTATCGATGGGCATCTCCATAGCCCGTTGATATGCCTAGTTGATGTGAGACTATCTTCTCCCTTTTTGTCTTCTCCACAACCACCCTTATATTCCACATATTGTGCTATATCCATGGCTCACGCTCATGTATTGCGTGAAGATCAAAAAAGTTTTGAAAATGTCAAAAGTATGAATCAATTGCTTGGCTTGTCATCGGGGTTGTGCATGATTTAAATACTTTGTGTGGTGAAGATAGAGCATAGCCAGACTATATGATTTTGTAGGGATAGCTTTCTTTGGCCATGTTATTTTGAGAAGACATAATTGCTTTGTTAGTATGCTTGAAGTATTATTATTTTTATGTCAACATGAACTTTTGTGTTGAATCTTTTGAATCTGAATATTCATACCACAATTAAGAAGATTTACATTGAAATTATGCCAAGTAGCACTCCGCATCAAAAATTCTGTTTTTATCATTTACCTACTCGAGGACGAGTAGGAATTAAGCTTGGGGATGCTTGATACGTCTCCAACGTATCTATAATTTTTGATTGCTCCATTCTATATTATCTACTGTTTTGGACATTATTGGGCTTTATTATCCACTTTTATATTATTTTTGGGACTAACCTATTAACCAGAGGCCCAACCCAGAATTGCTGTTTTTTGCCTGTTTTAGGGTTTCGAAGAAAAGGAATATCATACGGAGTCCAAATGGAATGAAACCTTCGGGAACGTGATTTTCTCACCGAATACAACTCAGGAGACTTGGACCCTACGTCAAGGCACGTAACAAGAGGCCACGACGTAGGGGGCGCGCCTACCCCATCCCCCCAGGCACGCCCCACCCTCGTGGGCCCCCTGTTGCTCCACCGACGTACTTCTTCCTCCTATATATACCCACGTACCCCCAAACGATCAAATACGGAGCCAAAAACCTAATTCCACCGCCACAACTTTCTGTATCCACGAGATCCCATCTTGGGGCCTGTTCCGGAGCTCCGCCGGAGGGGGCATCGATCACGGAGGGCTTCTACATCATCATCCAAGCCCCTCCGATGAAGTGTGAGTAGTTTACTTCAGACCTACGGGTCCATAGCTAGTAGCTAGGTGGCTTCTTCTCTCTTTTTGGATCTCAATACAATGTTCTCCCGCTCTCTCATGGAGATCTATTCGATGTAATCTTCTTTTTGCTGTGTGTTTGTTGAGACCGATGAATTGTGGGTTTATGGTCGAGTCTATCTATGAATAATATTTGAATCTTCTCTGAATTCTTTTATGTATGATTGGTTATCTTTGCAAGTCTCTTCGAATTATCAGTTTGGTTTGGCCTACTAGATTGGTTGTTCTTGCCATGGGAGAAGTGCTTAGCTTTGGGTTCGATCTTGCGGTGTCCTTTCCCGGTGACAGAAGGGGCAGCAAGGCACGTATTGTATCGTTGCCATCGGGGATAACAAGATGGTTTTTTTTATCATATTGCATGAAACTATCCCTCTACATCATGTCATCCTGCTTAAGGCGTTACTCTGTTTTTAACTTAATACTCTAGATGCATGCTGGATAGTGGTCGATGAGTGGAGTAATAGTAGTAGATGCAGAATCGTTTCGGTCTACTTGTCTCGGACATGATGCCTATATACATGATCATACCTAGATATTCTCATAACTATGCTCAATTCTGTCAATTGCTCAACAGTAATTTGTTCACCCACCGTAGAATACTTATGCTCTTGAGAGAAGCCTCTAGTGAAACCTATGGCCCCCGGGTCTCTTTCTCATCATATTAATCTCCATCACTTTATTATTGCTTTGCTTTTACTTTGCTTTTACTTTTTACTTTGCATCTCTGTACCAAAAATACCAAAAATATTATTTATCATCTCTATCAGATCTCACTTTCGTAAGTGACCGTGAAGGGATTGACAACTCCTAAGCGCATTGGTTGCGTTGAGCTATTGTTTTTGTGTAGGTACGAGGGACTCGAGCGTAGCCTCCTACTGGATTGATACCTTGGTTCTAAAAAACGGAGGGAAATACTTACGCTACTTTGGTGCTTCATCCCTTCCTCTTCGGGGAAATCCAACGCAGTGCTCAAGAGGTAGCAAGAAGAATTTCTAGCACCGTTGCCGGGGAGTCTGCACAGAAGTCAACATACCAAGTACCCATCACAATCCCTATCTCCCACATTACATTATTTTTTTCTGTCATACATATGACACTTCTATGACGATAATTGTGACAAAACCTGGTATCATCATAGATGTGGTGGGCTCCTACTTCTATGACAAAAAATCATGACAGAAAATGGGCTTTTCGTCCTGGGCGGGCCGGAGACGCAGCTGCATGACATTCTTTGGGCCGTCGATGACGGAAAAAACCGTGGTAGAAGCAAGGGGGATGAAAATTTCGGGGAGTTCCCGGTTACGGTGGGAGGTTGGGGGCCGAGCGATGCACGTTTCTCTCGTACATGTATGCGCATGTGTGCAAGGCATTGGCTTTAACTGAACCCGAGCGAGGCGTTGGGCTCTAACTGAACCTGAGCGATTGCACTACAGGCTACGCGTTACTGAACCCAAGTGATCGATCGATGGCTGTTAACTGAACCAGATCGAGCGATTCCTTCGCTACTGCTGCTAACTGAAGCCGATCAATTGGATGAATAGTGAGC
>NC_041392.1:348793946-348816341 GCF_002162155.2 Triticum dicoccoides
CATGACCCCCGTTTCGACCGTAGGAGGTCCATTTCATCCGTTTTGCGGTACGCCACACCCCTCCCGATCAACAGGACCCCCATTTCGATTGTAGGAGGTCCGTTTCATCCTTTTTGCGGTACGCCACACCCCTCCCGATCAACAGGACCCCCGTTTCGACCGTAGGAGGTCCATTTTGCGGTACGCCAGACCCCTCCCGATGAACAGGATCCCATTTCGAACGTGGCCGGTCGAACACAAGTCCGTTTCCTCCATTCTGCAGTACGCTAGGCCTCGTTTCCATCGCCTATTCCATCCAAGCCCTCCCGATGAACACGAACACGACCAGAATGACAACGCTACGTACGCTTCGACCAGGTGGGTCCCGACTGTCAGGCACTTCCTTGCATGCGAAGATGTAGATGGTAGGTCCCAGCAGTCAGGGGGGCGAATCATTTTTTTGCCCAGACGCACTTCCTTGCGTGCGAAGATGTAGCTGGTGGGTCCCAGCAGTTAGGGGGGCGAATCGTTTTTTTTGCCCGGACACACTTCCTTGCGTGCGAAGATGTAGCTGGTGGGTCCCAGTAGTCAGGGGGAAACCTTTTTTTCGCGAAATTCGGTGGCTTGTCCGGTGGGTCCCCGCTGTTAGGTGGAGGAATCATTATTTTGCGTGTAATAAGGAGGCACTTCCTTGCTGCGGCCATGGACCCAACTGTCAGCCTCTCCATGTACAGTCCATGTCCGATGGAAGTCGTTCCTTGACCACGTTGACGACGCCGTGCCGAGTGCACCATGGCGGTGGACGTTAGCGAGGACTAGGAAGGGGACGACTCGGAGCCGGGGAAGACGCAGCAGTGGATGCCCAAGCGAAGAGGAGTACGAGGGTTCATTGGTTCGGCTGCAGTGTGAGGTTGCCGTCGCCGCAGAATAACAGAGGGTGTGGGTGAGTAGAGGGATGGCCTGGCCAGCGGTGGGAGTAGTAGGGGCGATGAGGCCTCCGCGGCATCACAACCGGCCACGGGAGGCAGGAGCACGCGGCACGACCGACGCTGGTTTGGGCGGCTGGAGCAAGAAGACCAGAGGTTAAAGAAGCACTACGGCCGTTGGATGAACATCGTATGGTAACAGGAGCTAGAATCATTCATATTGACTAAGTTGACAAAGCCCTCCGTCCCCGTCAACTTGGTAGGCCCACAAGTCAGCCTGCCACTATGCTGGGTTCCAGCTGGCAGGGGGAATATTCATTTTTTGTGCGTAATAAGGAGGCACTTCCTTGCGTGCGAAGATAGCTGGTGGGTCTGACATGTCAGCGGGGGGCACATTATTTTCGCGAAATACAGAGGCCCTTCCGGTGGGTCCTAGATGTCAGGTGGAGGAATCATTATTTTGCGCGTAATAAGGAGGCATTTCCTTGTGTGCGGCCGTGGACCCAGCTGTCAGCCTCTCCACGCACAGTCTACTTCCGATGGTGTCATTCGTTGACCACGTTGACCATGCCGCGCCGAGCGCATCCAAGGTGGTGGACAACGGCGAGGCCCCGGACAGCAACGAGCCGGAGATGGGAAGACGTGGGAGTAGAGTCGCAGACGAAGAGGTGTACGAGGGTTAACTGGTTCTAGTGCGGTGTGGTTCGACAGTCAGTGGAGAAAAACAGGAGGTGTGGAGGGGTGGAGGGATGCCCTGGCCAACGGCAGAGTAGCGCTTCATAGTGAAGCGTGCTAAGAAGAGCTGCTAGCAGCAAGAGGCAGGAGGTGGTCCCGGTGGCGCTGAAGGAAGAAGACGAGAGATTGAAGATGGATGACGGTCGTTGGATGTAAATCCAACGGCTAACATGTCAGAATCATTTGTTGACTAAATTGACAACGACTTGCATTGGCTTCGACCTATTGGCCCACATTTCAGCCTCCAAAAATGTGGCACGTATACAATCCATTTTGTCAGAATTTACAGTCTTTTTTTGCACGGTAGAATTTACAGTCAATTTGATCTTTTTTTTTGAATTACAGTCATTAGCTGGGCTGGGTGAACAAATAATGTAGCGTCCATGCGGCCCATTTATTTTATTTCCTAAAAAATTACAGGCCATTTGCACTTTCTCGAAATACACAATTTTGCTGGGCTGATTCTAATTATAATATTGGGTTGGGCCAGCAATGTTATCAAAAAATAAAAAGGGGTTGAGCATTTTGTTATAAATATATTTAAATAATAAGTGATATTATTACATTCGTCCTTAAATCATACCAAGCTTTTGTACACAATCACTAGGATTTTCATGCCAAAACAATCCAGGATTTTATTTGTTAAGAAATTATTCTTATAAGTTAATAAGATGTGGGATATTGTTTTCTTACATATGTAAGTATCTGTTAAATATATGATGACAATAAAAATAATATATAATAACATATAAAATAATTTAAATATATATAATATAGTTAGAAGGGAAACATAAGTTGGACCTAGCATTCCTATTCTTATATAGAAAAATAGAACAAACCTCTGCGTTTTCTTCAAAAAAAATACATAAATTGGGCTGCCAAAAATAAAACCTCGGATGGGAGGTCCATAGGCCGGTCGATACATGACGGCCCTAAGAAAATACAAACATGCCTATGGACCTCCCATCCTAGGTCGTGGGCTGCGCATGTTAAAAATGAAAGCCTAGACGGGGCAGCCCAAAACCACGTCCAACACTTGCCAAAACTTCGTCCCTCATTTTCTCTGTGTTTCGCATACTCGACATTGTGTGGGCATTTTGACTGTGCATCATATGAAGATGTGCTATGCATAAATGTTGATCAACATGATGCTAACTGGCTGGTAGTTCCATTTTCGACCATGAATAAAACATCCAACATGATGTTAACCCTGTTTGAAAAGGCCGTGTTAATATAAATGATCTGCCTCTGAAAGTTGCAGTTTCTTATCTGAAACTGAACTTGCAGTTTCTTATCTGAAACTGAAACTTGCAGTTTCTTCTCTGAGAATGACATTGTCTGCACTTTTATACTCCTATGAAACTACATTTTAAGTGCAAATCTGAAATTCAAAAGACATTCATATCTGAAAGTACTCTCAAAATACACAACACAAAACACAATTCACAACCTGCAAATACTGACAACCCTAAGCTCCTCCTGACAATTCACAACCTGCCCAACTATTGGGCTGGGGGGGGGGGGCAGCCCCCTCCTATTCCTCGGCGGCAGACATCCACCCCGTGAGACGATGTGAACGGCGAGGGAGACGCTGGTGGGGAAGCGTCGTCGGGCCAACTGCTTTTCTCCTCTTGTAGTTGGGTTCGGTCGACGAAGACTCCACCGGCTCGCTCTGGCAGGACACCCTCACAAACGGCACCCTGTAGATGCTCGATCCTTCAATCTCTAGTGGATGCTCCATCTGGGATCCATACTCCCACTACCGTTCCCTCATGATCGGATTCGGTGAATCTGTTTGCTCCATGGCCCAGAGGAGCAGCTCTATGTACTCCGGCGCGACTCCCTCTGGGAGTATCGCCGCCTTTTCGCTCTGTTGCAGATATTTGGCCATGGATGTCGTCGTCGCCGCTAGTTGGTCCTTGTTGTCAAACCAAGACTGTATCTCCAACATCCTAGCTAGCTTCACAGGGTCGCCGTCTGCGATCCTCACGTATAGGTTGTACTCCTCCATCGATCTACTTCTCCACAGCACCTTCACTCACCGGCGGTGGTTTTTGAATGGAAGAGGAGAGGAGCAGCACTGGTTTTGGATTAGAACGGGAGAGGAGCGATGATGGTTTGGACTGGAACAGGAGAGGAGGGGCGGTGGTTTTCAAATGGAAGAGGAGAGGAGCGGTGCTGCATTTAGATTGGAACAGGAGAGGAGCGCCGGTGGTTTAAGAGGAGAAGAGCGGAAGAGCGGCGCTGGTCTTGGAAGTATTTTTTTGTTGTTTTGCGTATTTTGGGTCAAAGTTTGACCATGTACTGTATTTGACAAGCAAAATGTGAATGTATGTCACCAAAAATTGTATCGTTTGGTTTGTATCTGAATGTACTTTCAAATTATATTATTTTTGCAACGTATAACATATATTTTATGTGTGAAAATCATGGTCAATTATGACCCAGAATAAAAGGGAGACTAGTTAATGTGGGGTCGCTTTCTTAATTGAAGGGTAAATTGATTTTGATTTTGATCCAGTCATAGCACGCCGGCCCTCTCGTCCAATCCTAAATCGGTGCTGCACGCTCCTCTCCCTCTTCTCCATTGCAAAACCACCTCCTCTCCTCTCCATCATCTCCATTCCAAAACCACTGTCTCGCCTCTCCCTCTTCTGATCTTCTCCATTGCAAAACCACCTCCTCTCCTCTCCATCATCTCCATTCCAAAACCAATGTCTTGCCTCTCCCTCTTCTGATCTTCTCCATTGCAAAACCACCTCGTCATGCACGTGGCCCGGAGGCGCAGTTGTCGTCATTTTGATCTGAAGCGCCGGATTATAACATATAACACGAAAAAATGCCACATGACAAGAAATCATAACCTCACTGCCCAAAGGAGATAACATGAATCCCGACGGACAAACTAGATGAGGAACAAAGCTCAAATTAAAGATAAACTCGTAAAAAAGGGGTCCGTCGATAGATGTCCTAATTAACATAGCTGGCTTGACCTAGATGGCATCCGAGTAGTCATTGTTCGTGCATGTGCCCCCAATGACTAGCCCAACTCAGTTGTCGCTGTTTAACCCTCGCAGTGATCCGAAGCACATGACACCTAATTTGTGAGATGACAAGAAACCTTTTTTTAGATTTCTCACCACAACTACAGCCATGTACAGCACAGCCTGCATGATATGTAGACGATAGCCAATCCAGGCGTGTCTGCTGGAGTCTGGTCACATGCATGGATGAATCGATCTTTCGTGTCTTGCAGGGATCGTCCAGGCACCAAAATAGTACAACACTTCTCTAGTACTATTGCTCGTCTCCCTCTTCTATTAAGTCACCCGACTTGCGGGGCCGGGGAGTGTGCCTATGGTCGGTTGTCAATTGCCGTCCCACATGTGTGTGCAAACGCAATATGACGCGCGTTCCATTCGGAGAGCAGCGTGCCAGACCGACCGACCGTCTCGAGTGCGACGCGAACGTGACGGGCGTGTTGTATACTCCGTACATGTGTACCGCCGTTTTCTAGACGCTTTGCTCCATGGCGCGGGTGCAATCCATGGATACAAAATTAGTATACTGTATACTATTTAAATGTCGAGGGCGGGGCTTTTCCTGCGCGGTAGGCGGCGGGGCAGTTCCGCCTAGTCGGTTCGACAGAGACGCGAGAAGACGAGGGAGTAGGCTGCTGCAAACGTAGGGCTGTGTGATTTGACAGCGAGTTACTACTGGACAGGTGGGGCCCCGTGATCATGGGAGAATGGAAAGCCACTACCCTGTCGTTCGCATGCTGGCAGTTCGCTCCTACTTGTCCCCGCGCGTCCTTCAATACTATGGCGGTTTGCTCCTAGTCGTCCCGTCCATTCACATTACGGCAGTTCCACTAATCCCAACCCTCCTCCCAAATCCATGGCGTCCCAAATCTCCACGATCAGCGGTGAGTACAAGGTTAGAACCATCACCGGCGATGAGTTCGACGTCATCTACACCCGTTCTTCCACGATGGTGAAAGGATGCCTTTCTCGCTTCAGACGCATGTTCGAAGACTCAGATGATGAGTGGGTCGCTGGGCTAGATATTGAGTACACCACAGTCCTAGGACCAGAGAAGGATCTAAAGGACGAAGAGAGGAAGAAGCCCGGCATGATCCAGGCTTGCATGCATGACTTATGCTTGGTCTACCACATATGCCATGCCGACGTTGAGTGCCAGGATTTTAAGGACTTCCTCCAGAGCAACCTAGTCAAATTCGTTACTGTAGACTTTGGTAACGACAAAGAAGTCCTGCGTCGGATAGGCCTCGTTGTAGGCAACACCTTTGACCTCCAGAAGAATCGGCTGGTGTCCTCTCGTCAGTCTTCAATGTTGACCCTGGCAGGAGCCATGGTTCATCCTTCGTATGGTAAACTGGAGAAACCTCCATACACGTTTCATCATCATGCATGGCAGCGGAATGTACTAGATATATACCACATCCACTACGCTGCAATGGATGACTACCTTCGCTTCAATATCTACAAGGGTTGGATGAAGAGCAACAACCAAGTGTGCAGTTCAAGCAAAGAAGTATCGGCCAAGAGGAAGAGGGACAAGGACGAAGTAAAGGACATGGACAAGGACTCCGAGTAAGGTGGCAGTGTCGTTGCTCATGGTGGTTCTAATGTAGTGTCTACCGGAATAGTTGCAAAGTTTAATTTCAGGTGTGCTTAATTTAATTTGAGGGGTGTGTTGTGCTGAGCCCCCAGCAGAACTATGTTATGCTTCTTCTTGTTACTTTAACTCTTCAGTACGTACATACTAGTATTTCTTACATTTCATCTTTTAGTTGGTATAGTACTACCACTCGTTTCTTCACATTATATACATACAATATATATGGCCAACATCATATAGCCAGGAGTTTAGTTGTCAAAGAATTTCAGGGTGCTTAGTTTTGTCAAAGATTTCCAGGATGCTTAGAGGGTGCTTGGATCCAAGGGACTTATTTTGGTCTAACTAAATATAGTCTCTTTAAGAGGCTAAAGTTCCAAGCACCCCTGACTAAAGAGGGGCTAAAACTAGTCTTGAGACTAATTTTTTTAGTCAGGGGTACCCCTACTAAAATGTGGATTAGTCCTCTCTCTAGTCATTTAACTCCTCTCCTTTAACACAGGTGAGTTCTGGATTGGAGGGTTTGGAGGATAATAAATGCTCATTAACTTGATTTTAGCCTTTTTAGTATTTGGATCCAAGCATGGGTGAGGGTAGCATGTTTTAGTCCCACTACTTTTAGTCATGGGACTAAAACGTATCCAAGCACCCTCTTAGTTTTATTTGAGGGGTGGGTTGTGCTGGACACCATTATTGTGACTAGCCTTTTTAATAGTACTATATGCATAATTTGGCGACGAGCGCTCTCTATATGTACCACCTTTTTTTAATTTCAAGTTTTGCTCCATGGCGCAATCCATCGATACTACTGCTGTACAAAAGTATACATTTTTTAAAAGGCTAGAGGGCGGGTGAGGGAGTCCTGGATCAGGGGGTATCCGGACAGCCGGATTATATCCTTTGGCCGGACTATTGGACTATGAAGATATAAGATTGAAGACTTCGTCTCGTGTCCGGATGGGACTCTACTTGGCGTGGAAGGCAAGCTAGGCAATACGGATATGTATATCTCCTCCTTTGTAACCGACCTTGTGTAACCCTAGCCCCCTCCGGTGTCTATATAAACCGGAGGGTTTTAGTCCGTAGGACAACATACAATCATACCACAGGCTAGCTTCTAGGGTTTAGCCTCTCCGATCTCGTGGTAGATCAACTCTTGTAATACTCATATCATCAAGAATAAATCAAGCAGGACGTAGGGTTTTACCTCCATCAAGAGGGCCCGAACCTGGGTAAAACATCGTGTCCCCTGCCTCCTGTTACCATCCGCCTTAGATGCACAGTTCGGGACCACCTACCCGAGATCCGCCGGTTTTGACATCGACATTGGTGCTTTCATTAAGAGTTCCTTTGTGACGTCGCCGTAAGGAAGGATGCCTCATCTCGTTGTTAAATACAACATTACCGCCGGGGGAGCTCTGGCTGTCGGCTAAACTCTCCGGCTGGGCAGTTTCGTCGTGACTGCCTGTTCGGCCGCTGCACCGACGATGACTTCTTGGGTCATCAAAAACAGCCTCCATGTCGGCTCGGAAATCGCCGAGCAGATGGATCCAATGGAGCTCTCCTCCCTAAACGAGATCTTGGATCGCATCGCCGCCTTGGGAGTCGCTACGAACTATGATCGGATTGGGCTTAAACCCGATCAAAGGGAGATTAACTCTCCACCGGTCACCCATCATGTTGTGGTGGTGGAGGAACAATGTGGCGATTATCCTTCTATCTTGAGGACTAACTATGTCTGAATTCCTGAGCTCTCTGAGCCGGACACCCGTTTACGGGAGGGCATCACCCAAACCCTGAACCTAGAGTCAGGCAGTGGGCCAGACTCATCGGGCAACATACCGAAATCCGAACTTCCAAGATCGGAAACCCCTCGGCCCCTGTGTCTCAGATCGGATAGGGGTCCGGACTCAAATCCACCCACCCACCCAGACATAAACGATCTTTCCCACATTAGGCAAGAGCCCCATGAAACAGTACATCATTATTGGGCCAAATTCCTCCTTGTGATGAACAAGGTTAAGGACTGCCGCGAGGAAGATGCAGTCTCACTTTTCTGCAATAACTGCACGGACAAGGGAATCCTTAACGCCATAAGTCGCCGTGACATATCACGCTTCGCCAACTTGGCGTCCATAGTACGAAAGTACTGTGTGATGGAAAGTGCCTGGAAAACCGAAACAAAAATTTGGGATAATCCGGCTCCGTATACGCACCCAGTCCGAGGTAAAAGGGTGCACTATCATAAGACACTTGAGTTCATTACAAAGAAGCAAAAACCCTCTACAGGGCACGGAACTGTATTGGAGGGATGGCTTAACGGACCCTGCAAAATTCATAGCACAGCGGATACAATACCAATGCACAGCCTTAGAGCATGTTTGATACTCCGGCAGGTGGCCAAAAGCGGTGAGGATCTTCTTATCCCAAATACCACAGAGCACCATCCCGTGGATAATAATACGGTGTTAACAGTCCTTGAGACCTTCGCGTCAAATAATAGGCGCAAGCGAACACTCTGCAACATGGCCGAAATCTGCCACATAGCAGCAATAAATCCATGGAGTGACACGGCTATTACCTTCAATGCCAGTGACGAACCTAAATTCCGAACAGCCCGAGCACCAGCCGCACTGGTCCTTAGTCCAATCGTGGACATCTTTCGACTCACCAAAGTACTCATGGACGACAACAGCGGATTAAACCTCATCTATGAGGAAACTCTTCAAAAAATGGAAATAGACTGGAACCGCATTGAGCAAAGTAGCACAACCTTCAGAGGAATCATACCCAGTCGGGAGGCACGATGCGCTGGGAAAATCACACTAGATGTGGTATTCGGTACGCCAGAGAACTATAGGTCCGAAGAAATTACATTTCAAGTGGCCCCATTTAGCAGTGGATACCACGCCTTTTTAGGATGTGAGGCGTTCACGATCTTCCAAGCCGTACCCCATTATGGGTACATGAAGCTCAAAATGCCTGGGCCCAACGGAATCATCACTCTCGCCAGTGATCCGGACACAGCACTCCGCGCCAAAAACAAAACAGCCGCACTGGCCCTCGAGGCATTATCCAAAGCCCTCTCGGTCGAGGAATTAACCACGCTACGCTACACAGTGGACATGGACGATGTGATACTCGACAAGAGATCCAAGTCCACATCTTTTAAACCAGCGGATGAAATAGTCAAATTCCAAGTCCACCCAACGGACCCTACAAAAACAACCTCCATCGGGGCATAGTTAAACCCCGCCGTTGACGCTGCACTACGAGAGTTCCTGCGCGAGAATTGGGACATATTCGCCTGGCATCCCTCAGGCATGCCAGGAATCCCACGCAGGCTGGCCGAGCATAGCCTCAATATCCTAAAGGGATTCAAGCCAGTCAGGCAATCTCTTCGGTGTTTCTCCGAACCTAAGAGACGTGCCATGGGAGAGGAACTAGCCAAGTTATTGGAGGCCGGATTCATCAGAAAAATAAAACACCCGGGCTGGTTAGCAAACCTGGTGATGGTACCAAAGAAGGATAAATCCTGGCGCCTTTGTGTCGATTTCAAGGACCTCAATAAAGCTTGCCCAAAGGATCCCTTCCCCCTCCCCCACATCGATCAAATTTATTGATGCTACCGCAGGACACGAGTCATTGTGTTTCCTCGATGCATACTCCGGTTACCACCAAATCAAGATGGCAGAGTCCGACCAAGCCGCAACGGCATTCATCACACCATACGGTCCCTTCTGTTTCAACACAATGCCTTTTGGGCTCAAAAACGCCGGCACAACATATCAGCGCATGATTCAGACATGTCTGGAGAAACAAATCGACAAAACAGTAGAGGCATACGTAGACGATGTGGTCGTCAAAACCAAACACGTCGACTCTTTGATAGACGACTTGAGGCTCACATTCGACAACCTCCGAACATACGACATCAAGCTCAATCCGGAAAAATACGTTTTCGGCATACCAGCCGGAAAGCTCCTGGGTTTCATTGTCTCCAGTAGAGGTATTGAAGCTAATCTGGCCAAAATCCGAGCTTTGTCACAATGGGCTACCCCAACAGACCTCAAACAAATCCAGAAGTTAACTGGATGTGTGGCGGCTCTAAGCCGCTTTATCTCCCGCTTAGGAGAAAAGGCATTACCCCTTTATCGCCTCCTTCGGCGCACCAAACACTTCGAGTGGACGGACGCTGCCACAGCCGGATTGGAAGAAATAAAATCCATACTAGCAACCAACCCAATCCTGGCCGCGCCAAACATCGGTGAACCAATGCTATTATACATTGTGGCAACTCATCAAGTTGTAAGCGCAGTGCTCGTCGTCGAACGAGAAGCGGACGGACATAAATTCCCTCTTCAAAAGCCGGTATATTATGTATCCACCATCCTCACTCCATGCAAATCACGGTACCCACATTATCAAAAGATAGCCTATGCGGTATTCATGGCATCCCGAAAACTGCGACACTACTTTCAAGAGTGTTCGATTACAGTAGCCTCGGAGGTGCCACTCAATGATATTATTAACTACCGCGATGCCACGGGCCAGATTGCCAAATGGGCCATCGAGCTCCTCCCGTTTAACATAACATACAAACCTCGGCGAGCCATTAAATCACAAGTATTGGCCGACTTTGTCGCCAAATGGATGGAAGCCGAACTCCCTAAAGAGTACGGTGCATACTCCAATTGGATTATGCACTTCGACAGCTCCAAAATGCTGGCTGGACTGGGGGCTGGCGTCATCTTGACATCCCCAACCGGAGATACGGTTCAATACGTACTGCAGATACTGTATACAGACTCCAACAATGCAGCCGAATACGAAGCCCTGTTACATGGTCTTCGGATGGCAGTTTGCATGGGCATTCAGCGCCTGGAGGTGCGTGGTGATTCAAACCTTGCAATATCCCAAATAAATGGAGACTTTGATGCCAAGGATCCGAAGATGGCGGCCTATCGTAACGCCGTCCTAAAGATGTCAGCTCGGTTCGAGGAGCTCGAATTTCACCATGTGGCTCGGGAAAACAATCAGGCGGCGGATATCCTCGCCCGCATCGGCGCAAAACGCGATGCGGTCCCCCCCCAATATCTTCTTAGAGAGATTATTTAAGCCATCTGTGGTATGGGAGGGGGACACCGACAATATTAGTCTGGACCCGGCCACAACACTCGATACCGAACACTCTGACATAATCGGAGGCTCTACCACCGAAACAACACCTTCAGCCCACGTAATAATGGCCATCATAGCCCTGTGGACAGAACCATTCCTGGCCTACCTAACTAGGCAGGAACTTCCGGAGGACCAAAATGAGGCACGCTGCATAGTGCGGCGATCGAAGGCCTACAGGGTCCATGAGGGAGGACTGTATAAAAAAGCACTACGGAGTCCTTCAAAGGTGCATCTCCGAAGAGGAAGGGCGGAACCTTTTGGCAGAAATTCATGCCGGACTCGGCGGTCATCATGTCGCAGCCCGGGCTCTTGTAAGCAAGGCCTTCCGTACAGGATTCTATTGGCCGACGGCCCGGGCAGACGCACAGGACTTGGTCCAACGCTGCACCGGTTGTCCGCCTTTTGCAAATGAAAGCCACATGCCACCCACCGCTCTCCAAACCATCCCCATTACATGGCCCTTCGCGGTCTGGAACTTGACATGGTTGGACTGCTTAAAGGGGGAACCCACAAGAAAAAATACTTACTGGTCGTGGTAGATAAATTCACCAAATGGACGGAAGCCAAACCTATCAAAATAGCCGAATCCGGACTGGTGATAGAATTCATATCCGGGGCCGTACACCGTTATGGCGTCCCCCACAGCATCATCACTAACAACGGCATGAACTTCACGGCCGATGAGGTAAAACTCTGGTGCAGCAAAATGGGCTTCAAGCTCGATTATGCGCCAGTCTATCACCCACAAACCAATGGCCAAGTTGAGCGAGCAAACGGTCTTATAATGAGCGGCATTAAACCCAGGCTAGTGCGGTCCTTAACAAAGTCTAACACGCAATGGGTAGAGGAGCTCGACTCCGTACTCTGGGGGCTGCGGACAACACTGAACCGTAGTACCGGATATACACCCTTCTTTATGGTGTACGGCGCAGAGGCAGTCTTCCCCTGTGACATAATTCATGACTCACCTCGAGTGCGCATGTACGAAGAAAGAGAAGCCGAGCTCGATCAGCAGGACAGTCTGGACACCCTGGAGGAGGAGCGCGACGTGGCAAAAGCCTATTCCTGATTTTATCAGCAACAGGCTCGCAAATACAAAAGCAGAGAAGTACGGGCCAAAACTTATAACGTTGGCGAATTAGTTCTACGCCTCCTGGATAAGAAAAAGAACAAGATCGAGCCAAATGGGAAGGTCCCTTCATTATTAACCAAGTTCTGACCGGTGGAGCGTACCGTCTATGGGATGCATCGAATAATCGACTCGAACCGAACCCATGGAACGCGACCAGGCTCCGAAGATTCTATGCCTAGCGTCGGACTCTATATTCGTCTCCTTCCTCTGTCCATTTTTTGTATATACATTGTCTGCCTTGTTTTTCTTTCTCTCTTTCTTTTATTCCTTCTCTAGGCCTTCAAAGGCCAACTTGTGCCTCGCTTGCACATTATAGATGCGCTAGCCGCACTCATCATACCTGGGGGCTTCTTTCACAGAAGACTGATTATTTATCTGGGCCTCCTGCCCCGCACATGTGTTACGCTTCCGCATGTACCTTTTTTTTGCCATTATATGCACTGATATGACTTAAGTTTTGGCCAAGCTGGGTTGCCTGGCTCTTGTATTTATTCCCTACGTTCCCGTTAATTCGGCTAGGGCATAAGGGGAGCACCTCTGCCATTGTTACTGCCGGGTCAGCCGGATGTGTACCTCAGACTGGGTGAATCCGAAAGCTAGCGTTCTTAAGGGAATATTCGGTCGGTGAACAAAAGATGATTTTTATTTATTTTCCATATCTGCCTCCAGATGTTTTTTCCTGCTTTTCTCATCGCAGTCCGGACATGCACCATAGGGCATGCGTACCTAGGGAAAGGAACCCTTAACGGAACTATTCTCCCTGGAAGATGTTTCTTACTACCCATGTAATATAACATAACTAGTTGGGCACTTGTCCGTTCAAGCACTAATGACCCCTACGCCTGGTCTCCACGCATACCCCGGTTCTTACATAACTGAGCGGGTATTCGGATACACTCCGGACTATCGGGTCCCGAGGTTGAAGTGAAAAGGTCCGCCAAGACAAATGATCTACAATCCGGCTAGAAGGCATTATACATGTCACTTTAATTACATAGTCATGCAGACTAACTAAATTCCTCTTCTATACCATCCAACAGGCGGTCTAGCCTACAATCCTATTGGGAATACTTTGCAGCTAATTCTACTTGCCCATAAACTAAGCTAACGAGGATCTCTTTTCCGTTGGGCCCCACAGGTCCGACCTTGGCCATGTGATTTGGGTCAGCCTTGGTATACCGCGTCTTCACCATGGACCAGGCTTCTCTGACACCTTGACGGCAGGTCGATATCTTCCATAATCGGAAGCACCACCGCGCTCCCTTGAGCTTCTCCATAAGCTCTGCAACTCCTTCTGGCAGGGAGACAGATGGCCACAAGGCCTGGGCAACACCTTGCATCACCTGCCAAAATTGTTCGTGTAGATGTGAGAGCTCAGATAGAAGATCACCCGCAGACTCGGGCATTTCCTCCGTGGGATGACCCATCAGCATACCTACAGACATAACGCTGTTAGTCGGCTTCTTCGCCGAACTCCTTCAAAAGGATTCGTTCAAGCACTTACTGAAAATGCCGCGTCGAAGCCGCTTATTCTCCTTCTCGGAGTCTACAAGCCGGGCTCGAACGTCTTTTAGTTCCATGCTCAGCTTGATATTGGTGTCTTGGAGATTGTTTTTCTCCCGCCTAACCTTAGTCAACACGCGCTTGCTAGCCTCTAGCTGTCGCACGACATGCTGGTCCTCCGGATTTTCTCCGGATTCATCTGCAACATCTATTGTTAGATCTGCAGCCACGCCGCACACTATATGGCAACCATCATTCTTTAAAGTAAATGTTACCAGGGGGGGACTTTTTCATTTCATTCAATGCGGCAACAGTGGCCCGCAGTTGGGTCTTGCATTCCTCTAGCTCCTGTGACAGCCTAGTATTCTTCTCTGTAAGAACCTGCACAATAAAGATGATCCTTAAATCAGTTCTGCTAACTGTTTCAAGTCTCAGGGGCTACTGATACACATAAATCGTCAGATTTACTTACCCGTACATCCTTTACATACTGATCCGTGGCTCTGGCTAGACCATCTTGAGCAGCACGGAGGTACGCCTCTCCAGAATTGAAGGCATGAAATGCCTCTGGTGAGAAACAAGCGTCACGGAGTACGGCCCGGCGGCGCCTATGATTCATGGCGCTTTCCACTTCTGAGTTTGTAGAGGATAATCTATCCACATCCTCTGTAGGGGGATTATTCGGCGCCCGCCCCATATCGGCTTCCGTCTCTATGTCCGGTCCTGGCGCCCAACTGGTGGAAGCGTGATTAGCAACATCGCCGGACATATTCCGGCGAGCGTTTTTTCTGTTAAAGAAACACGGGTGTCGTTACATTTCGAGAAACACGACAACCACGGAGCGGGGTTTCTATTATACCTTTGCGCCGACGTCTCCGTCCTGACCGCCTTCCTTTTTGGCCTGCCCGGCCTCGCTGCCTCTTGTTGGCGAGTTGCTGCGGGTTCTGCAGGGCGTCCCGAATGCCTTCCTTGTAAAACCGCCATATGCATATGGTAGGTGAAGTGTCTAACAGGGGATCCTAGTTTTTGGAGTTGGGATTTTTTGTTTTTCTTACGTGCGATGCAGGAAGCAGACCGGGATAGTTGGCTGTAATGGCCACCATGGCATCATCGCAGCTTAACTGATAGAACTGCCAGTCTATCAGCTCCACGAATATAACCGGATCTTCTTTGAGTCCGGAGTCGAGGGCCCGGTCAGGGTCCTCGGGTTGTGGAGAAGGGATGCTGACCTCCTTTATGGCTTTTCGCAGTTCCTGCCGCAAAGTGGCAAGGTGAATATTTACGACAAAGAATGCGGGAAAAATGGGAGTAACGAGATATAGCTTACCCAGCTTGGAGGATTGTACATGGAGAATACATCCCGTGGCTTGATGTGGATGAACTCCTCTTCCTCTCCCTTGAACAATTCGGACAGAATTTTTGCTAAAGCGGCAGCATTGTCCTGACCCTTACGCCCGCAACGGGTGGCATCATCTGCCCTGTTAAAACACCCCAAGGGGTGCCCACGATATTGAAGTGGTTGCACTCCCCACATTATGCAAATCGACATAACTTTGATTACTGTCAATCCTGATTGAGCCAGTGCTTTAATCCGGTTCATCAGGTAGAGGACTTCTCCATTGTCTTCCACCTGGGGGCTCCGTGGGTGCAAACTTCAGCGTTTCTTTAGAGGGGCAATGCAGAACCCAGGAAGACCCCACCGAACAGGGTCCGAAAGGGGAACGTCCTCCATATAAAACCATTCCAAAGGCCAGTCTTCAGACGACTTCTTCGGGGTACTGGACAGGTATCCGGTACCGGCGATGCACCATATTTCGGCTCCGCCCACTTGATAAAGTGACCCCCTCTGTGTGCGAGGGACGAGGCAAAATAGCCTTTTCCACAGCTCGAAGTGAGCCTCACAGCCCAGGAACAATTCGCAGAGAGAAACATAGATGGCGATGTGTAGAATGGAGGCAGGGGTGAAATTTTGTAGTTGGAGGCCGTAGAACTCCAGGAGCCCGCGGAGGAAGGGATGAATTGGAAATCCGAGTCCCCTTAATAAATAGGGAACAAGGTAGACCCGCTCCCCCATAGAGGGACTGGGGAAGCTCTCCGCTTGCTCCCCGCCATTGTAGGTGGCATGCCCGGCTCGAACGGGCACCATGTATGCTGGAGGAAGGAATCCCTTAGTCTGCAGTTCTATTAATCGACTATGTGGGACGGAACACCTCTCCCAATCACCGGCCTTAGGGCTACGGTAGTGGGAGGAGGAGTTGCGGAGGTCGGCCATGCCAGAATGGTTCTTTCCGAAGCACGCTCTGATGGATTATCGCTGGGGGAGGATGGTGTGGATCGGATCTGAGAATCCGGCCACGTCCTTTTAATAGACAATTTATTTACCTGGCTAGGGGGGCGAATGTAAAAACGCCCTGGCGCCTCGTATTCATTCGACGCGTGGAAAATAGCCCTTATTGGGCACAGAAGCCAAGAGGTCCAAACATTTATGGGGCTGGACACTGCTCTACAAAACGTTCGAAGTATGGAGAAGAACCCGCCTTGCAATGCCAAAGACAACACTACGTGCCAGACTCGTCGTCATTGAAGCCTGGTTCGGGGGCTACTGAGGGAGTCCTGGATTAGGGGGTATCCGAAAGCCGGATTATATCCTTTGGCCGGACTATTGGATTATGAAGATACAAGATTGAAGACTTCGTCTCGTGTCCGGATGGGACTCTACTTGGCGTGGAAGGCAAGCTAGGCAATACGGATATGTATATCTCGTCCTTTGTAACCGACCTTGTGTAACCCTAGCCCCCTCCGGTGTCTATATAAACTGGAGGGTTTTAGTCCGTAGGACAACATACAATCATACCATAGGCTAGCTTCTAGGGTTTAGCCTCTCCGATCTCGTGGTAGATCAACTCTTGTAATACTCATATAATCAAGAATAAATCAAGCAAGACGTAGGGTTTTACCTCCATCAAGAGGTCCTGAACCTGGGTAAAACATACTGTCCCCTGCCTCCTGTTACCATCCACCTTAGACGCACAGTTCGGGACCCCCTACCCGAGATCCGCCGGTTTTGACACCGACAGTAGGGCAATCTAGCTTGGTCAGATTCACGAGAGGCGAGGGCCTTTGTGATTTGACGGCTCATTACTGCTAGAAGGCGGGGCCTTGTGATTGGACTGCTCGTATAAATGCGCCGACGACCTAATCGAGGAGGAGCCAAGAACCGTGCGGTATACTCAAGTTTTCCACTAGAGTAGTACTACGACGGAAGAGCACGAAACACGGCAGCCCAATGCCATATGGCGATAAAAAATGATCTAATTTGCTAGTCATCTCATTGTTAGCATTGTTCTATTCATTCCCTCAAAAAAATACCATTGTTCTATTCATGCCTCGCAGAGAACGTGACACGTGCGGCGAAACACCCGAAGCAAAAGATGAAACACAGGAGCAAAAGGAGAAGGAAGATTATCACCCCAAATGATGTAATTCGCCGCGGAGTCGTAACAGCTTCTTCATCGCCTCCACGACCTCCATCTCCTTGCGTGTCTCCTCTGCCGTCTTCTTCATTCTGTCCATGACGCGGGATTTCTCGATGCGAGCCTTCATCATCTATTCCACGGCCGCATTACGTACCTTGACAGCAGTCGCGTGCTCGATGCGGAGCTTCACCAACTCCTCCTTCTGTTCCATGACGAGGGCCTGCAGCATCTTCATCGATGAACTACTATTCTCATGCAGCTTCTTCCAGCCGGCGTTCTTCTCCTTCAACAGGTCGATCTCGTGGCAGAGCTTCGCCTTGTCCTCCTGAAGTCGCAGGATTTCACCGGTCGCCCTATTCTCCGAGGCAATGCTCTTCTTCAGCAGCATCACCAAGCCGGCGGTCAACTCCCCCTGTTGATTGAGCTCAGCGGGCATCTCGTCGAGGCTCTCCTTCAAAAACTCCATCAAGCCTTGGATGAACTCCTTCTGCTTATTGAGGTGCTTATTGAGCTGATCGGGCATGCCGTCGAGGGATAACGACTCCAGCTCCGCAGGCTCGGCATGTTCGCCTCTGCGGCTAGGGCGCTCCTGGGAGCCATCGCCTGCCCGTGAGAGATCTTTCGAGGTCTCTGCGTGGCGGCGAGCCCTCTCATTGTTTTCCGCAACCTTGGTTGCCGCTCCCTTGTTACGAGTAGTTCTCGACCTAGAGCTCTGCTCACCGGCCATGGCAACAATGGACGAAGAAGAAGCAGTTATGAGGAGGAAAGGTAGAGTACTTTTCGGTTAGGTAGTTCCCCTTTTTATAACCTAAGTACTAGCACTAGTACTAATACCTGCATAGTGGGAACACGTTCAGGTTTGGTACGTACTAGTAGGTGTGAGCAGGCTTTCGAATGTGATGGGAACAAGGTAAAGATTAATTGATGGTTTTGGTTTCAAGGCCCAAAACGGCTCCCGATGAGTTTAGCGCAACATAAATTTCAAGTACCACACTGCGCAAATGCGTAAATATTATGTTATTGTCAGAAATTGGCACAAAATACGAAGGAGACCAATGGAAGTACTACTAGCAACCCACGATTTAACTACTCGCATGCGCGCAGTGGAGTAATAATGTCTTTCTTCCGCCCTCACGTCCACTCAATTAGCATGCGTTGTATTAATTGACCATTAATGAAGTGAACGACTTTACACGCGTCAAATTATCACATGGGGTGGATCTTGGTACAAAATTGCATCCGCCCGTGTACCCGTGTGTGCGTGCGAGGGAATGAGTGCGTGCGTGGCATGCATGCACATCTTCGCTTCGTGCATGTACCGCCAGTATGGCTCAGGGAGGATGAGTACATTCTTCTAGAACCAACAGCATGTCACTGTGATCAATCCACACAAGGAGGTCGCGACAACGCCTCCACATGTGCCACGTGGCTTCATGAACTGTAAGAGAGACACTGTGTAGCGTGCCATTGGTATTCTAATTTACGTGTTTTGCACATACTCGAGTGGTGCAAAACAATGCCTCCACTGTATTCTAATTTACGCATCAGATTTTGCATCCAAATTATGAATAAATACCACACTATAGCATGTAAGCTCTGAGTCATATATGCCTGATGTAGCCCTTCGTTTAATTCTTATAGTTCATCTCATTCAAAATCAATTAGTTTTTATAAAAAAAGCTAAGGAACGCGGGAATAGGAAAAACATGGGATTATAGTGGAATGTCTTCTTGAATCCTACAGGATTGTACGAGTGTTTGATTGTGCATAGAAAAAACACAGAATTGTTTCAAAGAGGTATGAGTGGATGGGGTGTTTCCTGTGAAATCTAGTGCAAATGAATCATATGGAAAAATTCCTATGGTTTACAATCCTACGAATCAAATAACCAAGATAGGAAAAATTCCTAATGATTAGAATCCTCCAAAATTCCTTTGAGAATCCTTTGAATCAAAGAAGCCCTTAATCTATTTTATGATTCATGGAATTGTGTGTTGTAAAGCATAAAGTAAAAACAAATAATGGCAATTCAACTAGAAAAAAAGTTTGGGCAGTTATGATACGGAAGATTCTAGAACAAAAGAGAAGCACTGTTGTTTTGAGGTTTGTGCATTATGCTTAAGTTCAACCATGGAGTCTACTAGATTGTACATGTGGCAAAATCCGGTGGGGGCTAGAAGATGGTGTGAGGGGCCGAGTGGAGGGAGACTATGAAGGAATGCACAAGTGCGAGATCGATATTTAGAGAGAGGGGGCGAACACGTGTGTTGTTGTGCGCAGTGGCGGAGCCATGAAAAATAAATGAGCTAGGGGGCCAAGCATTGCTAATCCTTTACGAGGAGGGTCAATTCATGAACTTAAACCATTTTTAGCAGCAATTGTCTAATGATCACATTCATATTAGCCTCGATATATAGTGATGTTAGGGGGGAGGGGGGCAGGGCCCTTACTGCCCCCTGTCTTCGCCATTGTGCACGCGTCTGAGAGATGAAGCGGAAGGCATGGATGATGAGAGGGGAACGTTGGATATATAATTAATGTGGGTGTATTATCTATATATGTTAATCCTATATAGAGAGGTATAGATTGATCGATGTGGACGTGGGAAAGAGGGTCAGACCTCACTGGATATATCGATTGATTGGTTTGTGTGGAAAACTATGAAAGACCTAGCTATATACACACATACATAGAGGAACATCGATCGCTGCGCATGCACGCATGAGGGATAAAGAATGCCCGATATGATGGAGAGGGGGATGTGTGTGGGTGTGTGCCTTCATGGGAGACCGACCTGAAGAAAAAGATTGCATGCGTGCGATGGATAATGCCGACTGGTAGTGTGTGTGCATGCATGCACGAGAGAAAGTTAGTGGTACAATTATAAAGAGAAGACTACTGTGTGGGTGTAAAACAATAGGTGAGGTCATAATCAATGTAAAGTTGAATTCAAATATTTGAATAAGATATCCTGATGTTTGAAACCCATGCATGCATGAATATAACGGAGATCTGCGCGGTGTGGTTTGGAAACGAGCATGTTGTAATGTATACACATTGAACAAGGTCAGACTGATTTGAATTTGAGATACCGATGGCAGACATCATTTGGCCACGTCGCATCCATGCATGGACACACTATTCTAATTGGAGATGATGGGCGGCTTTCGCATCACATATCTATATCTATACCCTTATATATATTTTATATTTTATATTTTTTTTATATTGTGTGCAGGTAACTTTAACTTTGAAAGATGGTCATTGGATGAGGCAAATCCGATGGTCCAAAGATGGCAAATTTGAGCACTACTGGCCGTTGGATATCATCTAGATTCCACCAGATTTTGTCACATGTATAATCTAGGAGACTCCATGGTTGAACTTAAGCATAATGCACAAACATCAAAACACAAGCACTTCTTGTTTGTTCTAGAATCTTCCGTATCAGAATTGCCCAAATATTTTTCTACATGATTTGCCATTATTTGTTTTTACTTTATGTCTTACGACGCACAATTCCATGAATCTTAAAATAGATTAGCTTTCTTATAAAAACTAGATGATTTTGAATGAAATGAACTATAAGAATTAAATGAACATCTACATCATGCATATATGACTCAAAGCTTGCATGCTATAATGTGGTATTTATTCATAATTTGGTTGCCAAATCTCATGCGTGCATTGCGCGTGTACCTTAATCTAGTCTAAATGGTGTTTGTGTGTGTGTTGTGTGTGTTGAGGTGCAAATTGTCTTTTTTTGGGTACATGTTAAGTTTGTTCTTCCGAAATTTCAAGCCGCGCCTTGTTATGCCGAAAATTCAAGCTAGCGTCTCTGTCTATCGTGCTGTGAAACTCCCGCCTCTTCAACCTGCGCCTTGTTAGCCCGAAATATTTAAGATATATCTTTGTCTCGTTGTGCTCGACAACTCCCTCCATCTCAACCCGCGCCTTGCTATTCCGAAATTACAACGCGCGTGAAAACTCCCACCTCCTGTGAAATCCCGACACGCGAAATGCCCGTGGTACCCCTGAACCGAAAGAACCGCCTTAAATCGGTGGGGGTACTTTCGTAACTTACCCCACATTTCGGACAAGCGCGTCTCTAATCCATGGTTCCCCACTGCCATCCCATCCGCCCACCCATTCGTACACCGAGGGCGCGAAAACCCGCGACGAAACCCCACACCCTGCTCCGTCCGCCACCCAGCCGGAGCCTCTTCCCCGATGACTTCGTCCACAGCATCACCTCGACGTCCCTCATCCACCGTACCGGATGAGGATCCGTCGTTGATCTCATCGTCTCGCTGGTTCAGCCACCCCGTCCTCCACCTCCAAGGAGTTTCCCCAACATTCCCCTCGTCTTTCGCGCCACCTCCATTCCCACACCGCCATCTTCACTTGCACTACCAGAAGAGCATCATCATCACCATTTCCTCGGATGAAACTGCGGCCTAATCGGCGCCACCAAAGAGGTTGTACACTAATCGCCGCATTTTCTTCTTGATTCGATCGACACGGCGCGGCTCCATCCACGGCGGCATCGCCGGCCACTTCCTCCACGGCATCGCTCCCTCGGCGGCGACGTCCACATCAGTAGGAGCTGCTGCTGCTTTAGCTCTCGCTTGCTCTGCTGCTCTGCTCTTGCTCTTGGTCCCCTGCCTGGTCTGCTCTTGCTATTCCTCTTGCTCGTGCTGCTGCTCTCGCTCTTGCTCTTGCTTGCGATGCTGCTCTGATTTAGCTACACTTCAGTCGACTGAATCGACTTTTGGGTCAGTCGATTTTCAGGGGGGGTGGGGATCACCGGGGTGAAGGAAGAACC